>NC_133651.1:257940357-258269052 GCF_009905375.1 Apium graveolens | reverse complement strand
GAGGCAAGAGCTTGGCTTAAAGGAAATATAGGAACATTTGAGATTCTAAATGATTGACGAAGCGTAAAAGACTGTTTTTGTCACTTACCTTCCTAAGAGAGGCCACCCGTTGGTGAAAGGCCAAGAAAGGCACGGAGCCAGAGGTTATAATAAACTGATTAAAGTTCAGACAATTGTTCGGGAAAGTAATTCCCAAGGTTAAGGAGATAGTGTAAAAGCTTTAGAGCCGAAACAAAGGCGGATGAGTATGATAAATTATGAATCTAAGATTGTAAAAGTTGTCAAGACTCGTTCTGATGTCAGAATCCCAGAACAACGTGATGTTTGAAGTCAATGATTAGGGATTCATGAATGATTGTAAGAGAAAGGAAAAAAAAACTGAAGTGGGAAGAAATAAAAAGGCAATACAGTTTGAGGAATGATAAGGGAGTTGGGTATGAGGAAACCCTAAAGACTCGTAGCAATAGAAATAGAAAAGTATGTAATCGTCAGGATGAGGGTGATTCACTATGAGTTAAAGTTGATGGTTGAAGGCATAAGAGATACATATATTTTATCCCCTGTAAGTTGGGAGGATTCGAGGAAACCTTGAGATAGTTCGAAGGATAAATAATGAGATACGGATAGACTGAGGAGACAAGAAGTAAGAAATTAGGAAAAATTGGATGAAGGAAGTGACCTTCAAGAATGTGAAGTGTAAGACCGTGTGGAATGATACCCAGAAAGGAGATGCCAGGTATGAATGACATTCCAACATTGAGATGACTGTTGAGATAAACAACAAAAGTAAATAGGAATTATTAAGAAGAAGTTCCCGTTGAACACGACCAATATCTTTCAGAACATCCTTTATCGTTACCCAAATTAGGCAAGAAAAGCGGATAAACCGTTGTTATCTTTTTGAGGCCATATAATTGACCTCATTTTGAATACAGAGGTTATTGTGAATTGGTATAGACTATCGAGGTGGGAATGATTGAATAAGATAATCTATCAAGGATATATGACTTGATTTATCCATGGAAGGATGCAAGTACCTTTTTAAAGGTGAAGTTAAGGATATAACTTCGATAACTTGAGATGAACCCTAGGGGAATGCATAAAGGTGGCATTTCGCCCTTAATAGGGACAGTATGAGTTTTGATAGTATGGAACGAAGGACTAAGGTAACAACAACCTTTAAAGGTCAGTAGAGAAATTTTTCTGAAGTACATAGACAATGCTTCTAGTATTAGTAAATGGTATTTTTGATATGTCCTGTATCTAGGGAATACAGGAGGAACGATTCAAGGATAACCTTAGAGGTTTTAGAAGGAGAAAGGTAATATTCAAGTTCTCAAGAATAGAAATTTTGATGAAGGAAATATGACGTAATTATAATAATGCCAGGTGGGGCACGTGTTGAACCATAAGAAAGTATAGATCGATCCAATGAGGGTTGAGATTGGTGAAAACAAGAAGGACCCAAGATAAGAGACGTCCTAAGTATGATCGAGAGTCAGTCGTGGCAATGTTCACATCTAAAGACTAAGGCAATGACTTATGGAAAAATGGTTGATATATTTTTTTTTACCAAAGCGTAAGGAAGAGCATCTTCACATAAGCAGTGATTGAAATGAGGTAGAAAAATTATTTGGAGGGTGGTTAAAATGACATTGACTGTAAGGAAATTTTACTATCAGGAAAGGCCAAAGAGGTGGCCGACACTTTAAAGGTAAGAGAATAATTATAGGTGCTCGTTCCAGAGGAATACAGTGATGATGGTTAAAGCTGTGAAGGTTGTATTATGGTTTGGAAGATTGACATTCCTTCTGATGACTGTGCAATACCCAACCGTAATAGTAGTTGGTAAAGGTTTAATTCGTGTAATCGCCATGAGCGGGCTATCTATCTCAGAAGGTACTATCTTGAGATAAGCCAGGACCATGTTTCAAAAAGGACTAAACGAACCTTTGAGTTAAGTCTTCTATTTAAGGCATATGATTAAGAATGGTATTAACCTGCTATCGTTGCTTTGATTGAAACTCTTCTGTAATTTTATCTGCTTCATGTCATGAATGTACATCAGAATCTGGAGTGTTCTTCATGAATCATGAATGGTGATTATGTTAACTCCTTAGAAGAATTTGATACGACAGGTATGGACTCCGTATGGTTAGCTATTAAGATTCCAAGAAAACGAATGACGACAGTAGGTCAGTGGTGGACCATAGTAATGCAGCAACGATTCTTTGAATAGTGAGCCGATTACAACCGGGAGAGTTGTAGTGTAATGGATGTTGATATTGGGTACCACTAATCGGGTTGTGGTGATGTATAAGTTATTATTAATAGACTAATTAAGTCGATTATCTACCTATTGAATATTTATTCCTTCTTATGAATAGAGAGTCGTATTACTATACGAGGAAGGTTGCAGTACAAGCATAGAATTCTAGTAACAATGATGTCTACAATGAAATCCCAGATTCGATGTTTGCTGTCGAGGGAATTTCAACGGTGATTGTTTATAAGCTCGAACAAGAGCATGGGTCCATAGAATGATGGATGGAATAGTGAAAGATTCAGGAACATGAATTGTGATGCTATAATACTTGATGTTGATATATATACTATTATTCCTAGTGGACTAACAATGAGATTTACAGAAGGGGGGTTGAATGTAAATCTCAAAACTTTTTCAAGTTTTGAGCAGTTTTAAAGGCTTTGTGTTCAAGATAAACAAGTGTGTGAATTGCTTTAAGCTAATACAGACAGATATATATTCAAGCACTAATGTAAAGAACACAACAGACCTTAAAAACTTTTCTGGTGGATTGTTGTTCCACCATAGATGGTATTTCAGAAAATCTGTGATTCAAGATGTTGATCACAGCTGCATCCTAGTACAAACTAGATAATTTTTCTCTCAAGATTTTTCTAAACAGCACTGGAAAAATTCTTATCTAATTACTAGCTTCTACTTGGTTTATATATCACCAAGTGTACAAGTGAAGACAAAGATAAAAATACAATAATAAAATAAGTTCTCCACTTGTTTCTTCTCCATATCACTCAAGTACTTTGTTGACTATTGCCTCTTTGTACTAGAGTAGAACGGCTGCTTTTTCTGATGTTCCTGAAATTAGGCTTCCACATTTCAGTTATCTCTGTCAACCCATGTGCCTCTGTCTGTTGTTACAACTACCACTTATCAACTGCTATTTAACAGAACATCCGTTGAAGCCTTCATCCGTTGATGGCTTTATCCGTTGATGTGTTAGCAGTTGAAGCTCTATCCGTTGAAGCTTTAGAGACATCCGTTGAAGCTTTGTTTCTCATCCGTTGAAGTCTTTAAGATATCCGTTGATACCACTTCATTTATACAAAATTACAAGGCATGAAATATTTACAATTGGCCTTCCTATTTGCATATCTTCTAGTAGTCAACATGACTTATATTTTCTCTCAACTTCTAAGAATTATATCTTAAATACAGAGACTGAAATGTGCTACAACACTAAACTTATTTCTAAGTAAAGCTGCACCATCAACGGATAGCCAAAGTGGTCTTATCCGTTGAGGCTACAAACTACTAAACTTCTACTTAAGTGTTTTGTTAAACATATCATCAAACTAATGCACATATATTCCTAACAATCTCCCCCTATTTATGTCTATAAGAATTGTAGACATAAATTCAGGGTTAACTTGATGATAACAAAACACTTAACAAATATATGAATTGAAACTAAGTAGAAATTTAAAAGTGCTGCAAAAGTGTATGTACTAGGAGGTAATTGAAGATTTACAGAATTTCCAAGGGTGCTCCTCTAGTCTGAGCAAATCATCTTTTTCTTCTTTGTTCCCTTGTTTTCTTTCCTAGCCCTTTGTCATTTTCCTCAATTTGGAGTTGGAGTTGTCTGTAGAATTCAGCTTCATCTTCATCACTGATATCCAACTTAGATTGCATTTCCTTGAGAGTTTCATTGCTGGCAATCTTGAGTTGGTCTTCAAGTCTGAAAAATCTTCTGACTCCTTTATCATCTCTAAATTCCATCAACCAATGAGGTGATTTGTGGATTGTAATTCCCCTTTCTTGAATGAGTAAAGTTCTGGGCAAAGCATTGGGCTCCCTCCAAGTTTTCCTTATGTTGGCAATCTTGTTGAGAATTTCAGTCTTGGCAGTCCTGGTAAAGCCAGAATCCTTTTGTATGGCTGAAAAGACTCTGATCAAGGTAGAGTAGCCTTCATTCAGAATCCTGTAGAGAGGCCATGTTCTTTCCCCAGCTCCTTTGTATCTGAACACCAATCTCTCTGGTAGCTGTCTGTAGGCAGCTATTCCCCTTACATCCTCCAGCTCATCCAGATAGAGTTCAATGTCTGAAATTTCTTTTATGTCACAGATGTGAACATAATCATCTTTAGAAATGGGTGGCTTAGGCTTAGGTTTTTGTTTTTGAGTGAATTTCTTAGAGGTTAGGGGAGGTGTAGATTTGGATTTTCTTTTCTGTTTCTTTGGTAGTGGAAGAGTGGTTAAAAAGGTAGGCAATTTGATGGTGTCCCAATCAATAGGTTCCTCTTTTGGGATGATTAGTTCACCATGGATGTTTATAGTGGGATCAGCAACACAAGGTTCAGGCTATGGAAGGTAGTGGTTTAGATATTGATTTAGTTTCTTCAGTGTTATCTTCACTCCTTCTATGTGCCTTGGCCTTTCTTCTGTTTCCCTTGTGCCATTCCTCTCTTTCCTCCATACTCTCACCAATATATACTCCCAAAAACCTCATCTAGGTTTGCAATCTTAGTCTTCACCCCTGACTTCAATTCCTTTCTCTCCTTCAACTTGACTTGACTTTAGCTGTTGTTCAAGCTTTGCTTGTGCTCTTTTGTCAGCCTTGAGTTTTTCAGCTTCTTTCTTCAACCTTTTGGTTTCTTCCCTCTTGGCCTTTGGAAATTTGGGATGTCCTTGCATCACACAGATACTCTTTCCCTCTCTAAAGATAATGGCCATGTTTATTCTTTCAACTATGTCCTTGGTCTCCTTGTGCTTTTTGATGTTAGCACCCAAAACTTTGTCTTCATCAGGCTTTGGAAGAGGAAAGTCCACTTCTTTCATCTGAGCAAAGTCTAGGGGGTTCTTTGTGGAGTCCTTGCTGGATCTAGTGTTGGGCTTGAGAACTATAGGTTTTAGATTCTTGAAAGAAGTCTCTCCAACCTTATTCCTCCTTTCTGGCTTGTGCTCCATAATGATTGGTTCAACCTTTGTGCTATGTTTCACAGATATTGATTTATCTTGTGTTGAGCCAAACACTTGTTGCACCCTTTCATCAATTCTTCTCCTTTGCTCTTTCACTTGAATTTCAGCTGCTGCTAGCTGGATTAGGTCAATTCCATCAGGCTTTCCTTTGATTTGCATAATTGGAGAAGTAGTGATGGCAGGAACTAGCACTTTAGATATCTGGATTTTTGTAGATGGCTCTCCTTCCCCTTCCCTTTTTCTCTCCCCCTTTTTGTTATCATCAAGGAGAGGGGTCAAGCCTTGTGCCTTTGCCAGCTGCATAAGTAGACTTGTTTGAGATTGTTGGTTGTGAAGAATGCTGGCCACAGAATTTTCAATAACTTGGACTCTGTCTTCTAACTTAGCCAGCCTCTTTTCAGTATTTGAATCCTTTTTCAATCTCAACAATAAGTCCTTCATTGTACCATAGGGCATGACTGAATCCAATTTTTCAGAATTGTAGGATTTCAAGTCAGCAATATCCTTCTTGAGTTCATCCACACTCAGATTCTGTCTTACTTGCTGCAACTTCATGAGATGCAGTGAGTCCAGGTGAGCTGTAAGGATTGCCTTGGTACCAGCATGTGAAGTTTTCTGAATGGCCTGTTGGATAGTACTGATTTGTTTGACTAAGGAGACATTGAATTGCCCTGATGTAGACTCCTTTGTCAAGGCCCATTCAGGTAAATTTGGAATAGAACTAGGGCTTTCATCTCCCCCTAAGTTCATGCTTCCATCAAAAGAAACAGAGTCATCATCATCAGAATTTACTCCAAATTCCTCAGATGACTCACCAGCTGTAGAAGGCATCTTGTTAATAGCAGCTTTATCCCTTTGAAGAGATTCTGTTGTATGTACTAGATGTAGTGTCTTTTCTGCCTCCTCATTGCCCTGAGCAGCCAACAACTGATAGGCTGACACAGGATGAGTAAAAGTGTCAGCATCCAAGGAAATGTTATCAATTACAGCTTTGTAATGTTGCTGAAATTGTCTTTTCCTTTTCAGCATCATCCACAATCATTGACTCACTAGCAATGGCTGGATCCACCCTTATATCTGATGTACCTGCCTTTCTCTCTTTTTCTCTATATTCTTGCATCAGGGGCTCCCCCTGGCTCACACTCCTCACTTCCTCACCTTCACCTACTAAGGTGGTACTCCTCTCACTTACTTTTGCCATGCTGGAAGAAAGTAGCATGCATATTTGAGCTCTCAATCTCTCCTTTTGCCTGGGTGCAACCCAGCCTCTCACTCAAATTGTCACTCCCTTCCCTCAGTCCTAAAAGTGATTGTACAGTAATCATGTCTTCTACACTTGGAATTGTTTCAGTTGTGTGTGTAGAGACTATCAACGGATATGAAATAGCCGTTGAAGGTGACACTGATGGTATCAACGGATAACTGCTGTTAAGCTTATCCGTTGAAGAACAACCACTTGTCAACGGATGAGTGATATCCGTTGAAGAAGGAAAAGAAGTAGAAATTGAAAGTGATATAATTGTTGAATCTGTGTGGATTGATTTGAGTTTTGGTGACACAGATCCTTCAATTACATCTGAAAGAATTTGCGGGTGATCCAACAAATCATCTAAAAGATGATGATCACCTGTATTTGAGTGGGGCTCCTCCCTGAGTTGTAAAGAGGGAGAATCAGGAATTGATGGGAATAACATATCCACATCCAGAGATGGTGATGAAGTGTGTGGTGATTGATGTGTGTTAATTGTGAGAGAATGGGGATGTGACTCCACATTTGTTGGAGCCACATCAAACTGAGTTTGAGAAGGCATAGATACAGATGGATGTATCTGTGCAGTGTGTGCACCCTGTGTAGAAGATTGGGTTCTAGCCCTCTTTCTTCTAATAAAAGCTTTTGTTGGTGAGTGTTTGGCTTCTGTGTCCCTCCCTCGTTTGTTCTGTGTTCCTGGTTGGGAACTATTTTCAATAGTTACATCCTTTTGGGAGAATGTAGCTAGGGATGTGCTAGTAACCTTTTCAACCACCACAGCTTTTTGAGAAACTGTGGCTTGGCTAGCTTGGGAAACACTTATCTCTCCTTCCTTATCCTGGGGGTTTCTTTGATGTTCACCCCTCCCCTCACCACTCATACCCTGTTCACTCCCCTCAGGGTTAAGGGTAGGTGTTACAACTATTGTCTTTTAAGAAACAACAGAGGTGGTTTTCTTTGTCTTTGATTTTGAAAGTTTAGTTTTGGTGACCTTGGTAGGAATCTGTTGGGGCATTGTCACAGATTCCATGGGCACACTAGAAGATAAAGAAATAGAGGGGTTGGAAGAAGTAGGAGTTGTAGATACAATTACCTCACTTACCTGAGGTGCATCTATGATTGGTAAATATACCAATGGTACACTGCTGTTTAGATCCATTCTCAATAAATCTGCAAGAACTCTTTTCTCTTGTGCCCAGCACTTGAGTTTATTATTCTCATTGGTTATGACCAAACCTTCAGCAACATGGTTAGCCAATAACATAAAGAATCTAGCATAATAGATGTTATTAGGTCTATTAGCTTTGTTACCTAATCTAGTACCCAATTCTAGCATAACATAATTGCTAAAGTTAAAATACCTATCAGAAACAAGCATATAGAGCATATTAACAAGAGATGAAGTTATGGCATCAAAATTACTAATTTTCCCAGAGAAAACCTTGATAAAGGCATCCCCAAGAAAACTTCATTCTTTCCTAAGGCCTTTTCTTTTAATACTCCCTAAACTAGCAGAGTTAAGAGAATAACCTATGGAATCTAACATGCTGGATACATCATTATCAGTGTGTGGTGTCATGGCATTGTTCTCAGGCAATTTAAAACATGCTAGTAAATCATCACAGTTAACACAGTGATTTTTACCTTTGAGAGTGAAAGAGATGGTCATATCTATGGAGTTGAACTCAGCAGTTGTCCAAATCTCCTCAACTACTTCACAGTAAATCGTTGGGGCTTCCAGCATTGCATAGCTAAGTTTACAGTTTTTGATGAAGTCCATCATTTTGTGATAATCTGAGTGGGCTTCATTCTTTGCTACCAAAGCTATGAAATTGTTCTTCTCATAGATGAACCCAGATTGAGACATAATTTTTACTACTGGTGCCATTGTTGTAAGTAGAAATTGCAGAGAATAACTTGAAGGTTTTGCAGAGAGTAAATGGTAAAAGCTTTGAAGTTTCAAGAAAGCGTAAAGTAAAAATGAAAAATCAGAAGGGCTTATATACTTTCTCAAATTAAAAAGCATAAATAAAAGATTAAACAATAAATATATGTAAGTGAGTTTCAGCCGTTTAAGAATAAACTGTAAGTATTCTAAAAACTACCTTTAAAACAAATACATACAGTTGTATGTATGAGTATCAACGGTTAAGAAAATAGAATTAACGGCTGTAAGACACCTGAATTGACTGATGTGACATTTCAACGGATAAAGTAAATTGTCATCCGTTGAAAAGTACTACAGTTTTATCCGTTGACGGATAAAAATTCCAGAAATGTATATGTCTTTCAACGGATAATGAACATCCGTTGATGGAACAACTTTGACTTTCAACGGATAGGAAATATCCGTTGATGGAATAATTTGTGTTAAGAAGTCAAATTTGTTCTAGCAACTAATACATTTCAGGCTTCAATTCAAATTGCAATAAGGACATAAATTTTATGAGTAATTAAGCATACCTAGCTCACTTACCAATCTTGTGAATGTTGATTCATCAAGTGGCTTGGTAAATATGTCTGCAATTTGTTGTTCACTTGGAACAAAATGTAGTTCCACTGTACCATTCATGACATGCTCCCTGATGAAGTGGTACTTGATATCAATGTGCTTGGTCCTTGAGTGCTGCACAGGATTCTCTGTTATGGCTATGGCACTTGTGTTGTCACAAAAGATAGGAATTTTGTCAACATGAAGTCCATAATCAAGGAGTTGATTCCTCATCCATAACACTTGAGAGCAGCAACTTCCAGCAGCAATGTATTCAGCCTCAGCTGTAGAAGTAGAGACTGAATTTTGCTTTTTGCTAAACCATGATACAAGCTTGTTTCCCAGGAATTGGCAGGACCCTGTTGTACTTTTCCTGTCTATTTTGCAACCTGCATAGTCTGCATCTGAATAACCAATTAGATCAAAGCCAGATTCTCTAGGATACCAAATACCTAAATTTGGTGTACCCTTGAGATATCTGAAAATCCTCTTGATAGCAATTAAGTGAGACTCTCTAGGATCAGCTTGAAATCTAGCACACAGACATGTAGCAAACATTATATCTGGTCTGCTAGCAGTTAAATATAAAAGTGAACCAACCATGCCTCTATAACTTGTAATGTCCACAGACCTTTCAGTCTTATTTAATTCAAGTTTGGTGAGAGTGGCCATGGGAGTTTTTGCAGATGAACATTCCATTAAGTCAAACTTTTTTAAAAGATCATGAATATATTTAGTTTGACTAATGAAAATTCCATCACTAACTTGTTTAACTTGTAAACCAAGAAAATAGGTTAGTTCTCCCATCAGGCTCATTTCATACTTACTTTGCATTAGCTTAGCAAACTTTTTGCAAAGTTTATTATCTTTAGAACCAAATATTATGTCATCTACATAAATTTGAACAAGTATACTAGAGCCATTAATATTCCTAAAGAAGAGAGTTTTATCAACAGTACCTCTAGTGAAGTGATTCTCCAAAAGGAATTTTGATAAGGTTTCATACCAGGCTCTAGGTGCTTGCTTCAGTCCATAGAGTTCTTTCAACAGATAATACACATAGTATGGAAAATTTGGATCTTCAAATCCTGGAGGTTGACTTACATAGACTTCTTCCTCTAATTTCCCATTTAGAAATGCACTCTTGACATCCATTTGATAGACTTTGAAATTGGCATGGGCTGCATAGGCTAGAAAAATTCTGATGGCTTCAAGTCTTGCAACAGGAGCATATGTCTCATCAAAATCTATTCCCTCTTGCTGAGAATAGCCTTTAGCAACCAATCTGGCTTTATTCCTTATGACAATGCCATTTTTATCCATCTTGTTTCTGAATACCCATTTTGTGTCAATAGGACTCTTGTTCTTTGGTTTGGGTACCAGCTTCCAAACTTGGTTTCTCTCAAATGGTTCAGCTCTTCCTGCATAGCTAATATCCAATCTGGATCCAATAAAGCTTCTTCCACTTTCTTAGGTTCCTCCTGAGATAGAAAACTACTATACAGACATTCATCTTGAGTAGCTTTTCTTGTTTGCACTCCAGATAATGCATCACCAATGATCAGTTCAAAGGGATGATTCTTGGTCCATTTCCTTTGAGGTGGAAGATGTGCTCTAGATGAGGTGGCCTCAGTATTGTCATGATGTGAGACAGAGTGTTGATTAGTTGAAACTCCCCCTGAGTTGTTGGTTCTTTGCAGGGAATTTGGAGTTCTATCAACTGATGATGAAAATCGATTATCCGTTGATGAACTATGATCAACGGATGCTTCATTTTGTACTTCAACGGATGATGCACTATGTCTTTCAATGGATACTGCATTGCCTCTATCAACGGGTGCAGAATTTTGTGCATTATCCAAGGGCATATTTTGAATCCCTTTAGAAGTGTCATCTCCATCAATCTCCTCTTCACTATCATCACAATATATCTCAATGTTGTCAAATTTGAGTCTCTCATGGTGTCCCTCATCTGTTAGTCCATCAATCTTTTTATCATCAAACACAACATGCATAGATTCCATAACAATGTTGGTTCTTAGATTGTAGACCCTATAAGATTTTCCAGCTGAGTAACCAACAAATATCCCTTCATCAGCCTTTGCATCAAACTTCCCTTTATGGTCAGATTGATTCCTCGGTATAAAGCGTTTACATCCAAAGACATGAAGAAAGTTTAGAGTTGGTTTTCTTCTCTTGAACAACTGATAAGGAGTCATGCCTTTAGCTTGATTGATCAAAGAAATATTCTGAGTGTAGCAAGCACAATTAACAGCTTCAGCCCAGAAATATGTTGGTAACTTTGATTCTTCAAGCATTGTTCTGGCAGCCTCAATCAAAGATCTGTTCTTTCTTTCAACTACCCCATTTTGCTGAGGTGTTCTTGGAGCTGAGAACTCATGCATGATTCCATTTTCTTCACAGAACAGCCTTATTGACAAATTCTTGAACTCAGTTCCATTGTCACTCCTGATATTCCTAACCTTCAAGTCAGGATGATTATTGACTTGCCTGATGTGATTGATAATGATTTCACTTGCTTCATCCTTTGATCCAAGAAAATAGACCCATGAAAACTTTGAGAAATCATCTACAATCACTAAGCAATATCTTTTTCTTGCAATTGACAATACATTGACTGGTCCAAACAAATCCATATGCAGCAGCTGTAATGGTTCATCAATTGTTGTTTCAAGCTTCTTTTTGAATGATGCTTTCCTTTGTTTGCCTTTCTGACAAGCATCACACAAACCATCCCTTGAGAATTCAACTAGAGGAATTCCTCTAACTAAGTCCTTTTTGACTAGATCATTCATTGTCTTGAAATTCAAATGGGATAGCTTCTTGTGCCATAGCCAACTCTCAACTGAACTTGCTTTGCTGAAGAGACAAGTAATAGATTCTGCATCTGTAGAGTTGAAGTCAGCTATGTACACATTCCCTTTTCTAACTCCAGTTAGAACCACTTTGTTATCTTTCTTGCTGGTGACAACACAGGCTTCTGAATTGAAGGAAATTGTATTCCCTCTATCACATAGTTGACTGATACTCAGTAAGTTGTGCTTGAGACCATCAACTAATGCAACTTCATCAATGATGACATTCCTTGTTGAAATCAAGCCATATCCCATAGTAAACCCTTTGCTGTCATCTCCAAAGGTTATGCTAGGGCCAGCTCTCTCCTTAAACTCAGTGAGCAGGGAGAAATCTCCTGTCATGTGTCTTGAACAGCCACTGTCCAAGTACCATAGATTTCTTCTTTTTCCCTGCACACCATAAGATCAATCAAGTTGATTTTGGTACCCAAGTTTCCTTGGGTCCATTCTTGTTAGCCTTTCTCCTAGACTTCATTCCTCCTGCATCTTTAGACTTAGGTAACTTTGAGTCAACCTTAATCTTAGATGTAGTTGGTTGAGGTGTAGGGTTAGTCACAGAATCATTTAGCACATTTGGAATTTGATAAGGCATGGATTGTGCAAGCATGTTATTCCATATTGGCATATTGTATGGCATTTGAGGCATACTAAATGCAGCAAGATAAGGATTGTTAAAATATGGCATGTTTGCAAAATGTTCATAAGGATTCTGTTGAGACATAACAGGCATAGCATGCAGAGGTGATGCAGACATATTAGGCATGGAAGAGGGTACAGGTATGGGAGTTTTCTTAATAGATTTGCAATTAGTAGATAGATGATTAACACTACTACAATGCACACAGCTTTTTCTAGGAGCATACTTATCAGGTGTGTAATTGTTATATTTGTTAACCCCTACCTTCCCATTTCTATTAGATTTCCTTTTAGTTTCCTTTTTATCCTCAACCACTTTGAGCCTATTCTTTAACTGTTCTAAGGTCATGTGTCCTATATTCACCTTACTGAATTCTTTGGATGTGCTTGCTTCTCCTTTGACAAAGTTCTTGGAAGTTGAACCAAACTTTTTGTTGAGTTTCTTTAGATTTTCACTTTTAGAAACATCTGCCTGTTTTAATTGAGGAACCTTCAACGGATGCTCCTTTTCTTCCTTCAACGGATAACTTTCATCATCCGTTGATTCCACATCCGTTGACAGCCCATCAATTAATTCCAGTTTCTTTTTGTTTTTATCCCAGGCAGTCTCACAGAATGATTCAATTCCTTGGACCTTGGAAATTTGAGCACTAACATCCCTAGATGTCTTCCAGGCTTTAATCACCTCTTGCTCTCTCTCTAATTGATTGGAAAGTATTTCTACTTTTTTAACAGATTCAGCTAGTTCATTTTCAACAGATATACAATGTAGCTTAGTTTTCTCTAGATCAATCAACTTATCTTCTAACACAGCATTTCTATTACTTAAAAACAGATTGTTCTCTTTAATCCTACTATTTTCTTTAGCAAGTGATTTAAGAGACACATGCAAATGATACAATTCACTAGACATGTCATTAAAAGCATCATTGCACTCTTCTTTAGTAAGCTGTGTTAAATCAGTAGTGATTACCTGGTTGCTTGATGAACTAACTTCATTTTCCTCAGAATCAGCCATGAGAGCCAAGTTGACATATTCCACATCTTCATCCTCTTTTCTCCATCAGCTGCCCAGTCTTTTTCTTGAGTAATGAAAGCCCTCTCCTTTTGCTTGAGCAGATCAAAATATTTTTTTTTATAATCTACTTGGTCAAATTTCTTCTTTTCAGAAGTTGGCTTTCTGCACTCACTTGCAAAGTGTCCACTTATACCACAATTGAAAAACTTGAACTTGGATTTATCCACCATGTTCTTATGAGGTTTAGTGGTTCCAGTGTTTTTCCTAAATTTCATCTTTGCAAATCTCCTGGACAGAAATGCAAGATGCTCATCAATACCATCAGAGTCATCTTGGCTGGAGTTGTCTTCATTTTCAGCAACTTGCTCCTTATCCTTGCTTGATTCTGATTTGCTTGTGCCATCTTTGGAGTTTGATGTAGATCTCACAGTTTCTTGTCTGCATTCTTTCTCGTTTTCAGCTACCAAGGCAACTGAACCTCCTTTCTTTCTTCCCTTCTCCAATACTTCATCATGTTCCAGCTCTAGTTCATAAGTCTTCAAGATTCCATATAATCTTTCAAGAGTGAAGTCCTTATAATCTTGAGAGTTTCTCAAGGAGACAGTCATGGGTTTTCATTCCTTTGGCAAGGATCTTAAAAATTTAAGATTTGAATCCTTCACCTGGTACACTCTACCATACAGCTTCAGTCCATTCAACAGCTTTTGGAATCTATTGAATGTGTTATTTAAAGATTCATTTTCTTCAAAATGAAAATACTCATACTGTTGAATGAGAAGCTGCATTTTGTTTTCTTTTACTTGTTCTGTACCTTCACACAGTAGCTGAACTGTGTCCCAAACCTCTTTGGTAGTTGTGCAATTTATCACATTATCAAACATATCCTTGTCAAGACCATTAAACAAAATGTTCATAGCCTTCTTATCCTTGTGGACTTCTTCTGTGTCTTCCATTGTCTATTCTGCTCTAGGTTTTGGAATGGATTGACCAACAACAATTGTGGCCGTAGCAACTGTGGCTACTTTGTGGGGAATGTGAGGACTATTCTCAATGCAGTTTACATAACCTTCATCTTGGGAGAGTAGATGAAGGTGCATTTTCACCTTCCAGTGGTGATAACTGTCTTTTTCAAGAACTGGGATTTTTACTCCAATATCCTTCTTACTCATCTTTGTTAGTTTCCAAGATCTTTAAACTCTTTGTGTGTCAAGAGCTTGCTCTGATACCAATTGTTATTCCTAGTGGACTAACAATGAGATTTACAGAAGGGGGGTTGAATGTAAATCTCAAAACTTTTTCAAGTTTTGAGCAGTTTTAAAGGCTTTGTGTTCAAGATAAACAAGTGTGTGAATTGCTTTAAGCTAATACAAACAGATATATATTCAAGCACTAATGTAAAGAACACAACAGACCTAAAAAACTTTTCTGGTGGATTGTTGTTCCACCAGAGATGGTATTTCAGAAAATCTGTGATTCAAGATGTTGATCACAGCTGCATCCTAGTACAAACTAGATAATTTTTCTCTCAAGATTTTTCTAAACAGCACTGGAAAAATTCTTATCTAATTACTAGCTTCTACTTGGTTTATATATCACCAAGTGTACAAGTGAAGACAAAGATAAAAATACAATAATAAAATAAGTTCTCCACTTGTTTCTTCTCCATATCACTCAAGTACTTTGTTGACTATTGCCTCTTTGTACTAGAGTAGAACGGCTGCTTTTTCTGATGTTCCTGAAATTAGGCTTCCACATTTCAGTTATCTCTGTCAACCCATGTGCCTCTGTCTGCTGTTACAACTACCACTTATCAACTGCTATTTAACAGAATATCCGTTGAAGCCTTCATCCGTTGATGGCTTTATCCGTTGATGTGTTAGCAGTTGAAGCTCTATCCGTTGAAGCTTTAGAGACATCCGTTGAAGCTTTGTTTCTCATCCGTTGAAAGTCTTTAAGATATCCGTTGATACCACTTCATTTATACAAAATTACAAGGCATGAAATATTTACAATTGGCCTTCCTATTTGCATATCTTCTAGTAGTCAACATGACTTATATTTTCTCTCAACTTCTAAGAATTATATCTTAAATACAGAGACTGAAATGTGCTACAACACTAAACTTATTTCTAAGTAAAGCTGCACCATCAACGGATAGCCAAAGTGGTCTTATCCGTTGAGGCTACAAATACTAAACTTCTACTTAAGTGTTTTGTTAAACATATCATCAAACTAATGCACATATATTCCTAACAATCTCCCCCTATTTATGTCTATAAGAATTGTAGACATAAATTCAGGGTTAACTTGATGATAACAAAACACTTAACAAATATATGAATTGAAACTAAGTAGAAATTTAAAAGTGCTGCAAAAGTGTATGTACTAGGAGGTAATTGAAGATTTACAGAATTTCCAAGGGTGCTCCTCTAGTCTGAGCAAATCATCTTTTTCTTCTTTGTTCCCTTGTTTTCTTTCCTAGCCCTTTGTCATTTTCCTCAATTTGGAGTTGGAGTTGTCTGTAGAATTCAGCTTCATCTTCATCACTGATATCCAACTTAGATTGCATTTCCTTGAGAGTTTCATTGCTGGCAATCTTGAGTTGGTCTTCAAGTCTGAAAAATCTTCTGACTCCTTTATCATCTCTAAATTCCATCAACCAATGAGGTGATTTGTGGATTGTAATTCCCCTTTCTTGAATGAGTAAGGTTCTGGGCAAAGCATTGGGCTCCCTCCAAGTTTTCCTTATGTTGGCAATCTTGTTGAGAATTTCAGTCTTGGCAGTCTTGGTAAAGCCAGAATCCTTTTGTATGGCTGAAAAGACTCTGATCAAGGTAGAGTAGCCTTCATTCAGAATCCTGTAGAGAGGCCATGTTCTTTCCCCAGCTCCTTTGTATCTGAACACCAATCTCTCTGGTAGCTGTCTGTAGGCAGCTATTCCCCTTACATCCTCCAGCTCATCCAGATAGAGTTCAATGTCTGAAATTTCTTTTATGTCACAGATGTGAACATAATCATCTTTAGAAATGGGTGGCTTAGGCTTAGGTTTTTGTTTTTGAGTGAATTTCTTAGAGGTTAGGGGAGGTGTAGATTTGGATTTTCTTTTCTGTTTCTTTGGTAGTGGAAGAGTGGTTAAAAAGGTAGGCAATTTGATGGTGTCCCAATCAATAGGTTCCTCTTTTGGGATGATTAGTTCACCATGGATGTTTATAGTGGGATCAGCAACACAAGGTTCAGGTATGGAAGGTAGTGGTTTAGATATTGATTTAGTTTCTTCAGTGTTATCTTCACTCCTTCTATGTGCCTTGGCCTTTCTTCTGTTTCCCTTGTGCCATTCCTCTCTTTCCTCCATACTCTCACCAAATATACTCCCAAAAACCTCATCTAGGTTTGCAATCTTATCTTCACCCCTGACTTCAATTCCTTTCTCTCCTTCAACTTGACTTGACTTTAGCTGTTGTTCAAGCTTTGCTTGTGCTCTTTTGTCAGCCTTGAGTTTTTCAGCTTCTTTCTTCAACCTTTTGGTTTCTTCCCTCTTGGCCTTTGGAAATTTGGGATGTCCTTGCATCACACAGATACTCTTTCCCTCTCTAAAGATAATGGCTATGTTCATTCTTTCAACTATGTCCTTGGTCTCCTTGTGCTTTTTGATGTTAGCACCCAAAACTTTGTCTTCATCAGGCTTTGGAAGAAGAAAGTCCACTTCTTTCATCTGAGCAAAGTCTAGGGGGTTCTTTGTGGAGTCCTTGCTGGATCTAGTGTTGGGCTTGAGAACTATAGGTTTTAGATTCTTGAAAGAAGTCTCTCCAACCTTATTCCTCCTTTCTGGCTTGTGCTCCATAATGATTGGTTCAACCTTTGTGCTATGTTTCACAGATATTGATTTATCTTGTGTTGAGCCAAACACTTGTTGCACCCTTTCATCAATTCTCCTCCTTTGCTCTTTCACTTGAATTTCAGCTGCTGCTAGCTGGATTAGGTCAATTCCATCAGGCTTTCCTTTGATTTGCATAATTGGAGAAGTAGTGATGGCAGGAACTAGCACTTTAGATATCTGGATTTTTGTAGATGGCTCTCCTTCCCCTTCCCTTTTTCTCTCCCCCTTTTTGTTATCATCAAGGAGAGGGGTCAAGCCTTGTGCCTTTGCCAGCTGCATAAGTAGACTTGTTTGAGATTGTTGGTTGTGAAGAATGCTGGCCACAGAATTTTCAATAACTTGGACTCTGTCTTCTAACTTAGCCAGCCTCTTTTCAGTATTTGAATCCTTTTTCAATCTCAACAATAAGTCCTTCATTGTACCATAGGGCATGACTGAATCCAATTTTTCAGAATTGTAGGATTTCAAGTCAGCAATATCCTTCTTGAGTTCATCCACACTCAGATTCTGTCTTACTTACTGCAACTTCATGAGATGCAGTGAGTCCAGGTGAGCTGTAAGGATTGCCTTGGTACCAGCATGTGAAGTTTTCTGAATGGCCTGTTGGATAGTACTGATTTGTTTGACTAAGGAGACATTGAATTGCCCTGATGTAGACTCCTTTGTCAAGGCCCATTCAGGTAAATTTGGAATAGAACTAGGGCCTTCATCTCCCCCTAAGTTCATGCTTCCATCAACGGATAGCCATTCAGGTAAATTTGGAATAGAACTAGACTTATTTCTAAGTAAAGCTGCACCATCAACGGATAGCCAAAATGGTCTTATCCGTTGAGGCTACAAACACTAAACTTCTACTTAAGTGTTTTGTTAAACATATCATCAAACTAATGCACATATATTCCTAACATATACACATATATTTTGTTCTCCTATGACAAACCTCTATAGTTCAGAGGTAGATTCCAAGTCAGATATTTTGTGGCAGTATTCTTTTCATATACAATCCTCTTCAATTCGTTCTTTTCTCTCCTGTTCATTTTGTATAAGCTGAGAAGAACAACCCTTCCAGAAGGGGAGGTATTGCCGAATGACTATCTATCTATGTGATAGAAGCCTAGTAGGATACCACATGTTGTTTAATTGCTTGTCAAGTACTAAAGGCTGGCCACCTTCTGTACTAACTATGCAATAGAACAAGTGTTCATGATCATAGTGATCTCTCAATAAATTCTTTTACTTCTATACGATGGATCAAGCTTTCGAAGATGGAACCTGCTAGAAAGGAAGTAGTATCAGTGCGGTGGTATTCTGAATCTAACGCGTTCGTGATACTAAGGTTGACGCAATTATTAAAAGGTTATAGAATGCTAACGAGCAGAAGTATAACCAGTATAGTATTATGTACGGAAGATAGTAATGACTATGAACTGGAAAAGAATGGGTATTGAGAAGCAAAACCTATAATGCTAGAAGCTATGATGAGAGTCTGTGCAATAGACTTGAAAGAATTTGGAATGGTCACTTAGCACGGATTGAGTTTTCTTACGACAATAGATCGTATATCAGTATCGGGATATCGCCTTATGAGATCCTTGAGGGAAGACAATGTCGATCACCCTTATGTTAGGATGAAGATTGTAGAGCGCAAGATGCTCGGACCCACAGTAGTCCAAAGGACCAAGGATATAATAGATCTAATCAGAGGAGGGCTGGTAGTAGCCCAAGATGGACATAAGAAGTATGTTAATTTGACACGAAAGGACAAAGAATAGGAAGTAGGGGACCTAGTGCTGTTATAGGTATTCCCTTGGAAAAGATGGATGTGGTTCGGAAAGAAAGGAAAGCTAAGCCCACGAATTGTTGGACCCTTGGATATATTAAGACGTATTGGGAAGTTAGCATATGAGCTAGCCCTACCCCCGAACATGTAGCAAATTCATAACGTGTTCCACGTATCAATGTTAAGGAAGTGTAATTCGGATGCCAGGAAGGGTTATAGATCAAAAAGGGACAAGTGTTTAGGAGAAGGGATTAACAAGCTAGTCAGAGTTGGTGGTAGAACCACAATGTGAGAAAATTTACTTGAGAGTTAGAAAGTGCAATGCTAAGAAAGTATCCCTATTCATTTTTATCTGATTCCGGGATGGAATCCTTTTAAGGAGGGGAGACTGTAATAACCCCAATTTTTAGAATTTTTGAAACCCTTATGAATAGTGTTTTTGATGATTATGCTGAATATGAAAACTTTTCATGCCACACTTTGTAGAGGTTCTTTTATTGTCATTCTGAGATCTTATTAGTACTCTATATGCTATATAAGTGTATGTAAAGATCGTCAGAATCCGAATTTGAACACTTTGATTTTTCCCGAAAATCCACCAGATACCGAAAGAATTGAGTATAAGGTAACAGGATAAAAAGGATTTAAATTCAAGGAGTATAAGAGAGGATCATAAAAGGAATATAATGTATTGAGAAAGGTTAAGGGAACCCAAGTAATAAGATCCCGGGTATGATCCCTCAAACGATAAAAGAGAACGAAAGTTAAGCGAACCGTATAACAGATCAGCAATCATTAGCCAAGTGATTAGAAGTTAATCAAAGAGTTAGTGGAGGATGATGTCATCTCACCAACAAGAAGAGGACAAGTGTGGGAGGATGACATAAGCATGACCAAAAGGGAAGGAATTGTTGGATGATTGTGAGCTACACAATTTTTACCATGGTAACAACCTAATTAACAAGCAAATCATCACACAAATACCTAGGCAACCAAACAAGAAGCATTTCTTCTCCCCCCTCATTCTTGCTCTCGGCTTTTCCATGAAAAGCAAAGGAAAATTTTCAAAACTTAAGCTACACACCTTCAAAAATCAAGAGGTTTGTTTCTTTAGCTTCCATAATTCATAACTTAGATGAGCCATAAGTTTAAGCTCAAGATTCCATGTTTAACATAGCTAATCAATTCATCAAAGTTCTTGGTGAATGGTGTTTTCAAGAAACTAACTTTGTGTTTTCTTCAAGATCCAAGCTTAGTAGAGATAGTTAGTGGTTATTTAAGGCTTCCTAAGTGATTCTCCACTCTCCAAGGAAGGTATAACCCCTCCAAACCCTAACTTTACTTTGAGTATTAGGTTTGGTTTTGTTTGTTATAGTTCATAAGAGCATGATTCTTGTATGTTTAGAGTTTGGTTGGAATTATAATGATTTTGGGTTATAAATCTTGGTTGTTGGTTGATGAACCTTAAGTATAGTTAGTAGCTCTTGTTTGAGATTGAATAAGTTGGAAAAATCATGAGGTTATGGACTGAGTTAGTAAAGTTTGGATGACGTTTGGTGGTATTGGTGGTTATGGGTTGATTTTTGGTTGATTGGAGTAGTTTAAACTTTGGTAATCGCGTAAACATAGCCGTCGTAATGCCCGATTTACTTTAGACTGTTTTTGTTCATAACATCAGGACCCGTTAACTCACTGTTAGGTTTTGACCATTTCCATGATTAGATAGTTCATGTTACGAGATTCGTTTTGATATGTGGTTCGCTTGAATCCGATATACGGTTTAGGAGAAACGACCGTTTTAAGTAACGGCGTTTCGCGAACGAACCATTACCCCTCACCTTACTTTGAAACATTGGTTAAGGCCCTTAAATGACTAATTGGATTATGAAACAATTATGTAAAGTGGGTTAGACAGTTGGTAGGGTACTCACGAAAGAATCGCCTTAAAACTCTTAATGGTTAATTTATTAAAAATGGTGGAGCCGAGGGTAATCGAATGACTTATGTGAATCGTTAAGCGTAGAAGTGACCATAAGCGAACGTTATGGTTCAATTGGTTAAAGTCTAGTTTCTTAAGAGACCGGGGTTTAATTCCGACTTATGTTATTGTTCATAGGTTATCGGACCCACTCTAAGCTTAAGTCTATCCGGGAGCACTCATGCGAGTTTTATACCCGTTACACTGTTGTTGTGATGTATTTATGTATATGCATTATCTCGTGATAGATGCATGATGGTTAATTAGCAAATTTTACGATATATTGGAGTATGCTGATATGGAATATATGCATGTCTGTTTCATAATCTTGATATCTATCTGTTGATTCCAATGCTTATAGTTGCATAATACCTATGCTAGAGATAAGCAGTAGTTGCGTATACCCTTAGTATAGGGGACCTAAAGGTGAACATTTTCTAAACCGGGAGGCGATGTTCCCGAGTATATTATATATATATATAGTTTTCAAAACTATTAATCGAATAAGGTTTATTCGATAAATTTATTTTATTAAATGAATATTACTTTGAATATTCATTCGAGGACTTATGACTCCGTTTATTTTATTTAAATGAAAATTATATTGAATATTCATTCGAGGACTTACGACTCTCTTTATCCTATTTAATGAATATTATTTTGAATATTCATTCGAGGACTTATGACTCCGCTTATTTACTAAATAATATTCTTTATTTTATTAAAGAATAATGTTTCGATAATCAAACTTATTTTCGATTATTCAAATAAAGATCATACTTTCGTATAAGTATATCTTTGGTTATTTAATATTCATTTCAAGTATGAGTTTTAAAACTTCTACTTCAATTATTTTCATAAAGATTATTCTTTATGGGAATATTATTTAAATAATAATATTCAGATATTTCTAATATATTGGGACTGATTTATTTTATTAAATCAGCATTACTCCAAACATTCTTAAAAATGTTTTCGAGTCTTCAAAATGATTTTTAAAAGTTAGGGCGGATCCCATAACTCATTTTTATATTTAAGATCCTTCTTTCGAAGGGGATTTAAATACTCGCTCAAAACCTGAGGGATCCAGCTCTGTGGTGTATTTTACATTCACAACGAGGTTGTTATTTTGACAAACAGTTTGATTACTTGCCCAATGTTCGGGAAGTAAGCCCATCTAATTGAGTCGGCATAAGCGACAGGCCGGGGTACGGTCTATCAAAGTGTAAGTGGCTGGGTGGCAGTCCATCAACGCGTAAGAGGCCGGGTGGCGGTCCAGTACAAGGTCCTAATACGACCAGGGTGATGACCGGTGGGGGATTCATCCATCTACTAGTAGAAAAGGTTACTTATTGGTATCTTTGCCTGATCAGCATGATATCGGGTTTATGCCAAAATTCTTTTCTTTCCAAATTCATTGGATATTGCAACTCTGTTCATACTTTACATGACAGAGGTTTTCAGGAAATGTATGGGAGATATATATGAATATATATATATATATATATATATATATATATATATATATATCGGGACTTAATGAAGTATCTCGTAACTTCATTTCATTCAATGATATTTCAAAGATTGAATCTATTCAAATCTTATCTTGTAGTCTCATCTATGTGATGAACTTTTGAAACTAATTATAACTTGAACGGTGGTAGTTCAAGTAGTATTCGGAAAAGATATAAGTATATTGGAGTATTTTGTAACTTCATCTTTTAAACTTATATCTAGTAAATGATTATCTTATGCATGTCAAAGATTTTCAGAAAAACATTGAGACAAGGGTAGATATATGAGATCACCTTGCAATGATATTTTTATATAGTTATAAACTGGAACTATGGGTTTATTATGCATGGCAGAATATTTCAAAGATTTTGAAAAGTATATATGTATATACTAAATATTTTGCGACTTGGTCGCGTTAAGATATCAGCTTGGTTCATTTCTTCTTGACCAAGACTTTCATGAGTACTATGAGAATGCTCATATATTGTTAATTATTATACATATTATTTTGGCGGGCTTGTTGCTCACCCTTGCTTTCTCCTTTCATCACACAACAACAGATAGAAAAGATGAACAGGACCAAGCTTCCAATTCGCAAGCGGTTAGGAAATGTTCCGCAGTTTCCTAGAAGCGTTGATGCCGCTGTAGCTGAGGTAGGAATTACCAATAGGCTAGGCTTCCAACTTTTGATGAACCAGACTTATGTATATTATGAATTGTAATAATGGCAATGAATATGTAAATTATTCAGAAACCCTTTGGAGGTGAAATGGTTTATAATTGTGGAATAAAATGACTTGTGTTATTTTTGGTATTCATCTCTGAGACTATAACTTGTGGTGTGTGTGTGTATATTGTGGGGTCACAGTACGCAGCAGTTGGTTGATTGTTAAGATTAAGTATGGATAAGCGAAATGGAACTCGTGACAACCAGAATCCCCGACCCCGGATTTGGGGGTGTTACTATGCCCCTGTAGCTTGAAATATCTATAGACTTTTCAGTAGTGTTTAATTCAAGCTTAGTTGCAGTGGTCATGAGAGTTTTTGCAGATGTGCAATCTATTAGATCAAACTTCTTGAAAAGATCATGAATATATTTAGTTTGACTTATCAATATTCCATCACTAACTTGCTTAACTTGTAAACCAAGAAAGTAAGTTAGTTCTCCCATCATGCTCATTTCATACTTAATTTGCATCAATTTGGCAAACTTTTTGCAAAGTTTTTCATCTGTAGAACCAAATATAATATCATCTACATAGATTTGAACAAGTATACTAGAGCCATTAACATTTCTAAAGAATAAAGTTTTATCAACAATACCTCTTGTGAAGTGATTTTCCAAAAAAAAACTTTGATAAAGTGTCATACCAGGCTCTAGGTGCTTGCTTCAGTCCATAAAGTGCTTTCAAAAGATAGTAGACATACTCTGGAAAATTTGGGTCTTCAAAACCAGGAGGCTGACTAACATAGACTTCCTCCTCCAAATCTCCATTCAGAAAAACACTTTTGACATCCATTTGATAGACCTTGAAATTGGCATAGGCTGCATAGGGTAAGAAGATTCTGTTGGATTCAAGTCTTGCAATAGGAGCAAAGGTTTCATCAAAATCTATTCCTTCTCGTTGACAGTAGCCCTTAGCAACCAATCTAGCTTTCTTCCTGACCACTATGCCATTTTCATCCATCTTGTTTCTGAATACCCACTTGGTGTCAATTGAATTCTTTCCTTTAGGTTTGGGTACCAGCTTCCATACCTTATTGCTTTCAAATTAGTTTAGCTCCTCCTGCATAGCTAAAATCCAATCAAGATCCAACAAAGGTTCTTCTACCTTCTTTGGTTCTTCCTTAGATAGAAAGCTGCTATATAGACATTCTTCTTGAGTTGCTCTCCTTGTTTGAACTCTAGAAGATGCATCACCAATGATGAGCTCAAAAGGGTGATCTTTAGTCCATTTTCTTTGTTGAGGTAGATTAGCTCTAGATGAAGAGGCCTCATTGTTGTCTTATGTGTGACTGAGTTTTGATTATAAGAAACTGCCCCTGAGTTAGTGAATCTTTGATTTGAGAAAGGGAAACTTTCTATAAGTGATCTATTCTGACTTTCAGCTTTTCTTAATGTTCCGACGGATGATGCACTTTGTGTCCCGGCGGATGAAGCTGATTGACTCCCGACGGATAAGGCATATTGTCTCCCGACGGATGAAGCATTTTGTAACTCGACAGATGTTGAATTATGTGCTTCATTAGTTGCAGATTTTTCAGTATTATCCTTATTCACTGTTTCTTGATCACTTTCATCATCACTGTCATCACTAACCATCTCTACATTGTCAAACTTGAGGCTTTCATGAAAATCTCCATCTTGCAGTCCTTCAATCTTTTTGTCATCAAACACAACATGTATTAATTCCATAACAATGTTGGTTCTTAGATTGTAGACCCTATATGCTTTTCCCACAGCATATCCAATAAAAATTCCTTCACCTGCTTTAGCATCAAACTTCCCATGTTGATCAGTTTGATTCCTCAAGATATAATATTTGCAGCCAAAGACATGAAGAAAATTTAGAGTTGGCTTCCTGGTCTTGAACAATTGGTAGGGTGTCATGCACTTTGCTTGATTGACCAAAGAGATATTCTGAGTGTAGCAGGCAGTATTCACAGCTTCAGCCCAAAAATATGTTGGTAACTTTGATTCTTCAAGCATTGTCCTTGCAGCTTCAATAAGAGATATGTTCTTTCTTTCCACTACTCCATTTTGTTGTGGAGTTCTTGCTGTAGAAAACTCATGCATAATCCCATTCTCTTCAAAAAAAGATCTCATCACAGAATTCTTGAACTCAGTTCCATAGTCACTCCTGATTCTTCTTACTTTAAAATCAGGATGATTGTTGACTTACCTTATGTGATTAAAGATGATTTCACTAGCTTCATCTTTAGACTTTAGGAAATATGTCCAAGAGAATTTTGAAAAATCATCCACAATTACTAAGCAAAATCTTTTCCTTGAGATAAATAACACATTGACTGGTCAAACAAATCCATGTGTAACAATTGCAAAGGTTCTTCAATTATTGAATCAAGCTTCTTTAATAATGATGCTTTGATCTGCTTTCCTTTCTGGCAGGCATCACACAATCCATCCTTAGTAAACTCCAATTGAGGAATACCTCTAACTAGTTCTTTCTTGACAAGCTTATTCATGGTTTTGAAGTTTAGATGGGACAGCTTCTTGGGCCATAGCCAACTTTTATCTTGACTTGCTTTACTGAGAAGACAAGTGGCAGATTATGCATTAGATGAGTTGAAGTCATCTAGATACACATTTTCTTTTCTCAATCCAGTGAGAACCACTTTATTGCTCTTTTTGTTTGTCACACACAGGCTTCTAAATTGAAGGTTACTGAATTGCCCTTATTACAAAGTTGGCTGATACTCAACAAATTATGCTTGAGACCATCCACTAGGGCAACCTCTTCAATGATGACATTGTCTTTTAAAATCAAGCCATATCCCACAGTATAACCCTTACTGTCATCTCCAAAAGTAATACTTGGGCCAGCTCTTTCTTTGAACACTGTGAGCAGGGTAGAATCTCCAGTCATGTGCCTTGAGAAACCATTATCCATATACCAAAGATTCTTTTTGTTTCCCTGCACACATCAAAATCAAATCAAGTTAATTTTGGTACCCAAGTTTCCTTGGGTCCTGCCTTGTTAGCTTTCTTCCTTGGTTTCTTAGGTTTAATTTAATTTGACTTGGGAATTTCCGATTCATCCTCAGTCATTTGAGTTTGACCTTTGAAACCAGTCATTAAAACAGAAATATCATGCACATATTGATTAACAGGAAAAGGCATGCTATTTGTAAACATGTTATTCCAGTAAGGCATGCTAAATGACATTTATGGCATACTAAATGCAGCATAATAAGGATTAGGTGCAAATGGCATATTAGTAAATTGTGCATTCATATTTTGAGTAGACATAGCATTCATAGGCATGGTAGGCATAGCAGTCATGTTGGGAAAAGAGGGAGGTACAGACATAGGAGTAGGTATGGCAAGTTTGCAATTAACAGACAGGTGATTAACACTACCACACTTAACACAGATTTTTCTTGGTGCATATTTATCAGGTGTGTAGTTTTTATGCTTGTTAATTCCTACTTTCCCATTTCTATTGTTTTTCTTTTTAGTTTCTGCTTTAACCTCAATCTTTTCTAATCTGTCATTCAATTGCTTGATGGACAAATGACCAACATTAACTTTCTTCTCCTTCTTCACTTGACTTGATTCTCCTGGAACAAAGTTTTTGGAAATTGATCCATATTTTTCATTCAGCTTGGCAAGCTTAGCTTAGCTTTGTCACTCGACGGCTAATCCTTTTGATTATCCGACGGATGATTTTCATCATCTGTCTAGTCCACATCTGTCAACAATCCTTCAACCAAATTGGATTCCAGCTTCTCCTTACTCTTCTTCCAGGCTGCATCACAAAAGGACTCAATACCTTGAACTTTAGTGATTTGAGCATGGACATCTCTGGATGATTTCCATGCTTTAATCATTTCATGTTCTCATTCAAGCTGCTTTTTTAAAATCTCTTCTTTCTTCAAGGACTCAGTTAATTCATCCTTAACAATCTTACATTCAATTCTCAATTTTTTAAATTCAATAAACTGAGACTCTAGCACATTATTCCTCTCACTTAAAAACAAATTGTTTTCTTTAATTTTAGCATTTCCTTAGTGAGGGACTTAAGTGTAACACGCAAGTGATATAATTCTATGGACATGTCATTTATGGCATTAATACACTCAGCTTTAGATAAATGTACTAGGTTAGTGGTGATTACCTGATTACTTGAAGAACTTGTTTCTGTTTCATCAGACTTGGCCATCAGGGCTAGATTGACATAGTTTGTTTCTTCATCTTCATCTACAGCCCAGTCATATTCCTGAGTGATAAAAGCCCTTTCCTTTTGTTTGAGCAACTCAAAGTATTTCTATTTATAATCAACAGGCTCAAACTTCTTCTTGCTAGAATCAGACTTTCTGCATTCACTTGCAAAATGCCCTGCCAAGCCACATTTGAAACATTTGAATTTGGATTTATCCACCATGTTTCTATTTGGCTAGGCTTTGAATTTGAGCTTGGAAAATCTTCTGGATAGGAATGCAAGATGTTCATCAATATCATCCATATCATCTTGGCTCAAGTGATCTTCATTTTCAGCTACCAGCCCTTTACTCTTGCTTTCACAGACCTTTGATGTAGACTCAACAGCTTCTACCTTCATCTCTTTCTCTAACTCAGCAACCAGTTCTATGAACTCTCCTTTCTTCCTTCCTTTCTCCATCCTCTCATCTTGCTCTATTTTAAGCTCATATATTTTTAGGATGCCATACAGTCTCTCCAAGGTAAACTCCTTATAATTCTGAGAATTTCTCAATGAGACTATCATTGGCTTCCACTCTTTTGGAAGATATCTAAGAAACTTGAGGTTAGAGTCTTTTGTTTGATAGACTCTTCCATGCAACTTCAGAGCATTTAGTAGCTTTTGAAATCTAATAAAAATGTCAGTGAGAAACTCGCTTTCTTCACAGTGGAAGTGCTCACATTGCTGAATTAGCAGCTGCATCTTATTCTCCCTTACTTGCTCAGTACCATCACAAATAATCTGGATTGTGTCACAAACCTCCTTCGTTGTTTTGCAGTTAATGATGTTATCAAACATGTCACCATCAACTCTATTAGACAATATATTCATGGCCTTCTTGTCTTTCCTGACTTGCTCAATATCAGGATCTGACCATTCATGCCAAGGTTTAGGAACAGAAGGTTCATTGCCAGTTGCAGCTCTCATTGGTACATGAGGACCTCTCTCTATGCAATCCACATAGGCCTCATCTTGAGAAAGAAGATGTAGGTGCATTTTCACCTTCCAGTGGTGATAATAATCTTTGTCCAGAAATGGGAATTTGACTCCAACATCCTTCTTGTTCATCTTGCTGTTTGTTGTGATCTTTACACTCTTTGTACTTCAAGAGCTTGCTCTGATACCAATTGTTATTCCCTAACAATACAACAAGAATTACAGAAGGGGGTTTGAATGTAATTCTGGCTACTTTTTCAAGATTTTAAAACAGTTCTAACTCGATAAATATATAAGTGTTTGATTTACAGAGTGCGGAATAACAGAGTTATATGAATCAAAACACAAAGTAATAAAAATACAAGCTTTTAAAACATTCTGGTGGATTTGAAAATATCCACCATATATATATATTTATATATATATATCGAATGAGAACTCTGCGAATCTTGAATAGCTCACAACTGCTTACAAGTAGAACAAACAAACTACAGAGAAATTCTTGACAAGTACAGCTTTTTCTATCTCTCTTAAAAATGTGTTTGCTTAGTTCTTTGTTCTACTAGCTACCCTTGGTTTATATATCACCAAGTTTACATGAAAATAAGATAAGATAATAAAACAAAACATATCTAGTTTAACTTCATGCTGCTTTACTACTCTATTCCAGCATCTTTGAATATCTTCATAATAGCATAAAAATGGTAATGCTTCTTTGTTCTCAAATTTCTACTTATCAGGCTGCCACATTCCTTTTGCATACACCCAACGCATGTGACTGTGTTGTCACTGTCAACATATATTTGAATTTGATCATCCGTCGGGTACATGCTTGTCATCCGTCGGGTAGCTTTGTTGATCATCCGTCGGGTAGCTATTTGTCACTTGACTCCATTTCACTTATACAAAATTATAAGACATCTCATATTTATAATTAATCAACCTATTCTACATATCTACTATTAGTCAACATAACTCATATGCTCCTACAGAATCTACACAAAGTTGTTTGCAGAAATGTGCTACTGTACTTATTTGGTACATAAGCTACTCACCCGGTGGATGTCAAATTGTCATCCGTCGGGACTATATTAAATCATCCGTTGGGACTATATTTGATCATTCGTCCAGTGCAACAAAATACACTAAGTTAAATCTACTAAGGTGTTTTGTTTAATTTATCATCAAGTTCACAACATATTCCTAACAAGGGGCACTACTGATTACTCCACGTTCCCTGCGTCATGCATGAACAGGTTTGCACGGGCTTGGAACTCGTTTATTTGTGCTAACATCATGCCTTCTTCTCATGTGCATGAGATTATTGTGGAGCGTGCTCGTCTGCTGTGGGGTATTTTTCAGGGCGACTATATTGATTTGGGGATGGTTATTTATCAGGAGATTTTAAGGTTCTTGAGAGGAGGTACTACGGGTTCTATACCCTATGCGTCCGTGGTGACGAAGTTGTGTGTGGCAGTTGGTGTTCGTTGGCCCGCACATGAGCAGCTACAGCTTCCCAGTGCTCTTATCGACAGTTCTACACTGTTGAGTATGCAGGAGTGGTATGGAGGGAAGCCCGATCCTAAGGGGCTTGGTTATTCATATGATCATCTTCCAGGTGGTGTACCGGCAGATCAGACTTTTGTGGGAGGTTCTTCGCAGGCCCGTCGAGTAGCTTGGAGAGCTCAGTTAGGAGAGGAGGCTGGTTCATCGCAGCAGCAGGAGCAAGAAGCAGCAGGAGCAGAGATTGGAGTTGGTTTGAGTCCGATCCAGTATAGGCGTCTAGCGAGGAGGATGCATACGATGCACGACATTCATAGTCGATTTGCACATGATCTCACCCAGGAACTTGGGACTGCATTTAGAGCCACCGGTGTTGACATCTAGTGGCCATTATTTGGTGAGGACTCTGTGTATCCGCCTCCAGACACACCTGACACTCCACCCGTTGAGGTGATGCTTCTTATTCGGATTAGGTATGCCTGATTCCTTACTATTACCTTCACTGAGGACAGAGAATATTTTAAGTTTGGGGGTAGTAGTTGAAGGAATATGTTTTGTGTGAGTCGCATATAGTTGCATATTCATGATAGTTTAGTGCATATAGTTTGCATATATTTTTCCATGTAGTAGTTTTTTATTTTTGTAGTTCATGCATTTGCATTTTAACATGATCCCTTAGATGATTTTTTCCATTTGACTTGTGATATTGATGCTAGTGTAGTGATGTTAAGTCTTATCAAAATGATTTTCATGCTAGAGACAATTGTAATTCACTAAGTCTTATAGGTTGCTACAGTGCTAGATCATGGTCATGGTTTGTTTGTTTGTCGAGGTTTGATCGCTTGTTTATATTTAAAATTTAGGATATTCTCTTAATAATAAATTAGCATGGATATTTAAAAAATTGGAGAAAATTGGATTTCATTGCTAGTTGTGTGGCTAGGTGTCAAATGGCTAGTAGCCGGCTCATATTTATATGAGTAGTTTAGGGTTGAGCGAGATGGAGCAAAACGCATTCGTTCAGAAATTCCAAATAAAAAAAAGAGGAAAAAAAGAAAAAAAAGAGTGTTATGTATAATTGATCACAAATGGGCTCTTTAGTACTCGAGTTATTAAGTTCTTAGGGGACTTTGTGCCTAGTGACCTAAGGCTTTCATAGTCTGGGATTCGCTAACCTAACGCTCGCTCCATGGGTACTATTGTATAAGTCTTTTGAGGACCTCACTCATTGCATGATCAAATAAGCATAGTTGTTTTGTTTTGTTATGAATAAAAGCGTGAATCAATGTTAAATTCCGATATAATAATTGAAGTGTTAAAAGTTATTTTGAGTTTAGCTTTTATTCTATTTATAAACTTGCGATTGCTTTGATAAGTAGTGAGTCGTGATTGTTGATCTAGTTGCGAAAGTATATATGTAAGCAGTTGCACACACGCACGTCTTTGGTTTGTAGATTTATTTGTGAGGTATGATTGAACTTTATATGAATAAATGTATTTGCCGAGGTGTTGCTTGTTGATTGGTTTAGTTATTCTATGGGGATCGTTGCATTCATTTAGTTGCATTCATGCATTTTTATTTCTTGTTCTTTGAGTCTGTTTATGCTTGAGGACAAGCATCAATTCAAGTTTGGGGTATGTTGAGTGGCATTTATGACACTTTATTACGCTCCGTAAAGCTTTGAATTGGTGTAAATATACTCAAGTTATTGGTGTTTTAATGTGTTTTCTAGTATTTTGCATTTTCAGGCATTCTCCAGGTAATCAGGTGAATTAGCATTGTTTTGGTGCTAATTTGGTGTTAGGAAGGTGTTGGAATAAAAGCTCGCGAAGACCATCTTATTGCAGCAAGAAAAAGAAGAAATATGATTTTTGGCAGAAGCCCAGCGCGCCCGCGCTGATCAAGCGCGCGCCCGCGCCCAAACTACAGATAGCCAGCGCACCCGCGCTAATCAAGCGCGCGACCACGCCAAGTCGGGTTTCAAGAATCCTGTTTTGAATAGAAGAGTGATTTCTGGACTTCTTTGTTGATCAGGGCTGCTATATAATCATAACTTTAGGTCATTTTTCATAACTTATCAGAAGGAGACATAACAGAGCTTAAGGAGAAGACGACAAGAGACCTATAGCACAATTCAACAAAGGCGAAGACGATCTATTTTATTCTTGTGAATCTTTGTTTTGAGTTATAATCTTGGATGCTCGTTTCTTGTTTTGTTGAACCTATACTCTTGTGTTAACTTTGTTTTATTATTCGTTATAAAGACTACGTTTATTATACCATGCTTTCATCGGAACCCAGGTTGATGATGAGTCCGATTATAGGCTAATCGTTATCGTGGGGTTCTAGCGGATTTGTTTATGGATTTCTTTAGTTAATTTGTTTCAATGCCTTAGTGTGTGGTGATTGATTGATATCCTAGTATTGGTTCTGCATATTCATCTTATGAGCGTCGTGAACTTATAAGATAGTGTGTTAATCTTTAATGAAGCAAAAGTGAATTTAAGGGTTTAGAACTTGCCATGCTAGCATAGGTTCATGTATTTGGTATGCATGATTCGTGGGTAATTTTAACCATCTTACTTGCCCTATGTAATCAAGATAGATAACTTATGCTTAAACCGTTATGTTGGAAAATTCCATAGACATATAGGGTCTCAATATTATTGGTGTCTATTCAGCTTCTATCTCTTTTGTGGATGTCTGGTAGTATGGTATTCATGCAACGAAAGTTGGCGTTTATCAGTTTCATGTTGTCTGATTAGAATCATCACCATTACATGCTAAGGTTAAGAACGAAAAGGCTATTAAATGAAGTATTTAATGAAGTTAGAATCCCATGTTTGTCATATATTTTAATTCAATCATTCTTATTCCTTTAGTTATAATTGTTAGTTTAATTCTTAGTATAAACAATCTCAAATTGTTATTCGTCTTAGTATTGAATAATAACCATACATTATTGCTTAAATGCATAAATTATAAAAGTTAACCTAAATCAGTCCATGTGGGAACGAATCTGATTGCGTGTAATTTTAGCGCATGTTTAGCGACTAACAGTAAGAGTTGGTACCTGTGATTTAGATGAGGATGATTTTCCTTGCTCCAAATCCATGAGTGCATAATTTCCAAATTCTTCATTTTCATCAATTTCAGAGTCATCCCAACTTTTTCCCTCTGCAATATAAGCTTTGATTTGTTATTTCTTTAGGCTTCATACTTTGCTTCCAGTTCAAGGTAAGCTTTATCCTTCTTTGCTTTCTTGGGTTTCCTGCATTCTGTAGCAAAATGGCCCAATTCATCACAATTGTAGAACCTTATTTTAGATATGTCAATAGATCCAGTTTTGTAGCCAGTTTTGCTATCAGAAGTGTACTTCCCTTTTCCTTTCCAGCTGCTTTCTTTGTTGAAAGACTGTCCTTTACCCTTGAAATATCTTGGCTTCTTTACTCTAATGTTAGAGAATTTTCTAGCCAAGTAGGCCATTGACTGATCTAGCTTATCCAGTTCATCAAGAGTATAGAACTCATCTTCCTCCAATTCCAGAATAACTTGTCCATGTGAATCATTTGTTCTTTGCTCACTTGTTGAGACAACTGAAGTTTGAGATCTTGGCTCATCATTAAATGTTTGGCTTTTATTGACAATCAAAGCACTTAAGCCATCTACTACATGTCCTTGACAAGATCTCAATGATTTCCCTTGAATCATTTCTAGTTCATATGTTTTAAGAATTCCATATGGAACTTCCAGTGTTATTCTGCACAAGTCTCTCCCTTCCCTGATTGATGATATTTTCTGTTCCAAATGATTAGGGAGAGTAAGCAAGAACTTTAAGTTCACTTCTTCAGCTTCATAGTATTTTTCATGGAGCTGCAAGTCATTTATCAGCTTATTGAATCTTTTAAACACATCAGTTATACTTTCTTTTGGATTTACCATGAAACCCTCATATTGTAAAATCAGTATCCTTCTTTGATTAGATCTAACTTCCTCAGTACCCTCAAAGAGTATTTCAATCTTTTCCCATAGTTGCTTGGCAGTGATAGTTGACAATGTTGTTATACATCACATTATCAAGTGACTCAATCAATATCAATTGCAAGCCACTATCTAGGGAAACTTTCTCCTTTTCAGGCTCAGAATACTCAGAAGGATCTTTTGGAGCATAATGAGTTGGAATGACTGTTAGGAATATATGTATTAATTTGATGATAAGTTAAACAAAACACTTAAGTAGAAATCTAGTGTTTGTAGCCTCAATGGATAAGACCATCTTGGCTATCCGTTGATGGAGTAGCTTTACTTAGAAATAAGTTTAGTATTGTAGCACATTTCAGTCTCTGTATTTATGTTATAATTCTTTGTGGGAAATTATAAGGCATGTTGACTACTAGTGGATATGCAAATAGGAGGGATAATTGTAAATATTTCATGCCTTGTAATTTTGTGTAAATGAAGTAGTATCAACTGATAGATTAAAGCCCTTCAACGGATGAGAAACAAAGCTTCAACGGATGTCTCTAAAGCTTCAACGGATAACATCCATCAACGGATGAGTGCATCAACAGATAAAGCTTCAACTGTTAAAGCATCAACGGATGTCACTAAAGCATCAACGGATAAAGCCATCAACGGATGAAAGCTTCAACGGATGCTCAGTTCCATAGCAGTTGATAGTGATAATTCATAAGCTGACAGAGGCACATGGGTTGACAGAGACAATTGGAATGTGGTAGCCTCTTGGAGGAATCAAGAAAAAGCAGCAATTCCATTCTGGTGCAAACAAGAAAGTATTCAAAGATTCACAGATTATCTTAGATTGCATTGGATAGAGAAATGAAGAAGAAACATGTGAAGAACTATTTTATAATTGTATTTTATCTTTGTCTTCACTTGTAAACTTGGTGATATATAAACCAAGTTGCAGCTAGTAATTGGGTGTGAATTTTCCAGAGCTGTTTAGAAAAATATAGAGAGAAAATCATCTAGTTTGTACTAGGAAGCAGCTGTGATCAATTCTTTGTATCACAGATTTTCTCAAATACACATCTCTGGTGGAACAACAAATCCACCAGAAAAGTTTTTTTAAAGCCTTTGTGTTCCTTACATTTGTGTCTTGAATATACATCTGTCTGCACCTGCTCAAAGCAATTCACACACGTCTGTTCATCATACACTTAGCTATTGAAACTGCTCAAAACTCGAAAAAGTTTTGAGATTTACATTCAACCCCCCTTCTGTAAATCTCATTGTTAGTTCCTTGGGAATAACAATTGGTATCAGAGCAAGCTCTTGATATACAAAGAGTTTAAAGATCTATTCTACGAACATCATGAGTAAGAAGGATATTGGAGTGAAGATTCCAATCCTGGAAAGAGATAATTATCATCACTGGAAAGTGAAGATGCATCTACATCTTCTCTCTCAAGATGAAAGCTACATCAACTGCATTGAAAATAGTCCTCACATCCCTCACAAAGTGGCCACAGCTACCACTGCCACAGTTGTTGTTGGACAATCTATTCCCAAGCCAAAAGCAGAATGGACTGATGAAGATATTGAAGAGGTTCACAAAGACAAGAAGGTCATGAATATTCTGTTTAATGGCCTAGACAAAGATATGTTTGATAATGTCATTAATAGCCAAACTGCTAAGGAAATTTAGGATACTGTACAACTTATCTGTGAAGGTACTGAACAGGTTAAAGAAAATAAAATGCAGCTTCGCATTCAACAATATGAATATTTTCATTCGGAAGAAGGAGAATCATTGAATGATACCTTCAATAGATTTCAAAAACTGTTGAATGGATTGAAGCTGTATGGCAGAGTGTACCAAGTCAAGGATTCCAACTTAAAATTTCTGAGGTCTCTACCAAAGGAATGGAAGCCTATGACTATTTCACTAAGAAATTCTCAAGATTATAAGGACTTCACACTTGAAAGATTATATGGAATTTTGAAGACCTATGAACTTGAGATGGAGCAAGATGAGTTGTTGGAGAAGGGAAAGAGAAAAGGTGGATCAGTTGCACTTGTAGCTGAAAATGAGAGAACTGAAGCCAGGAATGAAGAAAAGACAATGCCAAGTCTCAAAATTGGCACAAGCAAATAAGAATCAAGTAAGGGAAAAGAGCAAGCAGCTGAGGTTGAAGACAATTCCAGTCAAGATGAATCTGATGATGTTGATGAACATCTAGATTTTCTGTCCAGAAGGTTTGCAAAGATGAAATTCAAGGAAAACACTAGAGCCACTAAGCCAAACAAGAACATGGTGGACAAATCTAAGTTCAAGTGTTATAACTGTGGCACAAGTGGAAACTTTGCAAGTGAGTGCAGAAAGCCAACTTCTGAAAAGAAGAAATTTGAGCAAGTGGATTACAAAAAGAAATATTTCGAATTGCTCAAACAAAAGGAAAGGGCTTTTCTGACTCAGTAAAATGATTGGGCAGCTGATGGAGCCAATGAAGATGATGATATGGAATATGTCAACTTAGCCCTGATGGCTAATTCTGATGAAGCTATAAATGATATGTCCAAAATAAATGCAATGAAGCTATAAATGATATGTCCAATGAATTATATCATTTACGTGTTTCCCTTAAATCACTGGCTAAAGAGAACACGAGAATTAAAGAGAATAATTTGTTTTTAAGTGACAGGAATGTTGTGTTAGAGGGTAAGGTTATTGAGCTTGAAAAGATTAAAATCAAATGCTTATCTGTTGAGGGTGAACTAGAAGAGTCTGTTAAGAAAGTAGAAGTTCTTTCTAAGCAACTAGAACGTGAGCAAGATGTAATCAAGGCCTGGAAAATATCTAGGGATGTTAGTGCTCAAATTGTCAAGGTTCAAGGAATTGAATCACTCTGTGAGAATGCCTGGAAGAAAAACAAAAAGGAAATGGAATTAATTGATGGACTTTCAACGGATGTGGAATCAACGGATGATGAGAGTCATCTGTTAAAGGAAGAAAAGGAGCATCCGTTGAAGGCTTATCAATTGAAACAGGCAAATGATTCTAAAAGGGATAATTTAAAAAATCTCAGTAAGAAGTTTGGTTCAACTTCCAAGAACTTTGTCAAAGAAGAAGCTAGCACATACAAAGATGCCAGTAAGGGAATATAGGACACATGACTTTAGATCAGTTGAAAAATAGGCTTAAGTTGGTTGAGGATAAAAAGGAAACTAAAAGAAAGTCTAATAGAAATGGGAAGGTAGGGATTAACAAACACAACAATTACACACCTGATAAATATGCTCCTAGAAAAAGTTGTGTACATTGTAGTAGTGTTAATCATCTATCTGCTAACTGCAAATCTGTTAAGAATGCTCACATGCCTTTAACTCCTTCCATGCCTAACATGTCTATGTCACCACTGCATGTTATGCCTGTTATGTCTCAACAGAATCCACATGCACATTTTGCAAACATGCCATATTGTTAATAATCCTTATTTTGCTGCATTTAGTATGCCTCAAATGTCATACAACATGCCTATGTGGAATAACATGTTTGCACAATCTATGCCTTATCAAATTCAACCAAATGTGCTAAATGATTATGTGACTAACCCTACACTTCAACCAACTACATCTGAGATCAAGGTTGACTCAAAGTTACCTAAGTCAAAAGGTGCAGGAAGTGTGAAGTCAAAAAAAAGACTAACAAGCCTGGACCCAAGGAAACTTGGGTACCAAAAACAAACTTGATTTGATGTTGTTGTGTGCAGGGAAAAAGAAGGAATCTATGGTACTTGGACAATGGTTGTTCAAGGCACATGACAGGAGATTTCACCCTGCTCACAGAGTTCAAGGAGAGAGCTGGCCCTAGCATAACCTTTGGAGATGACAGCAAAGGGTTCACTATGGGATATGGCTTGATTTCAAAGGAAAATGTCATCATTGATGAAGTTGCATTAGTTGATGGTCTCAAACACAATCTATTGAGCATCAGTCAACTATGTGACAGAGGGAATACTGTTTCCTTCAATTCTGAAGCTTGTGTTGTCACCAGTAAGAAGGACAATAAAGTGGTTATAACTGGAGTTAAAAAAGGGAATATGTACTTGGCTGACTTCAACTCTACAGATGCAGAATCAATTACTTGTCTTTTCAGCAAAGCAAGTCAAGATGAAAGTTGGCTATGGCATAAGAAGCTGTCCCATTTGAATTTCAAGACAATGAATGATCTAGTCAAAAAGGACTTAGTTAAAGGAATACCTCTAGTGGAATTCTCAATGGATGGACTGTGTGATGCTTGTCAGAAAGGAAAGCAAAAGAGAGCAACATTCAGTAAGAAGCTTGAATCAGCAATTGATGAACCATTACAACTGCTACACATGGATCTTTTTGGACCAGTCAATGTATTGTCAATTTCAAGGAAAAGATATTGCCTAGTGATTGTAGATGATTTCTCAAAGTTTTCATGGACCTATTTTCTTGGATCAAAGGATGAAGCTAGTGAAACCATTATCAATCATATCAAGCAAGTCAACAACCATCCAGATTTCAAAGTAAGGAATATCAGGAGTGACAATGGAACTGAATTCAGGAATTCTACCATGAGGTTGTTCTGTGAAGAAAATGGGATCATGCATGAGTTCTCAGCTCCAAGGACTCCACAACAGAATGGTGTGGCGGAAAGGAAGAACAGATCACTAATTGAAGCTGCAAGAACAATGATTGAAGAGTCAAAACTCCCAACATATTTTTGGGCTGAGGTTGTTAACTGTGCATGTTACACTCAGAATATTTCCCTAATCAATCAGGCAAAAGGCATGACTCCCTATCAATTGTTCAAGAGAAGAAAACCAACCTTAAACTTTCTTCATGTCTTTGGTTGCAAATGCTACATTCTAAGGAACCAACCTGATCACAAAGGCAAGTTTGATGCAAAGGCTGATGAAGGGATATTTGTTGGTTATTCTGCTGGAAAATCATATAGGGTCTACAATCTAAGAACCAGCATTGTTATGGAATCTTGCAGGTTGTGTTTGATGATAAAAAGATTGACGGACTAACAGATGAGGGACATCATGAAGGACTCAAATTTGACAATATTGAGATATATTGTAATGATAGTGAAGATGAGAATGATGGAGAAGACACTTCAAAAAGGATTCAAAATCTGCCTTTGGATAATGCACAAAATGATGCATCAGTTGAAAGTCATAATTCAGCATCCGTTGACAGAAGTAATGCAGCATCCATTGAATGACAGAGTGCATCATCCGTTGAAGTACATAATGGAGCATCCGTTGATCATAGTCATCAACGGATAATCAATTTACATCATCAGTTGATAGAACTCCCAGTTCCTTGCAAAGGACCAATAACTCAGGGGGAGTTTCAACCAATCAACACTCTATCTCATATCATGACAATACTGAGGCAACCTCATCTAGAGCTAATCTACCACCTCAAAGGAAATGGAACAAGAATCATCCTTTTGAACTAATCATTGGTGATGCAACATCTAAGGTGCAAACTAGAAGGGCTACTCAAGATGAATGTCTATACAGTAGTTTTCTATCACAAGAGGAACGTAAGAGAGTGGAAGAAGCTCTATTGGATCCAGATTGGATTTTAGCAATGCAAGAGGAGCTAAACCAGTTTGAGAGAAACAAAGTATGGAAGCTGGTACCCAAGCCAAAGAACAAGAGTTCTATTGACACAAAATGGGTATTCAGAAACAAGATGGATGTAAATGGCATTGTCATAAGGAATAAAGCTAGATTGGTTCCCAAGGGCTACTCTCAACAAGAGGGAATAGATTTTCATGAGACATTTGCTCCTGTTGCAAGACTTGAAGCCATCAGAATTTTTCTAGCCTATGCAGCCCATGCCAATTTCAAAGTCTATCAAATGGATGTCAAAAGTGTATTTCTAAATGGAGAATTGGAGGAAGAAGTTTATGTGAGCCAACCTCCAGGGTTTGAAGATCCAAATTTTCCAGACCATGTGTATTATCTGTTGAAAGTACTCTATGGACTAAAGCAAGCACCTAGAGCCTGGTATGAGACCTTGTCAAAATTTCTCCTAGACAATTACTTCACAAGAGGTACTGTTGACAAAACTCTTTTCTTCAGAAATGCCAATGGCTCTACAATACTTATTCAAATTTATGTAGATGATATTATATTTGGTTCTACAGATGATAAACTTTGTAAAAAGTTTGCTAAGTTAATGCAAAGTAAATATAAAATGAGCATGATGGGAGAGCTAACTTATTTTCTTGGTTTACAAGTTAAACAAGTTAGTGGTGGAATTTTCATTAGTCAAACTAAATATATTTATGATCTTTTAAAGAAGTTTGACTTAATGGAATGTTCATCTGCAAAAACTCCCATGGCCACTGCCACTAAGCTTGAATTAAACAAGGCTGAAAAGTCTGTGGATATTACAAGCTATAGAGGCATGGTTGGTTCACTTCTATATTTAACTGCCAGTAGACCTGATATAATGTTTTCTACATGTCTTTGTGCTAGATTTTAAGCTGATCCTAGAGAATCTCACTTAGTTGCTATTAAAAGAATTTTCAGATATCTCAAAGGGACTCCAAATCTAGGAATTTGGTACCCTAGAGAGTCTGGTTTTGATCTAATTAGCTACTCAGATGCAAATTATGCAGGTTGCAAAATAGACAGGAAAAGTACAACTAGCACCTGTCAATTTCTAGGAAAAAAGCTTGTGTCATGGTTCAGTAAGAAGCAAAATTTTGTTTCTACATCAACAGCTGAGGCTGAGTACATTGTTGCTGGTAGTTGCTGTGCACAGATATTATGGATGAGGAATCAACTATTTGACTATAGGCTAAATGTTGACAAAATTCCAATATTCTGTGACAACACAAGTGCCATTGCCATTACTGAAAATCCAGTGCAACATTCAAGAACCAAGCACATTGACATCAAGTACCACTTCATAAGGGAACATATGATGAATGATACAGTGGAACTTCATTTTGTTTCAAGTGAAAAACAAATTGCAGACATATTTACCAAGCCACTTGATGAATCAACATTCACAAGATTAGTAAGTGAGCTAGGTATGCTTAATTATTCCTAAATTCATGTCCTAATTGTAATTTGTTTTGTAGCCTGAAATGAATTTGTTGCAAGAACAAAGTTTGCTTTAAATAAGTTTATTCTATCAATGGATATTTCCTATCTGTTGAAAGCCAAAATTGTTTTATCAATGGATGTCCATTATCCGTTGAAAGACAAATACATTCCTGGTAATTTTATCCTTCAACGGATATAACTGTGTTAATCTTCAACGGATAACTGTTTACCTCATCCGTTGAAGTGTCACATCAGTCTTTTTGAGTGAGTCACAGTCGTTGATTCTATTTACTTAACCATTGATACATATACATATACACAGTTGTATGTATTTGTATTAAAGGCAGTTTTTAGAATACATACAGTTTTTCTTTTATTCTCAAACGGCTGTAGTTCACTTAAAAATATTGTTTAATCATTCTCTTTATGTTTTAATTTGAGAAAGTATAAAAGCCCCTTTGAATTCTTATTTTCACTTTACGCTTTCTTGCAATTTTCAAAAGCTTTTACTCTCTTTCTCTCCCAAAACTCTCAACCTTTCTCTACAACTTCTACTCACAACAATGGCACCAGTAGTAAAGATAATGTCCCAATCTGGGTTTGTCTATGAGAAAAACAATTTCGTAGCTTTGGTGGAAAAGAATGAAGCCCACTCATATTATCACAAGATGATGGACTTCATCAAAAACTGCAAACTGAGCTATGCAATGCTGGAAGCCCCAATGATTTACTGTGAGGTAGTCTAGGAAATGTGGACAACTGCAGAGTTCAACCCCACTGATATGACCATCTCTTTCTCTCTCAAAGGTAAGGATTACTGTATTAACTGTGATGATATACAGTCCTATTTTAAATTACCTGAAAACAATGCCATGACACAACACACTGATTATGATGTATCTAGCATATTAGATTCCATAGGCTATTCTCTTGATTCTACTAGTTTAGGCAGTATTAAGAGAAAAGGCCTTAGGAAAGAATGGATTTTTCTTAGTGATGCCTTTATCAAGGTTTTCTCTGGGAAAATTAGTAATTTTGATGCAATAACTTCATCTCTTGTTAATATGCTCTATATGCTGGTTTCTGATAGGTACTTTAATTTTAGCAATTATGTTATGCTAGAATGGGTACTAGGTTAGGTAACAAGGCTAATAGACCTCATAACATCCACTATGCTAGATTCTTTATTTTATTGGCTAACCATGTTGCTGAAGGTTTGGTCATAACTAATGAGAGTAATAAACTCAAATGTTGGGCACAAGAAAAGAGGGTCCTTGCAGACCTTTTAAGGATTAACCTCAAAAGTAAGGTGCCCTTGGTATACTTACCAATCATGGATGCACCTCAGGTAAGTGAGGTAAATACTTCTTCAACTCCTATTACTTCCAACCCCATCATTTCTTAGCCTTCAAGTGTGGCCATGGAATCTGTGTTAATGCCCCAACAGGTTCCTACCAAGGCCACCAAACCTAAAGTTTTAAAATCCAAGTCAAAGAAAGCCACCTATGTTGTCTCTCAAAAGACAACAGTTGTAACACCTACCATAAACCTTGAGGGGAGTGTACAGGGTGTTAGTGGTGAGGGGAGGGGTGAACATCAAGAAAACCCCCAGAATAAGGTAGGAGAGGTGAGTGATACCCAAGCTAGCCAAACCACAGTTTCTCAAAAGACTGTGGTGGTTGAAAAGGATTCAAACTCATCTCTAGTTGCATCCTCCCAAAAGGGTGCAGCTATTGAAAATAGTCCCCAACCAGGGACACAGAACAAAAGAGGGAGGGACACTGAAGCCACACACTCACCTGTAAAAGCCTTCACAAGAAGAAAGAAGGTCAAAACCCTAGTTTCAACACAGGGTACACACACTACACAGATACAACCACCTGTATCTATGCCTTCTCAAATTTAGCTTAATGTGACTCCAACAAATGTGGAGTCACAGCCCCATTCTCTCAAAATTGACACACATCAATCACCAAATTCTCCATCACTATCTCTGGATGTGGACATGATATTCACATCAATTCCAGATTCTCCCTCTTTATAACTCAGGGAGGAGCCCCACTCAAATATTGGTGATCATCATCTTTTAGATGATTTGTTGGATCATCATCCAATTCTTTCAGACTTAGTTGAAAAATCTGTATCACCTAAATTAAAATCAACCCACACAGATTCAACAATTATGTCACTTTCAGTTTCTACTTCTTTTCCTTCTTCAACGAATATTCCTCATCCGTTGATAAGTGGTTGTTCTTCAACGGATAAGCTTAATAGCAATTATCCGTTGATACCATCAGTTTCAACTTCAACGGATATTCCTTATCCGTTGATGGTCTCTACATAAACAACTGAATTAACTCCAAGTGTAGAAGACATGGTTACTGTACAATCACTTCTAGGGTTGAGGGAAGGGAGTGAAAACTTGAGTGAGAGGCTGGGTTGCTCCTAGGCAAAAGGAGAGCTTGAAAGTCTAAATATGCATGCTATTTCTTCCAGCATGGCAAAAGAAAGTGAGAGGATTACCACCTTAGTAGGTGAAGGTGAGGGTGTGAGGAGTGTGAGCCAGGGGGAGCCCCTGATGTAAGAAAAGAGAGAAATTGAGAGAAAAGCAGGTACAGGAGATATAAGGGTGGATCCAGCCATTGCTAGTGAGTCAATGATTGTGGATGATGCTGAAAAGGATAGACAATTCCAGCAACATTACAAAGCTGTAATTGATAACATTTCCTTGGATGCTGACACTTTTACTCATCCTGTGTCAGCCTATCAACTGTTGGCTATTCAGGCAATGAGGAGGCAGAAAGGACTTTAAATATAGTACATACTTCAGAATCTCTACAAAGGGATAAAGCTGATGTCAATATGATGCCTCCTACAGGTGATGAGCCATCTGAAGAATTTGGAGTAAATTCTAATGATGATGACTCTGATTCTTTTGATGGAAGCATGAACTTAGGGGGAGATGAAGGCCCAAGTTCTATTCCAGAGTTACCTGAATGGGCATTGACAAAGGAGTCTACACCAGGGCATTTCAATGTATCCTTAGTCAAATAAGTCATGGCTATCCAAAAGGCAATTCAGGAAACTTCAAATGCTGGTACCAAGGCTATTCTTCAAGCCCACTTAGATTCTCTACATCTCATGAAGCTCCAACAATTAAGACAGAATCTAAGTGTGGATGAACTCAAGAAGGATATAGCTGACTTGAAGTCCTACAATTCTGAGAAGCTGGATTCAATCATGTCCTTTGGTACCATGCAAGAACTGTTATTGAGACTGAGAAGAGAATCAGATGCTGAAAAGAAGATGGCCAAATTGGAGGAAAGAGTTCAAGTTATTGAAAACTCTGTGGTCACCATTCTTCACAATCAACAGTCTCAGACTAGTCTTCTAATGCAACTGGCTAAAGCATAGGGCTTGACCCCTCTCCTTGATGATAACAAAAAGGGGGGAAATAAAGGGGAAGGGGAAGGGGAGCCATCTACACATATACAAATATCAAAAGTGCTAGTTCCAGCCATAACTACTTCTCCGACACTTCAAATCAAAGGAAAGCTTGATGGAATTGAACTAATCCAGCTAGCAGCAGCTGAGATGAAGGTGAAAGAGCAAAGGAGAAAAATTGATGAAAGGATGCAACAAGTGTTTGGCTCTTCAACTACAAAATCCTTATCTGTGAAACATAGCACAAAAGTTGAGCCAATCATTATGGAGCACAAGCCAATAAGGAGGAATAAGGTTGGAGAAACTTCTTTCAGGAACCTAAAGCCCATGGTACTCAAGCCAACCACTAGATTTAACAAGGACTCTACAAAGAACCCTCTAAGCTTTGCTCAACTAAAATAAGTGGATTTTCCTCTTTCAAAGCCTGTTGAAGACAAATTTTTGGGTGGTAACATCATAAAGCACAAAGAGACCAAGGATGAAGTGGAAAGAATGAATATGGCTATTATCTATAGAGAGGGAAAGAGCATCTATGTGATGCAAGGACATCCCAAATTCTCAATAGCCAAGAGGGAAGAGACCAAGAGGTTAAAGGAAGAAGCTAAAAAGCTGAAGGCTGACAAAAGAGCACAAGAAAAGATTGAAAAACAGCTAAAGTTAAGTCAAATTGAAGAAAAGAAGAAGATTGAAGATAAGAGTGAAGGAGACAAGATTGAAAGCATAAATGTGGATATGGGGAATATGGTTGGTGATAGTGCGGAGGAAAGAAGTGAGGAAAGAAAGGAATGGCAGAAATGGAACAGAAAGAAGGCCAAGGCAAAAAGGAAGAGTGAAGATGACATTAAGGAAACCCAATCAAAATCTAAACCACTACCTTCTATTCCTGAACCTATTGTGGCTGATCCCAGTATAAATATTCATGGTGAAATAATCATCCCTAAAGAGGAACCTATTGATTGGGACACCATCAAATTGCCTACCTTCCTAACTACTTCTCCATCAGCAAAGAAACTGAAAAGAAAATCCAAATCAACACCTCCTCTAACCTCAAGTAAATTCACTCAGAAACATAAACCTAAGCCTAAGCCACAAGCCTCAAAGGATGATTATGTTCACATTTGTGACATAAAAGAACATACAGATATTGGACTCTTCCTGGATGAGTTGGAGGAAGTAAGGGGAATAAATGCATATAGACAGCTACCAGAAAGGCTAGTGTTCAAGTATAAAGGAAGTGTGGAAAGGACTTGGCCTCTTCAAAGAATTCTAAGTGAGGGCTACTCTACCTTGATTAGAGTCTACTCAGCTATCAAAAGGGATACTGGCTTTACCAGGACTGCCAAAACTGAGATTCTCAACAAGATTGCCAGCATAAGGAAGAATTTATGGGAGTCAAATTCCTTGCCTAGAACATTACTCATCCCTGAGTTACAATTCATAAATCACCTCATTGGTTGATGGAGTTCAGAGACAATAAAGGAGTTAGAAGATTTTTCAGACTTGAAGACCAGCTTAAAATTGCCAGTAATGAAACTCTCAAGGACATGCAATCTAAGTCGGATATCAGTGAAGAAGATGAAGCTGAATTCTACAGACAACTCCAACTCCGAGTAGAGGAAAATGACAGGAGGCTAGGGAAGAAAACAAGGGAACAAAGGAAAAGAAAATGATTTGCTCAGACTAAAGGAGCACCCTTGGAAACACTATAAATCTTCAATTCTATCTCAGTACATACACTTTTACAGCACTTTTGAATTTCCACTTGGTTTTAACTTATATATTTATTAAGTGTTTTGTTATCATCAAGTTAACCCTGAATTTATGCCTACAATTCTAGTAGACATAAATAGGGGGAGATTGTTAGGAATATATGTCTTAGTTTGATTATAAGTTAAACAAAACACTTAAGTAGAAATCTAGTGTTTGTAGCCTCAACGGATAAGACCATCTTGGCTATCTGTTGATGGAGTAGCTTTACTTAGAAATAAGTTTAGTATTGTAGCACATTTCAGTCTCTATATTTAAGTTATAATTCTTAGAAGTTGTGGGAAATTATAAGTCATGTTGACTACTAGTGGATATGCAAATAGGAGGGCTAATTGTAAATATTTCATGCCTTGTAATTTCATGTAAATGTAGTAGTATCAACTGATAGATTAAAGGCCTTCAACGGATGAGAAACAAAGCTTCAACGGATGTCTCTAAAGCTTCAACGGATAACATCCATCAACGGATGAGTGTATCAACGGATAAAGCTTCAACTGTTAAAGCATCAACGGATGTCACTAAAGCATCAACGGATAAAGCCATCAACGGATGAAAGCTTCAACGGATGCTCAGTTCCATAGCAGTTGATAGTGACAATTCATAAGCTGACAGAGGCACATGGGTTGACAGAGATAATTGGAATGTGGTAGCCTCTTGGAGGAATCAAGAAAAAGCAGCATTTACATTCTGGTGCAAACAAGGAAGTATTCAAAGATTCACAGATTATCTTAGATTGCATTGGATAGAGAAATGAAGAAGAAACATGTGAAGAACTATTTTATAATTGTATTTTATCTTTGTCTTCACTTCTAAACTTGGTGATATATAAACCAAGTTGCAGCTAGTAATTGGGTGTGAATTTTCCAGAGCTGTTTAGAAAAACATAGAGAGAAAATCATCTAGTTTGTACTAGGAAGCAGCTGTGATCAATTCTTTGTATCACATATTTTCTGAAATACACATCTCTGGTGGAACAAAAAATCCACCAGAAAAGTTTTTTTAAAGCCTTTGTGTTCCTTACATTTGTGTCTTGAATATACATCTGTCTGCACCTGCTCAAAGCAATTCACACACATCTGTTCATCATACACTTAGCTATTGAAACTGCTCAAAACTTGAAAAAGTTTTGAGATTTACATTCAACCCCCTTCTGTAAATCTCATTGTTACTTCCTTGGGAATAACAATGACCATATCACCATCTGTTGATTCTTCAACTCTAACCATAGGAATGAAGGACCCATTTTTTAGAATCTGAATATAGAGTGGATTGGACATCCTGATAAATAACAACATTTTCTTTTTCCAAAGAGTGTAGTTACCCTTGTCAAAGGTAGGAATTTTGATGCTACTGATTTTCTGTCTATTCATTCTTCCAAGATCTTTAATTTGTTTACTTTCAGATTTTGCTCTGATACCACTTGTTAGGAAATGAATAACACACAGAGGGGAGTGAATGTTTTTTACTATTTTTAAGCTTTTCTTGAATCTTTTATGGTTGAAAAAAGTAAATTAAATCTTGTAGTGAAAGTGTGTTCATGCAGAAGTTAAACTTGCAAGAATAAAGAACACAGATCTTTAAAACTCACTTTATTTTATATTAAAATTAAGAATATTTTGCTACAAAATTTCTAGGCTCTTTGTTGATAAAGAGCTTAGCTTTTTCTTGAGAGAGTTACAAGATTTTCTTTTCTAAATTGTTAATTTTGACTAAAGGACCAGTGTTAACTTTATAATTCAGTTAACTGCTGGTTTACACAGTGTACAATAAGACATGCTATTAGCTTTTATAAACAGTCACTTGTCATTTCCATTTATAGAAAAGTATATCTTCTATTTATGGCTTAGCATATCTTACCATCCTGTGTTTACTTTGAACTTCCTTTGTCAGTTAATATTTACCATTGATCTTGCACATCCTTCAAGCTGTTTTTTATAGACTTGTCAATCCAGCTGGTTGGATTGTTTGTTAATTGAATATCTTGGATATTGAACTGGTCTGCATTTTGTACTTTGAGAATTTACCTCGAGATCTTCAGTTAGGCATATAGAGATCTTGACATCTCGATAAGTATATTGACTTATCAAGATCTCTAATACTCTATAGTGAATTTGACTTATAGAGGTCTCTGAGTTCTCGAATGAGACTTTGGCTTGTCGAGATCTCTCAGCTTCATGTCTTCACTTTGACTTGTCGTTAACTTAGAGTTCTCTAGTGAATTTTGACTTATCGATATATCTGAGTTCTCTAGTGGACTTTGACTTATCGATAAATCAGAGTTCTCTAATGAATGTAGACTTGTCGCTAACTCTGAGTTCTCTAGTGAAGAAATGACTTGTCGATATCTCCAAACTTCATGTCTTCAATTGACTTGTCGATATCTCTCTGAGTTCTCCCATAGCTATCCTGACTTCTCGATAAGTCATTTGGAGTTCTCGAATGACTTCTCTATAACACTATATCTGTGACTTGTAGAGATCTTGACTTAGAGTATTTTTATCCAAACAGATTTATTCAACTCCAAGCTTCTTCAAAATTCTTCTGAGGCATGATCATCTTGATCTTCTTCCAGATAGAATCCTTAGACTTGATATTGTTTAAGGAAAAAGACTTCAGTCTACTCCTTAGCATTTTTACAGACTTTAAAATGTTACAAGTATAAAATACAAATTAAGATAACAATATAACTTACTTAGGATTGACAAATTGTCTTGGTCTTGTTAAGGTATAGGCATGTTTTGCACAACAGCAACTGGTGCTAATATTTCTGATGACGGCTTTGTTGAACCTATTGCAAGACGTGTGAATCCTGTTTCTTCTTCTTTAGACAATTCCTTGAAGAATATACAAAAGCAGCTAAAAAGACTTGAGTCTAGTCAGAAGAAATTGCATTCTGAAGTTGAGCAAGTTAAAGTTATTTTTGCTGAACATCGCTCGTACTTTGATTCTGAGATTTTAAAGCACCATGCTCTTTTATTGAGTAAGGTATGTAGACATTATGTTTGCATATTTAGTTGCATTTTATTGTACAATTAGTGTCATATAGGTGCATATTTAGCTTAATATGTGGTTATATATATTTATATTTACAGGTTTGGGTAGATGATGATGAGTGTGATGAAGATTCTCCTGCTGAAGATAATGATCCATTTATATCTGAAGTTTATATTCGAAATGAGGTTGTTATTTGGTAGTTTAAAGTTTTTATTGTAGAATACGTGTTACTTATAGTCCCCTTATTTTAAATTTATTTTTGTTGTATTTTCTAATTTTATGCAGGTTTGTGTTGATAATGATGATGGTGATAAAGATACTCCAGCTGAGAATATTAATAGCTTTGTACATGAAGTTAATGTTTAGAATAAGGTTGATACTTTATTATTTTCTTTTTTTTGTTATTTGTAGCTTGGAATAAATTTTAATTTACATTTGAAATGTGAAAAACTATGTTTCAGATAACGAAGTTGTTCGAGCAAATAGTGGAATAATTGACGAGGTCGAACATATAACGAATGACAGAAATGAAGTTTCATGTGACAATAAAATGGCTGATATTTGTACTAGACTTGGGTTTGAAGGTATTTTTGTGGATGAAATGTCTCCTAATACGTTGAATAAAATTGAATTTGAGATGACAAAGTTTGATAATAGGTCCTCAGATGGAAAAGTTAATCAGGTTGCTCCTATTGGACAAATGTTGAACAATATTGAAGAAGTTGTTGAGAAAGCATTACCCAATGAAGAATTTGATGAATTATTTGATAAAAATGATGTGGGGGAAGTTGCACATGATGTGGAGGATGTTGTAAAAAGTGGAAGCAAATCTGAACAAGGTGCAGAAGATATTGTTTCAATTGTTACAGATGTGCCAGGAGATAAAGTTGAAGTTGCAACATTATGTAAGAATCCGTCGGGTACAGAATTGTCTGTACTTGACCGTGACAATGTTGATGATAAAATTCTTGAAGTTGCACGAGAGGCTTTGAATAATGTTATATGTGACGAGGGAATGGATGATTTGGCAACTAGTTTCAAGAAATCTAGTCATGACGATATGAAAGATGCAGGAGTGGTAACTTTCTATAGTTTTTTATTTTTTCTTAGAATGCTTTAATTTTGGTTTTCATTTATGTTATCTTATTTTAATGATTTAGTTAGATTTCCTGATTTAATGTTCTATTTTGTAGCACGCATCTAAAGTTTTTGTGTTGCGTAATCCTAGTTTTACCACTCCTTTGCCCAAAAGACAGATTAGGCTTCTTGCCTTTCTAAAATCTTTGTTTTTACAACATTTTGGTTCAAGCTCAAACAAAATTGCTGGTAATTTGACAGTTGAAAAAGAGGTTTCAATTTTTCCATTTGATGAAGATATTGGGAAGCTTCCAGAGTTAGACTTAAGTGCAGAGTATTATGAGTGGCTGGACGCTGGACTTCGGACGAATTATAGGTTTGAAATCTATTTACATATCTCTTTGTATTTTTGTTGTGTATTTAGTACTTATATTTTTTATTTTTTTTGAAGTGTAAGTTTTTATCGTGAAAAAGATAATGATATTACTCCTCCTTTGAAGTTGGGAGGGAAGTTTATAAGTAAGAAGATTTGATTTCATGCCATTGAGTATGGAAATTTTAATCTTTCAAACTCTGTAAGTTTTACCATTTTTCATGTTTATTAATGTTGTATTGTTAATGTTCATTTTAATGATTATTTTAATGTTTTTTTTATAACATGTTGATGTTTTTATGTACTTTATGAGGAAGAAATTGAAGTATAATGCAAATTATACCAAGATGATGACTACTACAGACACCAAGTTTCAGAAAATGATTATATCACTTTATTCTGATATTCCTGATTGTGACAATATTGATGAGACAAAAATCTGTTCGAGGAAGGATATTCTAGATGTTATTAATCGATCTTAGTTGCCCTATGGTACTTCGTGGTCATCTATAGAGTTTGTTTTGATACCACTATTGTTGCATGAGCATAATCATTGTGTCCTTACTATTTTTAACCTTGTCACGAGGGAAATTCGTTTGAGTAATACTTTTAAGAAAGATTCAGCTAAAGATTTTTTCAAGCAAACTTTGATCCCTTTCTCTAAGTTGCTTCCTCACTTTCTTCTCCACACTGATTTTTACTCAAGGAGTGACATTGATTTTTCTGCTAATTTGTATTCAGTTAAGGGAAAGAGTGATTGTGTGACATCAATTTATACACGTCTAAGTTATCCTCAGTGCACAAACATGTGAGTTTTTATAGAATACTTAAAATATATTGTATATTTGGTTGAATTTTTTTAACTTCTTTATTTTAGTATTTTCGATATAACTATTTTTTTGCAGTGAAAGTGGAATGTATTTGAAATGTATTGCAGAGTACTTCGCTATGAAAAAAGGATTTTCCAAAAGATAGTTTTGATGTTGAAACACATCGATCTAGAATTGGTTTTTCATTGTACTCGTATGCTATTGGAAAACATGTTTATTGCTATGAAAGTGGAACTATATGTATGGCTGATTTTAATGAAGATGTTGAGGATTATGTTCAAAATGTGAAACCGAAGGAAAGAAAGGCGTTAGAGAAGAAGAATGTGGATAGGCGTGAGAAGAAAACCAAGGAAACGAAAGACTATATTGATATCTTGTAATTTAAATTTAATATTAGTACTCTGTTTAATTTGTGATTGTAGATTCTGAATTGGTGACTAGCAGACTTTGGTGAAATGTTCGCACGGATATCGTATATTCTGATTTGATCAATTTTAATCAATGTTAAATTTGAAGTTTTAGTTTTATGTTACATTTCTTGCACTAGAGTGTGCTTCAATTTATCATATTTTTTTAAAATTTGTTGTATAATTTCTTTCCAAGATGTTATAAAATTTTTGAAAAGTTTATTCTATAAGTAAGAAAAAGGTTTCATAACAGATTGCATAAAAAAGAATTTTTGAATTTAAAGTTTCACATGGTGTTGAATTTGATTCTTTTAATAACAACTTATTAAAGTATATTGATGGGTATGATTTGTTTTATTGCATATCTGGATGCATAATAAGTTTTATATAGTGTTTTATAACTTTTGAACAAGTTTTGTTCATGAAAATATTACATAACTAGATACATAATTTTGTTCTAATTGGTTTTAAGCATTGTTTTGATGATGTTTGGTTCATACGAAAGTACCAATGTTTTGGTTCCTTTTTTTAGATTTTATGATTTGTATATGGGGTTTCATATGCAATTTGAAAATTTTTGCAAACCCATTATAAAATCCCATATGCAACTAGTTGTAAGTTGCAATATTAGTTACAAATTAGATTGTATAATAGTAAGGGTATATTTAGTAACTAGTTTGTGTAATTTGCATAAAGGGTTGTATAGAAGGTTGCAACTAGTTGTAATTTGCAACATTAGTTGCAAAATCTTTTGTATATTAGTATGGTTTCATAATATTTTATTTTTAGAAAATAGTTTGGGTAAGTTGCATAAAGGGTTGCATATTAGGTTACAAATAGTTGTATAAAGATTTTAAAATTTAGAAATTAAAATTAATACTTATTTTAAAGTAAAATGATTAATTTAATTAAATTTTCCAAAAATACCATATTTGCCGAAAATCCAGATTTGAGGTACTTTATTGCAAAAATACAATCTTAACTGCATTATTGCATATTTACTATTTTTTTAAAAACTGTTACATTTAATTTGCTTTATTACATTACAACTACCCCATTTTACTCCTCTCCCACCTTCTTCTCTCTCCAACTGTCTTCATGTTTTTCTAGTTTTTTCACCATTTTATCTTTGCTCCATCTTTGTTATCTTCATCTTTCAATTTTTTCTCATATTCAAATCTTCGTCGTTAACCATTGGAGAATAAACCCGTTCCCTCCGGGATTAAGGGACAAATTATGATGAATATCATTTAAATAATTGCAAATGAAGTTGTAGATGAAGTTGCAGTTAACTAAGTTGGTGATTTAGGATTTAGTTGCTTTTGGTTAATTGGCCATGCAAGGGCACTCAGTGAAGTTGCAGCATTTTGATATATTTTGGGAGGATTTTACAAGGATTATTGTTAAAATGGATTAAGTTGATCACAAGGTTGCATATTAGGATGTTAAGTTGCATATAATGTTGCTAATATTTTAATAAAGATTATAATGCTAAATGTGAATGACATGTTCAGGAAATATGTGAATGACATGTTTATGATCTTTAGTCGGTTGGTATATAAAAGTCTTGATGCATTGTTGGGCACTTTGAAATAATGGATGAAAGAACCCTAGAAGAATTGACTCTCTTTCAGTGCATTAGTGGGATATTCATTTGGGATATTGCAAACCCTATATATTTCAAGATAGTACTGCATCTACAAAGGCCATTTAACATGAATCTGGATATTATAGAAATCCAGATTTGTTTTAACAATAATCTCCGAAGAGCTCTAAGAATACACAAATGTTGGATAAATTTCATATTCTTGACGAATTTGACACCTTCGGCTGAGGGTTTTAGATCTAGATTTAGGTTTCACGTAATGGATTATCTAGATCAATTAGGAGTTATTTCAATTAACAATGTAATTAGGGCAGCTCGATATTTTTATGCTAGATATGAAAGATATGTTGTACAAGTTGTGCAAAAAGAATCAATACAATTTGTGTTTTAAGTATATGAAGTAGATAGTTGTGTTTTTAATTGTTGAGCTTTATATGTGTTTTCAACTGTTGAGATCTTGTTTTTTTAAGTTACAGATCTGTTTACATATAAAACCAATATCTTTGGTTGCATAATTAGTTTCTTGATAAGTTGCAAAAGTTAAACCAAATAGTTTGAGCTGGTGTGTTTGAGCTTTATTTTGGTCCATTTTCACATTTACTGCATTTATAATCTTTTATTTTTCAATAACTTATTTATGTTAAATAAGTTGTTTTAAAAGTGGTTGCAAATTTTATTATTAGTTACATTATAGGTTTCATAAAAGGTTACCTAAATTGGTTTTTAATTGTTTTTTTATATTAGGTTGCATAAACTGTTGCATTATGAGTTAAAAAATGTTACTTATTTATGCATGTAAGGTTGCAAAAGAGTGTCAATATTAACATATATCACACGTCCAAATTGAACTGTATTTTAATCATGACTTATGCTTTAAAATGTATAGAAACAGATAAATAAAATTCTTGTGCTCTCAATACATGTACAAATGATAGTCCAAGCTTAGAAACAAAATTTAAATTAAAAAGTGAACTAGTTGTTGTTCATCGGATTTCTGCAAGTCCTTCGATTATGTCCTATTTGGTTGCATTTCCCACATTGCACTCGTGATTTTCCATTCTTATCCCAATGAGATTTACATCTTCTCTTCTTTGGTCTACCAACTTTAATTCTTCCTTCTGGAGGATAGACTTTAACTGATTTAATTTATTCTGGTATTTTCCAGCAGTCCTTGTTCCCAACAGGGTAAACAGTTTCTTTATAGGTTGCAATCATTGTTTCCTTTTTATAATATGGGGGACAATACTCGTAAGGATTCAGGTTTGTTTGTTTTAAAACAACAATTGCATGAGAACATAACATATTATTCATTTGGAATCTGAAAAAGTAAATAAAAGACAAAGTCAATATCTATATTACATTTTCATGCTTCAAAAAATAATGCTTTAAATTTGCACATACCTGTTACAGCTGCAAGTTCTTTTACTAAGGTCAACCACATATTTTTTTCTCCTTATTATGCACTTCAAAGAATATTTCATTTGTTGGATGCACCTAGTAAGTTATTTAAAGGAAATGTTAAATGTACTAATTTATGTAACTATTAAGTATAGGTTGGTATAGTTTACCGTTAAATCCATAAGATAGTAGTAATTTGTTTTCAACAGTTCTCCATACTTCCTATTTAAATGTGTTGCTAATGAAGTTGCTTCATACCGAATTTTCCAACTCCATTTTTGTATTAAACTTCTCAAACTTTCCCACATTGTGCAGATTGGTAACTCTCTTATTGAAGTGATCACTGAATTTAGAGATTCTGCAACATTCGATGTCATGTTTGAATATCTATTATTTTTGGAGTAGACCTTTGCCCATTTTTCATATCCAATTTGTTGCAAATAGAGTTGCACTATTTTGTTGACCTTCTCAAGTTCTTTCATGTGATAGTTGAATTTTTTGACATTATAGGCATTTACAGCATATAGGAATTCTTCTTTTATCCTCTTCAAATTTTTCTTGAATTTTGTTTTAATATTTCCCAGTAGATGAAAGATGTAAAAGACATTTGGCACTTCAGGGTACACCTTACTGACTCCTTTAATAATACTTTCATGTCAGTCCGACACAAATAACATGTCTTCCCTTCCCCCATAAGCTTTTCTGAATTTGATGAAGAACCATTCCCATGACAAATCATTCTCCGAATCCACCACTGCAAAAGCAAGTGGGACTATTGTTAATTGGCATTTATGTCCATTTAGAATGCTCTATAAAGGCTTGAATCGATGATTTGTTCTCGAGTTATTTGTGTTTTTGATGTGTTATGTAGTGTTTTGGCATTTCAAGCATATAACAGGGCTCCAGGTGATTTAGCATTATTTTGATGCTAAAATGGTGTTAGAAATGTGTTAAGAAGATTGCTCGTGCAAAGGACATCTCAAACATGCAAAATAAGAAGGCAATTTCAGTTTCTCCAGAAGGTCAGCACGCCTGCATTCTAGTAGCGCGCGGTCACGCCGAAGTTCAGAAGGAAAGCACGCCCGCACTGATGAAGTGCGCGGTCGCGCCGTGTCGGGATAATAAAATCCTGATTATACTACAATTATGTTTCCTGGACACCTGGATTAATTGGACTGCTATATATAGATGACTTATGATCGTTGTTCATAAAAAGACGTACCAGAGCCAAGGAGAAGGCGTAAGAAGACCGTGTAGCACAATTCAACGAAGGTGAAGAAACCCTAGTTTATTCTTGTAATTCTTTGTTCTAAGTTGTAATCTTGGATGCTCATTTTCTTATTTGTGAACCTATACTCTTGTTACGTACTTGATTTATTATTTATTCTGTATAAAGACTACATTTATTATACCATGCTTTCATCGGAACCCACGTTGATGATGAGTCCAATTATGGACTAATCGTTATCGTGGGGTTCTAGCGGATTTACTTATGGATTTCTTTAGCTAATTTGTTTCGATACCTTACTGTGTGGTGATTGTATGATATCCTATTATTAGTTGTGCTTATTCATCTTATGAGCGTCGCGAACTTATAAGATAGCGTGTTAATCTCTAATGAAGCGAAAGTAAATTTAGAGGTTTAGAACTTGCCATGCTAGCATAGGTTCATGTATTTGATATGCATGATTCGTAGGTAATTTTAACCATCTTACTTGCCCTATGTAATCATGATAGATAACTTGTGCATTAAACCATTATGTTATCAAATTCTATAGACATATAGGGTCTCAATATAATTGGTATCTATTCAGCTTCTATCTCTTTTGTGGATGTCTGGTAGTAGGGCATTCGTACAATAAAAGGTGGCGTTTACTAGTTTTGTGTTATCTGATTAGAGTCATCACCATTACATGCTAAGGTTAAGAACAAAAAGGCTATTGAATGAAGAAGTAATGAAGTTGGAATCCCATGTTTGTGTCATATAGTAACCAATTCTTTTTAATCTCTTAGTTAATATTCTTTAGTATAATCTCTTAGTTAATCGTAGTTATAACAACCTCAATTTGTCATTCGTCTTAGCATTGAATAATAAGCATACCAGTGTTGTATAAGTGCATTGATTAAAATTAACCTAAACCAGTCTATGTGGGAACGAACTAGAAATAATTCTATATTACTTGCGATCGCGTATACTTGCATGAATATTAGCGCGTATTTTCGTCCTAAAAAGTTTTTGGCACCGCTGCCGGGGATTCGGTGTTAATTTTTACTTTATGTGTTTGTCGTCAGTGGTCATTAAAATTCATTGACTCGGACATTGTTACTTACTTATTTCCTTGTCGTGTTTCAGGTACTCTAGTGAGTGTGTATGCATACGCGTTCTCGGTCTCGTAAGAGAACACTGGATAAAGCTGAGGAAGAAGTTGTAGTAGCTAAGGAAGTTTTTGAAGAAGTTCTTATCGAGGAGAAAGTTGAAGAAGAAGCTCTTATTGTAATGGGAGAACCAGAAGCGAATACGAAGGCTTTAATGGATTACTCTCAACCGAAGATTAATGATATTCAATCTAGCATTATCCGACCAGCCATCTCGGCTAACACCTTTAAGATCAAGTCGAGCACGATTCAGATGATACAGAACTCAGTTCAGTTTGGGGGTTCTCCGATAGAAGACCCCATCATGCACATCAGAGATTTCATCGAGATCTGTGATACTTTCAAGTTTAATGGAGTTTCTGAAAATGCTATTAAATTGAGGCTTTTCCCATTCTCTCTGCGGGATAAAGCTGAATGCTGGTTACATTCTCTACCACCAGGGTCTATCACCAAATGGGAGGATCTTGCTCAAAAGTTCCTAACTAAATTCTTTCCTATGACGAAGACTGCTGTAATCAAAAATGCACTTACTCAATTTGCTCAGCAATTTGAAGAATCTTTATGTGAGGCTTGGGATCACTACAAAGAGATGATTAGAAAGTTTCCTCACTATGGGATACCTAACTGGATGATCATTAACTATTTTTATAAAGGATTGGGTGCTACTTCTAGATCCATGCTTGATGTAGCATCAGGAGAAGCCTTATGGGCTAAAAGCTATGATGAAGCTTATGAATTGATTGAGCTGATGGCTGCCAATGAATACCAGAACCCAACTTAGAAACTACCTCAGGGCAAGGTAGCGGGAATTCTGGAAGTGGATGCAGCTACTGCTATAGCTGCTCAGCTTAAGGCTTTGACGATGAAGGTGGATTCTTTGGCTAATTATGGAGTTAACCAGATCACTAATGTCTGTGACCTTTGTGTTGGTGCCCATGAGACGGAGCAGTGTGCTATTTCTAGTGAGTCAGCTCAGTTTGTGAGCAACTTTCAGAGGTCGCAGCAGCCTGTTCCAGCCACCTATTATCACAATAATCGCAATCATCCTAACTTCATCTGGAGCAATACTCAAAATGCGGTTCAGCAGCCTTATCAGCAGTATACAGCGAAGCAATACAACCATCCTGGTTTTCAGCAACTGCAATATGCACCAAGACAACAACTCCAGCTGCAACAGTCTAATGAAAAATCTGAATTGGAGGAGTTGAGGCTCATGTGCAAGAGCCAAGCGGTTTCTATTAAGACCTTGGAGAATCAAATTGGGAAAATTGCCAATGCCTTGCTAAATCGTCAACCTGTTACTGTCCCTAGTGACACTGAAGTGCCAGGAAATAGGAAAGCTAAGGAACAGGTTAAGGCAATTACATTGAGGTCTGGGAAGGTTGCAAATCCCGAAAAATCTCAAGTTTCGGAAGAGGAAGATGTGGCTGAGGAAGAAGTGCAGAAGGAAGCAGAAGTGGAATCAAGGAAGACTACTGTGGAACACACTCCTCCTGAGGGTAATACAGGGGAGAAAAAGATCTATCATCCACCTCCTTTTCCTAAAAGGCTGCAGAAGAAAAAGCGGGATAAGCAGTTTGAGAAGTTTCTGGAGGTGTTCAAGAAACTTCATATCAATATACCTTTCGCTAAAGCTCTTGAACATATGCCTAGTTATGCAAATTTTATGAAAGGTATTCTCTCTCGGAAAGTGAAGCTTGATGACGTAGAGACAGTTGCTCTTACGTAGGAATGCAGTATTGTGCTGCAACAAAAGTTGCCTTCGAAGCTTAAAGATCCTGGAAGATTCACTATTCCTTGTACCATTGGAAAAGTATCATTTGAAAAATGCTTATGTGACTTGGGAGGTAGCATCAATCTGATGCCCTTGTCAATATTCAAGAAGTTGGACTTACCTGATCTAAAGCCTACTTATATGACCTTGCAGTTGGTCGATCGATCTATTACATATCCATGAGGCATTATGGAGGATGTCTTGGTCAAGGTTGATAAACTTATCTTTCCTGCTGATTTTATAATTCTTGATTTTAAGGAGGATAAGAAGATTCCCATTATCTTGGGAAGACCATTCTTGGCTACTGGCTGAACCGTGATTGATGTGCAGAATGGTGAGCTTACTATACGAGTGTTGGATCAGGATATGACTTTCAATGTGTTTAATGCCATGAATTTCCCTACTGAAAATGAGGAGTGCTTAAAAGTGGAGTTGGTCAAATGCTAAGGTCTGATGCCTTATAAAAGGCCTTGTTGGGGAATTCAGATAGTGAAGATGACGAAGGTGATGAGCAGTTGTAATATCTGAATGCTTCTCCCTGGAAGCGAAGGCTAGATATGCCTTTTGAATCTCTTGGAATGGAGGAGCTGAACAAATCTCCAAAGCGCCTCAAGCCATCTATTGAGGAAGCTCCTACGCTTGAGCTTAAACCATCGCCTGAACACTTAAGGTAAGCTTTTTTAGGTGATGCATCTACTTTGCCTGTTATTATTGCATCTGACCTTTCAGGTAGTGATGAGGAAAAGCTCTTGAGAATTCTGAGAGAGTTCAAATCGACAATTGGATGGACTATAGCAGATATCAAGGAAATCAGCCCTTTTTATTGTATGCATAAAATTCTGCTAGAGGAAGGTAGCAATCCTACTGTTGAGCAACAGAGAAGGCTTAATCCGATCATGAAAGAAGTTGTGAAGAAATAAATCTTCAAGTGGCTAGATGGAGGGATCATATATCCCATTTCTGACAGTTCTTGGGTGAGTCCAGTACTGTATGTGCCCAATAAATGAGGTATCAAAGTTGTTGTTAATGAGAAGAATGAGCTCATTCCTACTCGAACAGTCACGGGGTGGAGAGTTTGCATGGATTATAGGAAGCTGAATAAGGCCACGAGGAAGGATCACTCCCATCTTCCTTTTATTGATAAGATGCTGGACAGATTGGTTGAGCATGAGTACTACTGTCTTCTAGATGGCTATTCGGGTTATAATCAGATTTGTATCGCTCAAGAGGATCAGGAAAAAACTATCTCCACTTGTCCGTTTGGTACTTTTGCCTTCAGAAGAATTTCTTTCGGGTTGTGTGGTGCACCTGCCATATTTCAGAGATGTATGATGGCTATCTTCTCTGACATGATTGGTCAGAATGTGGAGGTGTTCATGGACGATTTCTCTGTGTTCGGTGATTCTTTTGAGAAATCTTGGCGCCGTTCTTAAAAGGTGTATTGAGACTAATATGGTTCTCAATTGGGAGAAATGTCACTTTATGGTGTGACAGGGCATTATTCTTGGGCACAAGATCTCTAGTAAGGGTCTCGAGGTGGATAAGGCCAAGGTGGGGGTAATTGAAAATCTTCTTCCACCAATTTCTGTTAAGGGAGTCCGCAGCTTTCTTGGTCATGCGGGTTTCTATAATCATTTCATCAAGGACTTCTCTAAAATCTCTAAACCCTTATGAAATCTTCTAGAGAAAGATGTCCTTTTCAAGTTTGATGACGAGTGCCTTGCTGCTTTCGAGATCTTAAAGAAGAATTTAATCACGGCACCTGTCATAACTGCACCTGATTGGAATGAGCCTTTTGAGATGATGTGTGATGCAAGTGACTGTGCAGTTGGGGCAGTTCTTGGACAGAGAAATAAAAACATAATTCATGTGGTCTACTTTGTTAGTAAGACCCTCAATGGTGCTCAACAGAACTATACTACTACTGAGAAAGAACTATTAGCCATTGTCTACGATTTTGAGAAGTTTCGAACTTATTTGCATGGGACGAAGGTGACAGTTTTGACTAATCACGCTATTATTCAATATCTCATCTCGAAGAAGGACTCGAAGCCTAGACTGATTCGTTGGGTTATTTTACTTCGGGAATTTGAGTTGGAGATCAAGGACAGAAAGGGTACTGAGAATCAAGTCGCTGATCATCTCTCTCGTTTAGAAGATCTAAGTGTAACTTCATAGGATAAGACATTGATTAATGAGTCTTTTCCCGATGAGCAGTTGTTTGGAGTGCAAGAGGAAGAACTGTGGTTCGCAGACATTGTGAACTACCGTGTGAGTAATATTATGCCTCCAGACTTGTCTTCTGCTCAAAGGAAGAAGTTTCTTCATGAGGTGAAGTGGTACCTGTGGGATGAGCCATTCTTGTTTCAGCAAGGACCTAACTAAATCATCAGGAGATGTATTCCGTACAGTGAAATGGGGGGGATCTTGTGAGATTGCCATTCGACTACGTATGGAGGCCACTATGGTGGAGAAAAGACAACAGCTCGTATCCTTCAAGCGAGATATTTCTGGCCTACATTGTTTAAGGATGTGCATCAATTTGTTTTGATGTGTGATCACTTCCAGCATGTGGGTAATATATCCAAGAGGGATGAGATGCCTCTTAATGTGCTTCTCGAGGTTGGAGTCTTCGATGATTGGGGAATTGACTTCATGGGGCCATTTGTCTCATCTTGCAATAATCAGTATATCTTGTTGGATGTTGCTTATGTCTCGAAATGGGTTGAAGTCAAGGCTTTGTCGATAAATGATGCGAAGATAGTGCTTAATTTTCTTCATAAGCAGAGATATTCACAAGGTTTGGGACTCCAAGAGTTATAATCAGTGACGAGGGATCGCATTTCTGCAATCGCAAGTTCACTACTATGATGCAAAGGTATAATGTAAATCATCGCATTGCTACAGCCTACCATCCTCAGACTAATGGGAAGGTTGAGGTGTCTAACATAGAGATCAAGCATATTTTAGAGAAAGTTGTGTGTCCATTAAGGAAAGATTGATCTTTGAAGCTGGATGAAGCTGTTTAGGCGTATAGAATAGCATAAAAGACTCTGCTTGGCATGTCGCCATTTCAGTTGGTTTATGGTAAGGGGTGTCATTTGCCTGTGGAGCTCGAGCATAAACCATATTGGGCTTTGAAGAAGTTAAACCTTGATATGGATGCAGCTGGTAAGAAAAGGATGCTTCAATTGAATGAACTCGACGAGTTTCGGCTTCAAGCGTATGAGAACAACAAAATGTATAAGGAGAAAGTCAAGAGGTGGCACGATAGGGGTCTAGTCCTCAAATCATTTGTGTCGGGGCAGCAAGTTCTCTTGTTCAACTCTCGTCTCCGTTTTTTCCTGGAAAGTTGAAGTCGAGGTGGTCAGGGTCGTTTATTATCAAAACTGTGTTTCCGCATGGAGCTGTGGAGATTTTTTAGAATGCTGTAGGACAATCGTTCAAGGTGAATGGACGGAGGTTGAAACATTACTGTAGAGATACGAAAAATCGTGAGGTGGTTAGTGCCGTTTTATTGTCAACTTGATCTCGAGAATCTACGTCAAGCTAGCGACGTAAATCAAGCACTTCTTGGGAGGCAACCCAAGTTTGTTGTACATTACTAGATAGATGAAGAAAAAAGAAGGAGAAAATACAAAAAAATCAGAAAAAGAAAAAAATTCAAGTTCAACTACAGAAGCACGACGCGCCCGCGTTGAGAAGTGGGGCGGCCGCGCTGAGTTTCCAGTAAGTGTGCGCACCCGCGCTGGTATGCGGGGCAGCCATGCTGAGTTTCCAGAAGCACGACGAGCCCGCGCTGCCAGGCGGGGCGGCCGCGCTGAGTCCCTGTAGTCGAAAAAAAAGGGCAGCAAAAGTAACAGAAAATCGAGAAGTGTATTACAATATCAATTCAAACCCAAATTTTACTCTCCCACATCCCATATTTCCCTCTCCAAATCAATTTCAATCAACCCCATTACTACCATTATTCCTTTAATCAATTCCCACTTCTTTTTCATAACTAATTTTCTCCAAAATCCCTATATATACACACACTTATACACAAATTTCTCCATCACTTCTCAAATTCTCAAACATAAATCTCTCTGATACACACATCTCTTTTCTATCTTATTCACTTCCAATGGCACCCAAGAGATAACGAACCCAAGTTAGCAGCAGCACTACCGATTCTTCGAGTGTGGGTGGTGTGAGGCCAAGGTTTTCAACTCTGGAGGTTGAGGCGGAGTATGCGAGGCTGCTTTTGAAGCCCATAGCCAAGGAGCGAGGTTTTTTGCCATCGGGGAAGAATGGTAAGTTGCTTGAGATGATTGTGGAGATGGGGTGGATTTATTTTTGTGAGGCGTCTGCGGCGGTACCTATGAGTGTGGTTCGCGAATGCTAAGGCGGAGAAGAACGATTTTACTGTGGTTAGGGGGTTAACCGTGGACTATAGTGCTGAGGCGATTCAGAGGGTGATTGAGCATCCCGAGAGACATCCAGAGCAGGAGAATTGGAATGAGAAGAAGGGGGATGATTTTAACTTGGATTTGATCGTTGCTACCCTGTGTGTGCCTGAGATTCACTGGAAGTTCAAGAAGGGAACGAACGAGTATGCCACTTTCCCTTCCTCGTGAATGAACAAGTTTGCACGTGCATGGAATTCCTTTATTTGTGCCAACATCATGCCATCTTCTCACGTGCATGATGTTACGGTGGAGCGTGCACGTTTGTTATGGGGGATTCTTCAGGGAGACTATGTGGATCTCGGGATGGTGATTCATCAGGGTATTCTGAGGTTCTTGTGAGGGAGTACTACGGGTTCTACACCCTATGCGTCCATTGTGACGAAGCTATGTGTGGCGGTTGGCGTTCATTGGCCCGCACAGGAGCAACTGCAGCTTCCTAGTGCCCATTTAAACTAAATTCAACTAATTATATTTAGTTTGCTTAAATTGATTTTAGTCTGAAATATCAATAAGAATAGGGAAAATGGATTTTTTCGTCACCCAACTTATCGTATTTTTAGGAACTTACCCTTTAACTATTATTTTTTTCTTTTACTCACTAATGTTAGGTTCGTATTTGTTTTTAGTCACTAACGTTAGGTTCGGATTTGATTATTAGCATTATGTCAATTTTTGGTAGCATTATTAAAATATAGTGACACTCTGTAATATTTTAATGATTTGATATATGTCTATATCTTTATATATAGTACTTCATATGTCCTCCAAGACGTTTACCTTAGTGATGAGAGTTTGACAAGCATTTTAAGGCTCCTAAAAGATGTAGTTTCATGAATTATTTTTGTTTTTTTTTCTAAATAATAATTTAAGGTTTAAAATTTTATATACAAAAAAAAATTCTTAAAAGTAAGTTATAAAACTATGTTTGTAAGATAAATATCTTGTGAGATTTGTTTGATTTAATACCAAATTCACATTATTACAATATTATTATATTTTTGTATTTATATATATACTTATTTCACAATTCTATTATAATGGATGAGTTTATAGTTTTGATTTTGGGTCGGTAAGAGTTGCATGAAGGAGTTGTGATTGGTGATTTCATTGGGTTTTTGAAAGTGTCATTTGGAAAAATATTGATATGTAATTTTTTATTTTTTTTATAAGTACTTTATGACCAGTTTGCTAATTTGATTATATTAAATTTTTTATTTTTTTATTTCTCAATAATTTTAGTACGGATTGCGATGCCTCTTCCTAATAATTTTGATTTTGAGTTTAGTACCCCACCTAAAAAGTAACAGACGTATATGAACTGATTTTATGCGTCTGTGTGCAATGTATATACATTTGTTCTGACCAGATGTTTAAAACAACAATATGCGTCCTTCCTATAACATACGTATATAATTCAGACATTATACAACTCCTCCATATGCATCTAGCAAATTCAGACACATTTAAGCTTTCTTATAAGACACATTTGACACTTTTTGTACTAATTATTACTATATTTTAATAATGCTATAGAATATTGGCAAAATACTAATAATCAAATCTGAACCTAATGTTAGTGACTAAAAAAAATTCGAACCTAACATTAGTGAGTAAAACAAAAAAAATTATAGTTGAGTGGTAAGTTTCTAAAAATACAATAAGTTGGGTGCCGAAAAAATTCATTTTCCCATAAGAATAATATAAAACTAAATAAGAATTAGAATTTAAAATTGGTTAAAGAAGTTGACTTTAATATCAATTAATAATAATATAGAGTTGGATATGAAATATAATTTAATGAAATAAAATATAAACTAGTGGAGGAAATTGACTTCAATATCAATTATAATTGAAATTAACTGATCGACCAACATGCTAATTAGAATTAGAATAATAATTAAGGATAAATAAGTAATTTCAGCAAGTACCGACCAATCGATTACCAAACTTTTAATGTTTCGTCTATTATAATATAATATAGATGAATAGGGTAAAATAGAACTAAGAATTAAAATATACATATATAAATTTCAATCGAACTTTAACTATTTTTATCATTTATTTTTTTATAACAGTGATATGATCAGTGTTCTAAAATTCGAGAGTACTCGGACGAGTAGGTTTTTTTATTTTGACTCGGGTCAAACTCGGGCAAAACTCGGATTACTCGGAAAAAACTCGGTTTTAAAAGAAAAAATTTGAAAAAAAAATAATGTTGCCAAAAAAAACTCGTAAATGGGTACTAGTTTGTAACAAATAAATACAACTTTTAAGTATTTTTAATTGGAAAAGGCTAGCAAAAATAAGAAAATAATAACTAATTATGTTGCATATCATTTATAAAATATTATAAGTTAAATTCATACTAAATACAAGTTACCGGTCATTTAAAATTTTGAATTTTAGATCGAGTATTATTTTGAGATACTCGAAGGCATAATTAATTATCTTGTATATCATTTATTTATATAATATTTTAAGTTAAATAAATATTAAAATTAAAAATTAATATTTAATTATCCGAATTTTTAACCGAGTACTCTTTCCGAGTACTCCCCGAGTATCCAGAGTACTCCGAGTACTCGTTATTCCATGCTTTCACCGAGTCGAACCAAGTACCGATTTTTAAAATACCAGATATAATAATTATTATTTTGGCTCTAATTTGCACACAATCTTGGAAAGAAAACAAACATATCCATTGTTAAATGTTCGTGTCAAAATATCAACTTCAAACATTAGCGTCACCCAACAATTGCATCCATATCTCGATGACCACATGATATTCCAACCAAAATCACTAAACAAACATGAATATATTTTTCTTGCAAGATTTCTTTTTTGGAGTATTGCTAATTTTCTCAAAAAAAAATCAAAAAACTTTATCAAATAATGTAACTAGCACATGACAGATTATAATTTGTCGATGTGTAGAGTCCCATAATATTTCTAAATGATATCTATCACATAATATATCATTATTTGAGAAAAAATTAAAGACCTGACATTTTTTTTCCTCCTGTCTTTCTTTCAAGATAATTATATGTGGCTCGTGCTTTCTTTCAAGATAATCTTACGTACTAGTGCTACTAAGCAGGACCCTGCCCCTTTAAATGACAAATTTGAGCTGTTAATACCTCTGAAGAAACCATATTGCATTCCAAGTTGGCTTTTCATTTGATGCCTTGTTTTTGTTTGGTTAATTATTAGGCTATTTAATTTCCTATGTCGGCAGGGGCACCCCCTCCTCAATATTGAAAATAAAGTATCGCACGAGTTCATCTATCTATCCTCCTTGCGATGTGTACAAAATATATATACACTGACTTATTCAATTCATAAATATGTCAGTCAATTGTACTTAATATTACCTAAAAACAGTTCATTCTTTTGTGCCTGTGTAGTAAATCCATAAAACATTTTAGACACGGGGAGATTCACTATCATAAATCGACTCCAAATTCAAGTAAGTTGCCAAACAAATTCACGATCCTGCGTAAAATTTTAAAATCAGCCCTCTAGTTTATACTTAAATAATAAATTTTTAAATAAAATAAAATAATTTACAGAAAAAAATGTAAATAAGAAATATATTCTAACTATAAAATCATTTTTTATAAATTTCAATATGTATATTTATAAGGAGATTAAAAAAAAAGTTTAGATCAGGGTTTTGGTTCACTGGTGCTGGTTAACTACTAAAGTCGATATGCTTATCTGAACGAAGGCTCAAGGAGAATTTCCAACATATCGTATGTTATTTCTGATTAAAAAACTATCATCAAGTCAAATTCCGTATCTGTCGCGTGTGCTACTAAAACGTCAATCTCATCCATGTGGGGGATTGTGGGGAAATGTGGGTAGTAGTCCCACATTGTCAAATCAATTTGAGACAAAATTTGAGTAGATAAATGTTACAAGCGCGCAACGAGTTACACTTGAAATATGTTCTCCTCCGATACACTTTAAATTACTCAAAATGATTAAGAGATGGATGAAATATGATCATCCAAAATTAGCCTCTTAATAGTGTAAATTTGTGAAAGAATAAAAAAATCCACATTGATTTTGCAAAAGAGCATACATAATTTTATATAGAAAAACACTTATTACCCGTGTGAGAAATGTTAAAATAAGTAATTTATGACTTAAAATAAATAAGTGACTTATAAGTGATAAGTAGATAAATACTTATAAGTTACGTAAGTGTTTGAATAATTTTATTTATAAGTCAGAATTTTTTTCACTTAAATGAACTAAAATAAATAACTTTTTAATATAAATATCTTAATTTGTGAATTTAATATTAGATTAACATTTAAAAATATATATTTTAAAACTAAAATTAATATAAAAGCAAAAAATCATAATAAGTTGAGAAAAAAGTACGTAGTTGCTAACATTTAACTTATCAGCTTATAAGTTGTAAATTCAACTTACAAGTTGGGTCGATAAACAATCATTGATAAGTTGTTACGAGCTTTATAAGTCATAAACTGAATTATAAGTTACACACAAACAGAGCCTAGATAGTTTTCAAATATGTTACTTATATATTGTTCCAACACCGGTCTCGTCCCTTGATTCAGGGTCTGCAACGTAATATTCATTTTTTTATCCGTTTTAATTTGAAAATTCATAGTTTTAAAAAGTCGAAAAGCAGATACACCAATTTATTTTTACTTTTGGTTTCATAGTTTCATCAGGTAGGAGAGTTTGCAAAAGAGTATGTGGTTGGATAAGTTGATAGAGAAAGCATGGATCCTGGAAGACAATTGGTCTTAGTGTAAGGACGGGGTGGGCGCCAGAGGTGAGGCCATGACTAAGTAACAAGACAAAATATATTAATATCTATTCAGTTGTTTTTATCGTCAACACTTGTGTAGCTATTTAATTTGTGGGGCTCAGCCACTGGAATCAACACGTGTGATGATCAACAATCAAACTCCTTTGCTTCATCTGTATCCGTTTGTGTTGCTGTGTTGGTATAACATAATGGATGTCATTTACCCGCAGTGACGGACGTTTAGCTGTAATTTACAGGGCCCGATTTTAAATCATATTTTTAAAATTTTTCTAAAAAAATAATTTAATTATTAAAACAATTCTGAAATTTAAATTATCAACAATAAAATTGTTACAATAATGATTTGTAATGTTTATAATTTTAAACAATTCAATGTGAAAAAAATTAGAGAAATTTGCACTTTCCACCCTCTTATTTTGTTTCAAAAACAAATGTGTATCAATAATATTGGAAACTCAGTTTGCACCCCTCAACTTCAACCTGCCAATTTAGAAAGCACCCCTGCGACGGTTATTATTAAAAAAGTAAGGGGTAGAATGGGAATTTCAGTAAAATATTAACTAAACTAATTTTTTTATTTTTCAGATTATATTAAAAATTGAATTTATTATTATAGCTATAAAATAATATTTTTAAATTTTTTGAATAAGATTATATAGTTGAGTTTTGAATTTTAGTAATATTATTAATGCCAAAAATTATATAATTCTACCAAAATTAAATTCAAAATAATTTTTATATATATATTTTATATATATTTAATTTAATGTAATTATTTCATTTTAAAATCTTTGACGTCGTTATGATTTTAAAGTGCATTTAATGAAAATATTCTGATCAATATTAATATTTAATATACAAGAAATCATTTTTATAAATATTTTAACTTATTTTTGAAATTCTAACTAAAATTTATTTAAAATTTTAAAATAAAGTTCTCTTTTTACCCCTTATTATTTTAATTATAATCTGTAAAAAGGTGTATACTAAATTAGTAAGTTGAAGTTGAGGGGTGCAAGTTATATTTCCGAAAATTCTGGAACAAAATTATTTTTTCAACTTTGTTTGAGCGTGTAAAGTGCAATTTTCTCAAAAAATTATGCAAGAAATAATGGTAAAAGTAACGGTTAGAGGTAAAAATAAAATGATATACAAGATATAACGGTAAAAGTTGAAAAATAAAGGAAAAAACTATCCTAAAAGACCATAACAGGCCTCCAACACTGGTGTAAGAAATCACAGGCCAGCTGCATGTACACACACTTTGTTATAAAATAAAGGGAAATTATCAAAAATATAAATTTTTATAAATTTATTTATAATTTTATTAATTTTTGAAAAAAATTATATAAATACATTTTATTCTAAAAATATTTATAAGAATACGATATTGCATAATAGTTTGTATTTATTTTGAATTGTACAACTGCTTAAATATGCATTTCGGGTTATATTGTATGTTGCATTTTCGGTTACAAAATATATTGTAAATATGATTACACATTGGTAGAACATATTTTCGCAAATATTTTTAAAAATTCAAGTTACAAACGTGCCTCCGAAATGATTACAAAATTACACATATTTTTATAAATATTTTAAAAAAATTGATGATATTTTTATAAAAAATTTGTAAAACTTGAATATTTATGAAAAAAATCCTAAAATAATACTGGAAGCCTCGTACCGGAAATTTTGAGGTCAGGACTCACTTGGGACCTCCTTCTCCCTCTTGTTACATGTAATGTAACTAATTTAATTAATAAGTTAACACCATCACCCACTAACATGCTCCGTAAACTACGCCACTCCAACGTCACAACAAGAACACCACAATAATATAGATGCATAAAAAGCCCAGCCCCGAAAATCTGACCTAACCCGATTTGGTCATAATTCGGCCCATGTTTCGGGCTTCGATGGGCCGTATATTTTTAGGCAAAGTCCGGTCCGGTCCGGCTGGTGTTACAGTCCGCACTTTTCGGACTATTAAATCTAAATACATGACTTAAATAAAACACATTCTTTTAATCAAAAAATTCATTATATAACGAAGGTCAAAACAGCGGTCAAACTCAATAATCAAAATCATAAAAATAGAGACGCGGCTCTACAAATCTGATAATAATTGTCTAAACAGATAATCAAATTTATTCTCTAAAAACAAAGTTTTTATTCTAATTCAAGTAGCACGAAACTAAACAGCACGGATCTCCACATAGTTCTCATTCCTTATCTTAATATGCTCCAAATATTTCGAACCTGAAATATTAAAAGTGGTGAGCTACAAAGCTCAGTAAGTACAAATTGACTAACTCTTAAAAAGAAAAATAGTGGGTGTTTTAATAAAACAATTTTTCTTAAAATAATAATAATTTTGTAAAACATTTTCTAAAATAAATCCAACCCAAAATTTTATATTTTAAAATTCAGAATTTAAAACATAACAGAGCAGATTTTATAACAGATCTGTACAGAATAAAACAGAATGAAACGATAATTTTTATAAGTACCACAGTCTTGATCTACGGCCACACTTTGTTATTAGCCGGTATCTAATTCTTATTCTTATTCAACATACCACATTTTATCAGTAGTCGGCATCTAAAGTTTAATTACGCGCCCTTAATAGGTATCCAAAATTGCACACTTGTGCGCCTAATAAGGATATCTAAGGGTAGTTCCGGAACTATAGCGTAAATTACGAACGGGTTCGAAAACGTAGAGATTGGGTTCTAAAATTCACAAATACTTATATCTTATAAATTTCGAAATTAAATTCTTATATTTTATATGAAATCAAAAACAGAATTGAAATATTTTTTCCGAAAATTAAAAGTAAGTCAAAAATACTTACCTTAAAATCGACACTTAAAATTCGAAAATAAACACTCTCTCAAATCCTAAAATTATAAATTCAAAAAAAAACAATTAATCATTCACACTTAAACACATACTTAACAAATAATTAACCATTTAAATTGAGAAAGAGCTATCCAGAAACGATGATCATGCAAAGCAAAACAATAGATCTTATACTAAATATTACACGGCATGCATACAGGAAATTGGTTTGCATATATAAACATGAACAACTCTAACTTATCAAAACTATATTCTATCATCTTTGTCCAGGTTAATCAATTAACATATCTTGCATGTACTACCACCTACACAACGTACATAAATAATTAATTAATTTAAAAATTCAAATCACCTTAATTAGAAGAATCATTTAAATTCTAGTTTTTCGTTCTTTTAGAAGAAATTCTTGCAATATTAGATAAATTGCTTATGCAACTAATTTTATAATCGAAGCTGATATACATGGTCAGAGCAATTGTATGCGGTAACTCAGTTAACTAAAATTAACTGAGTTAACTAATTTTAAAATTGTAAGCTAATTTTAGAAGATGATTTAGTTGCTAATATATGTATTCTTCGGAATCTCTAATAATACTCGATCCGATTTAAATTAGAAAAAAAACTCGGCCCGATCTGATCCGGCGCGAAAAAAAAACCCTGTGAGGCCCGCCTCGAGGGTCCAAAGGGCTCTGACATTTTCGGAAAGCCCGGCCCGGTCAAAACCCGGCCCGATATGCCTTTTATGCATCTCTACACAATCGTCACTGACGCCCCGCCTAGAACAGTCATGTTTGGCTGGGTAAAAAAACAATCTAAAGTATTATGAGACATTTGATTGTTAAGGACAATTGTGGATCTAAATTTGTGTTAGGAGTTGTCACACGTCGTTTGTGGGAGGGGCGGTTTGCTAGAATATAAGCAGACAGATAACTCCAATTAGCATGAGGCCTTTTGGGAGGTGCCCAAAAATAAACCCGTGCAGGCTCGGCCCAAAGCGGACAATAGCATACTAATGTGGAGTTAAGACATGCTCAGCAAGCCCAACAAGTGGTATCAGAGCTTCAGGTTGTAACGGTCCAGAATTATCTCAATTGGGCTCCAGAAATGACCTAGGAAGAGGCAGATGGGCTTGCCCCAGAATGAGCTCAGGGAAAAGGCAGACGAGCCTTCCAATATGGGCCTAGGGGGAGCAGATAGCCAGATGGACTTTCAGTATGGGTCGAAGGGGAGCCTGGTCACACTGAAGGAGGCAGAATCGACAGGTGTCGGGCCCGATGTGTGAAGAGGGAGATTGTTAGGAGTTGTACCACATCGTTTGTGGGAGGGGCAGTTCGCTAGAATATAAGCAGCCAGATAACTCCAATTAGCATGAGGCCTTTTGGGAGGTGCCCAAAAACAAACTCGTACGGGCTCGGCCCAAAACGGATAATATCATATTAATGTAGAGTTAAGGCATGCTCAGCAAGCCCAACAATTTGCATATAAACCTAGCAAAAAAATATAAGCTACCTCAGCTTCAAAGCTAGCTGCATATGAGAATAAAGCTAACATAAAATGAATAATAAAGCGCTGCAGATGGGGGGAATTTATAGCACAGAAATTAGGTAAAGCATATCCCTCCAATGTGCAGCTAGGCGGTGTGACCCAGCACTCCAAATAATTTATATCATCGCATTGTTTATTATTTAAGTGGTCCTATTGTATTACTCCAATTATGAAGTTAGGTCCCCCGTGCATCGCCCTCAGTCATTCCATGTATGTCTATATCTGCTTATTTATTTATCATAAAGTTAAAAAAGGTAGTCTACAAACGGATTGTATGTATCCAAAATCACACTAACCTCTGTATAAATACTATGACTGAATAATTAGTATTTCATATATAGTTCATAGAATTAAAATCATTAAACGTATAATCCAACCTCCAACATTTCAACTAAAAAGGGTACCCGGTATCCATCAACTGAACAATATGAAGTTTTTTTTTCTTGACAAGAATCAACCATAAGAAATTCATTTTACATAAAATATAACTTTTTTCACATCAAAATTTGATTTAAAAAAATGATCAAAGTATTTCATTTTTGATATTCATGCCTGAAATATCTAAAGACGCTGAATACTGTCCAAAATACATATTATCTACCCATACACAAGATGCATATTTTTTCAAAAATTTGCAAAGAACATGACGGGGAATATGCATGTACTTTTTTTTAGAACGAATAATAAACATAATTAAGATACATTTTTATATAAAGACCAAAAGAAACATCCATATTTGATGTTTCTCATGTGCGTTTTTTACATTACTTTTGCAGAGCGTTTTTTACAAATTTTAAAAAATAAATATTCATATGAGAGATGCGTAATCGATGGATTTTAGATTGAAATTTCACGACTTTAGATATTTTGAACATTCCTAAGTCAAAAGTTGTTATTTTAGTATAACACCCATTTGTTTCTGGGCCCAAAGGAATAATGCTCATTTTCGGAGGAAAATAAGATACGGACTTTAGGAAAAACAAACTCGTATAAATGACTAAAAAATTCACAAATAACTTAAAGATGTAAAAGATAAATTTTTTAACATTATTCTATTTTTATTGAAATTTTATTTGTCAGGAATTAAAAGTACCGTTCATAGTACATACAAGTACTCATAAAAATTACTATCTCAATCCCGTTAAGTTTTTAACATTTGAAAAAGAAAGTTCGATACATACTTCTATAAAGTATAGTTATATCAATTATTTATAAAATTTCTTTCTTGTATTTTCATAAATATCTAAGTTTTACAAAAAAAATTGTTTAAAACTATTTACAGAATTACGTTCTCTAATTTTGAAATCATTTTGCAACCATGTCTACAACTCGAAATTTAAAAAATATTTGCAAAATAAGTTATGCAAATTTGTAGCCATTTTTACAACCTAATTTATAACTGAAAAATGCAACATACAATCCAATCTCAAATGTAACCTAAAGCAGTTGCACAATTAATTTAAAATAAAGGTAACATATTATTCAATTTCGTATTGAAAGGTTGACCTATTCGGGAATCTCCGGATCTATGTTTATTTTTTTTATAAATATTTTTATAATAAAATAATATTTTTGCAAATATTTTTAGGAGTTATTAAAATTGAAAATAATTTATTAAAAAACTGTATTTTTTATAAATTCCCTTTATTCTTTTATTCTAATTAAAATCAAATATTTTTATTTTCATTTAGAAAAATTACATTCTAAAACTAAGTTATGAAACTACTTCACTTTATGTAGTTCATATGTTAAGAAACTAACGGAATAAATAGGTATTTATTTGTAAATTTTTAATAACTTGAGAAGTTATAAAAAAAATATAAGAATTAGTCAAATATATACTTTATATGACTTTTGATGGGGAACCTTACGCTGTTAACAATTTTCAGTTGAAGTTATAAGCTATATTTTTGCGATTAGTTGAATACGCTCATTATTTCTTCAAATTGCAAGGGATCGAATTAATCCTGTTGAAAAGCGTTAGATATGTTCAAAAAATTCGAAACTTGAAATTCGATTCAATCTAGAAAACACCTGAAAAGCCCGATCTAGAAAAAAGTCCGGCCTAGTTCGGTCCATCTTGCGTGCCTTAAATGGGCCTTCCTTTTTCTCGAAAAACCCAGATTAAAAAAACCCAGATAAAAACCGTTTTAGCCTAGATAAAAGCACGGGTTTTTTGAAAAACCCGATTAAAAAACCGAATTTGTTATATAAAATTTGAAAATATACAATACATTTTATGATTTTTAAAATATTATATTATAATATTAGAAGCAATTAAGGTATACATGATTTTTTTATATATTATATAAAACATAATTATTTATTTCGGTGTGTAAACTACTCTATCTGATATATCAAGATATTATTTTCTCCGGTATTTAAACTACTCATAATTAGAGTTATAAAATATTAAAATATTTTTTTAATATATAAAAAAAAATCCGGATAAAACCCGATTCAACAAGATCCGATTTGGCCCGCAGACCTAAAACGAGACTTATATTTCTTAGAAAGCCCGATTCGACCCGATTTTTTAAAAAGCCTCATCCCAATCCATTTCAAAAAAATTAGATTTTTAAAGTCTTGATAAAACCCGGTCCGGTAGTCTTTTTATGTATCAATAATCCGTACGCATCTACTATTTGTGAATTTGAAGGAAGGGGCAGGGCACGAGATGTATGAAATGAATATAAGCCTTCATGGATTGTGCAAAGGTTTGACGAATGTGCTCAACTTTCACTCTCATTCTAGCTACCAGTAGGTACCATGCGTGTTGAGCTAGAGGGAGACAACGAATATCAGCTTATATATTTTCTTAAAGTCTAGAATATTTCGTATTCTTGGGCTCTTGGATAGCCTAACAAATTATCCGTGCTGTACGAGATTTCAGGTGTCTTGTGCAAAAAAAAAATGTGCCCCAAGCCTTAGTAATAAAAAACAATAACAAATATATAAAATCATAAAAATTAATTCAAAATTAAAATTTTAATATACTTATAATTAATTTAAAATATAAAAAATATTACAAGTACATAAAAGTAAGATACAATAATTAGAAATAAGAAGATAATCACATAAAATTTAATTTATATGTAAACTTATTTACATCTATATATAAACATTAATTCATTTATTACTATTTTAGACTAAATCTTTTAATAATATGTAAATATTACTATAATTTAAAATAAATTAATTACCTAAAAACTTTATTATTTAAAATTTAAAAAATAATATAATAAACAAGTTCTTTAAGAAAAACTATTATTCCCCTTGTATTTTATTATCAAGATCAGTAGTATATAGTACTTATAAAAAAGATTAATATTCTTATTCACCTCGTAATTCTTCTTATTTTTTTTGTAACATATATAATATTTAGGATTAATATATTTTTTATAATTTTGCTCAAGGTAATAATTTATAATTATAGAATATTTATTATTTTCTAACCTTAGAACTTTCTTCTATTTGTATATTTTATTTATTAGAAAAGAATTTATATAATATTTTTATTTTTCAAACAAAAAAAATAATATTTATATACACTTGCATGTAAAAAATGTGTCCCTAAAAAATTTAGATCATATTCCGGCAAATACTTGGAACATTCTCGGGCATGGCTGTGCAAATTAACAATGACAAATTACCAATGAGTCAAATTTAAGCATGCAGTGACAATGGAGGTCGACGTATTTCAAGAGTACCAAATTCATGGTACATTCGCATAATAATTCAAATAATGTTTGATACACGATAACAACTTCAAGTTTTATGACATTGATTTTGATTGATATATTTATTTTCTGTTCACGGGAGAGGACGGCCCCCGTGGATCATACTCCGTTCCATTAAATTATATACATTATTTTTTGGCACGTTTTTTAATATTATTTTAAAACACAACTTCATAATATTTTTTTGAATTTTCCTTTTCTGATTATTCATTTTTTTTTAAAATATTATGAAATTATACCTTATGAAATCCTCGAAATGCGTGCAAACAATAAACGTATAGAATCTGTTGGGACGGAGGGAGTATAATTTAACGCAAAAAACTTAACAATTTTAAATATATTAATTCTTTTTCTTTTAAAATAATGTTTTTAATTATGAATAGTGCTATATGTATCAAATTGGACCTCAAAATCCCATCTCAATTCTCAAATAATTTGGCATTACTGACTTGATAATGTGAAATAAAGAGTGTTCATTTTTATTAATTAATTTGTAATCAATATGGCATGGACCGGTGTCAATTGTAAGGCTGAGCATTCGGTCGGTTCGGTCCAAAACCGGACCGAACCGAATAGACCGAAAAACCGAATAGTCATTTTTTTTTGGACCGAACCGGACCGAAGTTATATTATGGACCGGACCGAACCGAACCGAAATAATTCGGTTCGGTCCGGTTTTGGACCGAATAGACCGAAATTTTTTTCAAAAATAAAATTGCATTATAAATTAAATCACAAATTATAAATTTTAAAATATAATTAAAGTAATGTGATATGTAGAGTTCTAATACTCCATAAATATAATTATAAATTAAAAATTTTGATTACAATTTTTAAGATATATGTAAAATATATATAATACAAAATTATAGTATTTATGATTTGGTCTATTCGGTCTATTCGGTCCGGACCGAAATATTTGTGAAAAGAACCGAACCGAACTGACCGAATAGACCGAATTTCTGAAAAATTTAGGACCGAACCGAACCGAACCGAATTAGCACGGTTCGGTTCGGTTTTTCGGTTTCGGTTCGGTTTTGCTCAGCCCTAATCAATTGTGATCCATTTAGATATCAATTTGATAGTTAACATTATTTTTTAAGTAAATGTGACTTTATACCGGAAAGAATTTTGTATTTGTTCAGTCACCTGATAATTACATTTCATATATTCTACAAAATTTTGGATAAATGTACGAGTACCAAAAGGAACGAATAAGAACGGTTAGTTTGAAGCATATTCTTGGGCTGATAAAGTTTAGAATAGTACCAGATGCCGTGCTTTTTATTCTATTTTTTTTCTTGACAAAAAAAATATATTATCTTGCAACGGCAATTCGGTTTAAAAGATCGCATCCTTTTATAAATATGAATTTATGGAACAAACTTAAAAAAATAAATTAAAAGTGAAGCATATAAATATCACATAAAGTAACTTAATTAATTTATTTATTATTAATCAATTTACGCGTACCTCCAGCGCCATCACAGCATTATACCGTTAAATTTATTTCTTAAATCTGAATGTTCACTTAACATTAAATTCAAATATTCGAATAATAAAACTCCATCGGCTAAGCTAACTGTTATGGATACGTAAAGTAATCCTACTTGCAATAATTTAAGAGGAAAGTAATCAAAATTTTACAAAGTTGAGCGGAAAAAAGACGGGCAATCAACTAACATTTCTTCATTCAATAAAGAGTAAAAGCGAAAGTAGGATGATCCATTATCGATAAGCATGATAAGAGGTTATTGTGTGATTTTTAATTAACTTTTGGTACAAGTAAAGAGTGAAAAGTAGTGTCGCCTTTCGCGAGTAGCGAATGCGCATATAAAGCAAACTGATTTAACATGATTGTGCCTTAAAAGCCTTTGTATTCTTTTGTCGGCCACCAAATAGCCCCAGGCTTGCGAACTTCAGTTTGTAAGACACGCGCACTTTCGACCGTGCTGCTTTTGTCGTGTTCCCGACGTGATTGCTATTGTAGCACTCTACAGTTTTCTATATTCCTCATTTCCCCATTCTCTTTAAATATTTCCCCCTTTTTCTTTAAATAGTCTTCAAAATTAATTTTAATTAATTGCAAAAGATTATTGACAAATAAAAACTACCATACCCATGACAACCCTCGTCCGCACGCTTAGAGCTGCAAAAGTTGTTCATTAACAAAATTCGGGATCCACTCGTTTAAATTAACTCCGCTTGGTCGTTTTTTTAAATGAGCTGATCGCGAACATGAAAATAAGCTCGAATAATTAAACGAGCCGAGCTGAGTTTTTTGTATATTCGGCTCGGACTCGGCTCAGACTCAATAACTCGACTCGGCTCGGATACATTTTTTTATATATACTACCTCAATTCCAACCATTTTTATATAAATGATTTGGGCACGGAGAACAAGAAATTCATTAAAATAATATTAATTTTCGTAAGGTAGTGGGATGAGAGAGAAAGAATAATTGTAATTTAGTAAGAAAAAATATAAAGTTGGGTAAAGTGGTGAGACCAATCAATATTTAATGAATAAAATGAGTGTAGTTGGAGAAAGTAGGATGTGGTTGATTTTTTTTAATTATAAATTCTTACTATTTTTGGTAAGTTTCAAATGTATAGAATTGAATGTGACATCCAAAAAATGAAAGTGTATAGAAATGAATAGGACATAGAGAGTAACAAATAATAAATATTTACTAATCACTTGTATAACGATTTAAATATTTTTAATTAAAATTTAATACTTATTTTAAAGTAAAATGATTAATTTAAATAAAATTTAATATATATTTTAATAATAAATAAAATAATTAATTTATCAAAATTAATACATATCACTAGAGTTTGATTATTTTAACAAATCATTTCTAATTAAAGTTAAGCCTAAATTTCACCTCACACTTTTATTAGAGAAGTATATGATAAAATCGACCAAAATTATGATTTCAAATAAATTAAAATAGTGAGTTGTTTAAAAAAATGATAACATTATAATATTTTTAAGAAAAAAATAAAATAATTTTTAATAATTATATTTCTCATCCACTTAAAAGGGCTTACTTCCTTTATTTTATTTTATATATTTTTTCTAATCTAAACCAATTTAACTGAAATATCAGAAATTACTAAATGTTTGACAATCGACATCAACAATTTAAAAGTAATATACGATTTCTAAAGTTATAGATGTCTTAATAATTTAAAATAGAATTGATTTTGTTATTAAAAGTCGACTTGTGAAATAAATTGATAAAATTATATGGATTAAGAAACAAGTGTAGAGTGTGACTTTGCGTATATAATTGTAAGATAAAATTAGTATTTGATCACCATAAAACTTATAAAATTATAAATTTTACCTTAAGCTTGATCGATTAAAAAATATATGCGAACTATTAGTGGACAATTCAATTCGGCTCGAGTTCAGCCCGACTCGGTTGTTCGTGGAAAAACTCGTGTTCGACTCGATTCGTTTATAAACGAGCCGATCGTGAACATTTTTTATCGGCTCAATTTCTAAACTCGGCTCGGTTCAGATCTTTTAAAAAAAATTATGATCGGCTCGGCTCGGACAGAACTCGATCATGTTCTTTTCATTTGCAGCTCTACGCACGTTGCTTAAGAGACCTTTTTTTGTACCTTGAATTGGTCTATATCCCAATAGAAAATTGAGGAAAATGTTATTTTCAAAATTGAGATTTTATTTCTAGATCAAGAAAATGGTAAAAATATAAAATTGTACATGGATCACATAAATAACCTTTGAAAAAAAATTAATGCGGAGATAATTTGACATTTTCAGATTTTTTAGCTCTGAAAAAAAATACAAGTTCTAGAAATAACATTTTTCAAAATTAATTTATTACGTGAGAATAATAATTCAAAGATTATATTAGAAAACTTACTATTATACCCAATTTAGGCATGGTCCCTGATCTTTGGGCATGTTTGTCTCTAGCTTATAAGTGAACTTATCTTGTAACAGCTTATTAATTATTGTTTATCGACCCAAATTATAAGTTGATTACAACTTATAATTTGATAAGTTAAATGTTAACAACGACGCACTTTTTCTCAACTTATTATGATTTTTCATTTTTTATTAATTTTAGTTTTAAAAAATATATTTTTAAATATTAACCTAATATAAATTTCACGAATTAAGATAATTAAATTTAAAAATTATTTATTTTATTTCATTTAAGTAAAAAGATTTCTCACCTATAAATAAAATTATGCAAACACTTACGTAACTTGTAAGTATTTATATAATTACCACTTATAAATCACTTGTTATTTTAAATTATAAAATACTTTTTTTAAAATTTCTCAAACATGCGATTTATATTACAACTCACCTGACTATATGCCCTATTATGATGCTTAATATGAGCCCAATTAAGGATCTTGTGAAGTATCATGGACATTTGTAGTGCTGTAACGACCGAGGAATTACGCTTGTATTATATTATAATAATAATAAATTATGTGTATTATTATGTGATTAAATGTGTTAAGTCGTTGAACCCTAACTGCTATGTGTTATGTGTTGGTTGTTTTGATCCAAACGTGTTTTGGATATTTATTGAGCGTTCTATAGTCAGTTATATATATTATATCAAAACATGTACAGCTCAAAACTATGTTTTAAAAGCCCGTATTTCAAACAAAATCATTGGCCCTATTTTGCCAAAAATGCCCTATACCGTATAGCTATTCTGAACCCCTAGACGTTTTACAAATTGACCTTTTTCGCGAAAAACGACTTTTCCGAACCCCTTCGGGTATCAAAAACCCCACAAAAATCACATCTTTATTTTTATATGATCATGAAATTATCATATATCATTTTTCTTTGTATTTTTGTATTTTTCACAATTTTTGGGAATTTTTAGTATTTATTTTGTATTTATTGGATATTTAAAAATTCATTATTAATACCCAAAAATTATGAAAATTGGGGCCAAATATTTTTATTAGGAGTGTAATTAGACCCTTAATTTTACTTAGGGGTATTATTTTCATAAATATAAATACCTGAATTACTATTAATTAAATCAGTTAATTATAATTAAAAATCAGAAAATAAAAAAAAAAAAGAAAATCAGAAAAGGGAATTAGGGTTAGGGTTTGTGAAGAACAGAGCAGGAGGATCAAAGGCGATTTTGATCGTGATTCCGGAGTCCAAATCGAGCGTGTGAGTATTCGTTTTGAAGCTTATGATCTGTAGTTTTCAATTATGTGATTCTTTTTAACGTTTGATTGATCGAATTGAAAGTTGTTATTTTCGGGTTTTTAATCGCGAATTCGGGTTTGATTTTCTGTGTGTTGTTTGATGTTTTGGTTGTTAGAGTCGTTTAGATCGTTGATTTTGGAGTCGATTGACACCAGTTTCGTCAAATTTGGTTAACGTTTGGAGGAACTCGGTTTTCCGATGAAGTTCATCGGAGAACTTCGACTTGTGGTCGGAGATGGCGGAGGGGGGATTCTCTGATGGTGGTGACGCTGTGGGGCGACGGCTGAAACTCTAGGGAATCGAACGGAGTCAAAAAGGAGGAGAAACGATGATCAGGAGGCTCGTTTTTCGCCTCGCCGGAACCCGTCGCCGTCGCCGGATTCTGGGACGGTGACGGCTGTTCTTCGTGACCCGATAACCCGAGGTCGACCCGGTTTGCAACCCGGAAACGACCCGGGTTTGATCCCCTCAACCCTGAAACCATTTCCAGATTTTTGTTTCTGGATTTTCTATTATTTAATTTATATTTTATAAATCAGAAAATCATTTTATTAATTCTAATAATTAATTAAAAATTAGTTTTATATTCTGAAAAATAGTATTATTAATTTCTAAATTATTTTATTGATTTATAAATTCGAATTTAATTATTTAATTAATTATTTAATTATTTATCTAATTATTTATTAGTTATCTAATTAATTAATAATTAGGTAATTAATTAATAATTAGGTAATTAATTAATAAATAAGGATTAAAAAAAATAATTAAATAATATGATTAATAATTCGATAATTAGTTATTATTACGAGTAATGATTCGATAATGAGAATTATTATTCGAGCGATAGTTATTCGAATAATATTGTAGTGATTATTTGTATCGAATAATTAAATACCGATAATTAAGTGATTAACGAATCGTATAAGTTTCAGTAATAATGTAATAGTTCGATAATTATGTGAGTATTGCGAGTAGCTCGTATTTATACGAGTAATTAATCGTTGAGTTAGATTATAATTCGAGCACATAGTAGATATTCGATAAATAGCATATCTGTTAATAGAATCGATTGATTATTTGTAAATAATCGATCTAATCGAATAAATATCGATAAGTTATAAATATTATAATAAATTGTGATTAATCCTGATAATTAGAGATTTATTATTTTAAGATTATTAAATAAGCAATTATTAATTATTTATCAGTTATTTATTTATTCAATATTTAAAAAGTGATTAATTATTTCGATAATTAATCACATAATTTTCAATAAATCGTAACTTCTTCATTTTAACTCCAAAAATTATAAAAAAATTATTTTTGACTTTGATTTTTCTTAAATAATTATTTAAAAATTATTTTAGGATTTAAAAGGTTGTAATAATTAGCTATATTGAATAATAAATTGAATTATCAGTGTTTAATTCATAACAATTCAACCGTTAGTCCGATTTAAGTGAAACGAAGACCTCTAGACTCAGAAAAATGAGACGAATCCAATAAAAATAGTTGTAAGTTATAATTTATTCTGAAAAAGAGTGGTTTGGTGATAACTGATAGTTCGTAGGTCCTAGTAGGGATATAATTGAGCCGAATAAATCCCGAAAATTTATAATAAAATCAGATAAGACTAGTAATGCAGGTATAAGCCTAGAATTGATTCTAAAAATAATTATAAATCTAGAAATTAATTGTGTGCTTTACGTGTTACGTGTTATATGTGATTATGTGCATAAATGTGTTGTGTAAATATATGTATATATATGCGAGTCAGATAGAAACGCATGGGTAGACTGATAAGGTTGCGTGATATCAATTAAAAATACACGTATGTAGTAAATTATCTAAACACCTATCTTTCCATGATTTGTTCAGTGTTAGCAAGGCAGAGCAAGCTAGGGTCAGAAGGCAGTAAGTTAAACCAGGTTAAGTACGCGCAAGGCAAGTTTTTCCCCTATTCTAAATTCAGAATAGTGATTTATATTTCCTTTCTATCGTATCAATTCTTTTTGATAATTATTGTTCATATACACTGTTACCCATTTATTATCACTTGTTCCATTTCATTTCAATTCTTGATTTACCCAATTTATTGAATTCCCTGTTCATATTTCAATTCCTTTACCCTTGTTACATATATTCTGGTATATCCTGGTGTTGGGATATATCAATAGCATACCGATTGTTCCGGATGCTCAGCCTTGGACTGGATGGTTACTATAAAGGCTGGGTTTTTCCCAGACCATTAATTAATAGGCCATAGTTGCCTGAGTACTCCTTATGTTGGTTGGGTCTATGCAGTTGGGTATAGATCCGCACTATATTCTGACTGATCAGCAGATTATAGTGCATATGTTGGTTCTTGTTTCCAGTCTTGTTCATTTGGCACTCGCCATCATTGGCAAATTATTATCATATACAGATACAGATGGTTGTTCAAACCAGCAGCTTATTGGTTCATTTATTTCTCTCTCTTTATAATATATATATATATATATATATATATATATATATATTGTTGCAGGCTTGTTGAGCAATTTTGGCTCATTTCTTTTATTGTCACTCCTATTGTTTTACAGTTAAGGTAGAGAATGAAACCCATCAGGACCCGCATAGTCAAGAAGCGGGTCAAGCAGCGGGACCCTCTTATACCAAGAGTGTTCCTTCCTATTCCCGAAGAGAGCTTTGAATTGCCAGATCAGGTGTAGCAGGATAAGTAGTAATGTTGGGTTGAATAAAAGTTTTGTGTAGTTTGAATAAAGGATTGCGTAGTGAAACTGTAGATAGAATAAAGTTTTGTAATAAAGAGAGTTCTTGAGACAGGTTTTATTTAGTTGGGTTTGTAATAAAGTGTAGTGCATGATTCTTGTTTCCAAACTCAACCCTTAAAAGATCCTGAGTAGTGATAGTTCGGGGTAATTATTATATTAATATTCCGCTTGTTCAGGTATAGTTGGTAATTGTTGTTAATAATGCCCCAAATCTATACCCCGGATTTGGAGGGTGTTATAGTTGGCATCAGAGCTTAGGATTGACCTTGGAAAACAAGAATGTTAGGGTTAAGATAAGATAGGAAAATAAGATAGGATGAGGGTAAGAGTGTTAGGATTGTTTGTCTATGTGATTAGAAGTTATGAGTTATAGGATTGTGATTTGATTGTTTTTGTGTTATTATTTTTATGTATTTTAGATGGCTTCTTTATCATCATCTACGGAGAGGACCGAGACAGATCCAGTGAATGCACAGGTAGTAGCCCCAGTGTCAGAGCAGATCTTACCTCCATTGCCACCTGAGCCAGCACCAGAGATACCACTTCCCCCGGAGGTACCAGGTTTTGCAGATTATTTTCCATACGTTGAGCCAGAGATACCAGATATTCCACCATTAGAGTTTCCGATGTTTGATATTCCTGATATGGTTGATCTTCCGCAGTGGGAGGATTTAGAGCCTCGGATTCCTATGCCACCCGTTGAGATTCCAGAGATGCCACCGATGGAGCCAGAGACAGAGCCGCCTGTGTATGCGCCTATGGAGCAGCCTGTCTTATTTCCTGCCCCATTAGCCATTTATGCACCTGTTCCAGGAGTGTATCAGTTTCCTCAGCCAGAGTTTATGGATGAGATCGTGGTAGATGGACCATTACCTTCTCGAGGTTCCAGCACTGATCTTCATGAGCATCATACCGTGACTTACCAGCGTTTTCAGGCAGAGAGGGAGGAGAGGATTAGATGGCAGAACCAGTGTAGAGAGATCCTTGGATTGTATGAGACACAGACGGATGGTCCTGTCAGAGCATTACGACCGGATTATATACTGAGGGAGAGACTATATCATATTCACCGGGTTAGTTCGCAGCAGCTTACTGATTTGAGACAGCAGGATCTTAGTGCGGAGACAGCATATCGCAGAGCACTGGGACTTACCGAGGCAGTGCTAGAGGCAGTGCAGGAGGAGTTGAGCCACGTACCACCAGGATTTTGAGACCAGCAGATCGATGAGTGTTGTATTATGTATATTTTGTAGATAGAGGCAGCATAGTATTGTATGACTAGTTTGTATGAGTGTAGCTACTGACTCTGACTGATAGTAGTAGCAGTATGACTGTTATATCATAGGATTTTGTATCAAGCACTGACACATGTAGCTGGTGTTCTACCTATATATATATATATGAGATAATCTTTTGCACGTTTTCTTTATTTTATTTCCAGTCATTTAAGCATTTACATTTATTTCAGTACCATTGCATATTTACAAATGTAGTTTTATTCACGACCATGTTGAGAAAAAAAAAAAAAATTAAAATATATCATACTGTTTTATCTATTCAGTTATTTAATAAGTTATTTTATTTCTCGAATCGACTATTTTAATATATGTTTAATATACTGTTATTAAATAAGATCCATTATTTATTTACCAGAAAAATGGCACCTAAGAGAAAAGCGCAGCCCGACTCATCGAATGGAAACACCGAGGGCCAAAACAATAATAAACAGATGGATCAGATGTTTAATCTCATGCAACAGCAGATGTTGATGATGCAACAACAAATGCAGCAGCATCAACAGCAGTTCCAGCAACAGATGTTACAGCAAGCCGCTCATCCAGGACATCAAATACCACCAGCAGCACCTACGACTACTTTCAAGCAATTTCAGTCGGTGAAGCCACCGGAATTTATGGGTTCCACAGATCCTACGAAAGCGAGAGCTTGGCTGAAAGAGATGGAAAAGGCTTTTTCGTTGGTAAAGGTTGAGGAAGAGCAGAAGACAGATTTCGCTAGCTATTTCCTAAAAGGTGAAGCTAATTACTGGTGGGAATCGAAGAAAGCTTTGGAAGAAGGTGTGGTGACTTGGAACAGATTCACTGATCTTTTCTTGGAGAAATATTTTCCTCGTTTTATGAAGAACCAAATGGAGATCAAGTTCCTGGAGCTGAAACAAGACAACTTATCGGTTGCGGATTATGAAACCAAGTTTACTGAATTGGCAAGGTTTGTTCCAGAGCAGGTGGATACGGACGAGAAGCGGGCCAAGAGATTTCAGCAAGGACTAAAACCATGGATTCGTAGCAGGGTAGCTGTGTTTGAATTGACAACTTATACGGCTGTTGTTCAGAAGGCTATGATTATTGAAGGAGAAAGCGAAGCAGCTCAGAAAGAGAAAGGACCAGGGAATTTTCAGAATCGTTTCAACAAAAGGCCGGGATTTCAAGCTCGAGGAAAAGTAAACTTTAGGAGACCAGAACAAAACAACCAGAGGATGGGTAATCGACTACCTGCCCCAACTCAGCAAAGGCTTATTCGACCGCCTATACCTGATTGCAGAACGTGTGGTAGAAAGCATACAGGAGTTTGCAACAAGCTAAATGTTACGTGTTTCAAGTGCAAGCAAAGGGGACACTATTCTGGAGAATGTCCAATGGGAAAAGCAGAAGTTACTTGTTTCCAATGTGGGAGAAAAGGACATATCGCCAAAGACTGCAGAGGAATTGCAATGGCTGCCAGTATTCCAAGAATTTTAGCATTACCTCCACCTCCACTACCACAGCAAAATCAGCCCAGAGCAAGGACTTTCAACATGTCAATGAAGGAAGCGGTACAGAGTCCGAATGTGGTTGCAGGTACACTTCCTGTAAATTCCGTAAATGCTTTAGTATTGATTGATTCAGGAGCTACTAGATCTTTTATTTCTGAAGCCTTTATCTCTAAGATAGATTGTGAGATTCAGTGGTTGGATGAAGTGTTAGTCATAAAATTAGCAAATAATGATCAGGTTGCAGTAGATCGAGTATGTCCGAGCTGTGATATTGAGATAGGGAGATGTCATTTTTCAGTTGATTTGATACCTTTTAGGTTAGGGGAGTTTGATATTATTTTAGGAATGGATTGGCTGTCTAGTAATAATGCTCAAATTGACTGTGCGAATAAGAGAGTGAAATTGCAAACTGAAGAAAATAAAACGGTAATATTTAAAGGTGAGAAGCAAAAGCAGAAATTCCTATCAATAATGCAGACGAGAAGATTGCTACGTCAAGGATGTCAAGCTTATTTAGCCTATGTACGGGATGTTGATAAGGGAAATTTGAAGATTGAAGATATTCCTGTAGTTTGTGAATTTCTTGATGTTTTTCCGGACGAATTACCAGGACTTCCACCAGATCGAGAAATTGAATTCACTATTGACTTGACGCCAGGGACTGAACCAATTTCGAAAGCTCCATATCGAATGGCACCTGTTGAAATGAGGGAATTAGCAAAGCAGTTGCAAGAACTTCTTGACAAAGGAATTATAAGGCCAAGTGTATCCCCATGGGGTGCGCCAGTATTGTTCGTGAAAAAGAAGGATGGTAGTATGCGACTGTGTATTGATTATCGTGAGCTGAACAAGTTAACTATCAAGAATAAATATCCTTTACCTCGCATTGATGATTTATTTGATCAACTAAAAGGAGCAGCATGGTTTTCGAAAATCGACTTACGATCAGGCTATCATCAGTTAAAGATCAAGGCCGAAGATATTCCAAAGACAGCGTTTAGAACAAGGTACGGACACTATGAATTTCTTGTAATGGCTTTTGGATTGACGAATGCACCTGCAGCATTTATGGATTTGATGAATCGAATATTCAAGAAGTATTTGGATAAGTTTATCATTATATTTATTGATGACATTTTGATCTATTCAAAGACGGAAGAAGAGCATGCAGCGCAATTAAGAACGACATTGGAAATATTACGGAAGGAGCAGCTTTATGCAAAATTTTCCAAATGCGAATTTTGGTTGAAAGAAGTGCAGTTTTTAGGGCACATCATCAGCAGAGAAGGCATTCAAGTTGATCCAGCAAAGATTGAAGCCGTGTTGAATTGGGAAAGACCAAAGACACCGACAGAGGTTCGAAGTTTCTTAGGTTTGGCAGGATATTATCGAAGATTTGTCAAAGATTTTGCGAAGATAGCTACACCGCTGACCAAGTTAACTCGACAAAGTGAAAAGTTCGAATGGAATAGTAAGTGTGAAGAAAGTTTTCAAGAGTTGAAGAATCGGTTGGTGACGGCACCAGTATTAGTACTGCCAGACGAGCAAGGAAATTTTGTTATTTACAGTGACGCTTCATATCGTGGTTTAGGATGTGTATTGATGCAACATGGTAACGTCATTGCATATGCGTCGAGACAACTTAAACCTCATGAACAGAAATATCCTACGCATGATCTGGAATTGGCAGCAATTGTTTTTGCATTGAAGCTTTGGAGACATTATCTGTACGGTAAAAAATGTGAAATCTACACGGATCATAAAAGTCTGAAGTATATCTTCACGCAAAAGGAACTAAACATGCGACAACGTCGATGGCTGGAATTGATTAAAGATTACGATGTTACAATCAGTTATCATCCAGGAAAAGCAAATGTTGTAGCAGATGCGCTAAGCAGAAAAGAAAGATTGAATCGGTTGACTTCATGCGAAGAATTGGCCAGGGAATTCGACAAATTGGAAATCGAAATTAGTATTCCTAATGAATCTGCAGAAACTATCTACGCTATGACTTTCCAACCAGAATTGCTGGAAAAGATTCGCCGTTGTCAAGAAGAAGTGATGAGTCAAGACGATAACTTAACAGGAGAAGAGATTACAACTCAGAAAGATAATGAAGGAATTTTACGTTTTGTGTCAAGAATCTGGATCCCTAATGTGGCAGAATTAAAAGAAGAAATTATGCGAGATGCGCACAATTCGAAGTATTCCATTCATCCAGGAAGCACGAAAATGTATCGCGATTTGAAGGAAAACTTTTGGTGGCCGAATATGAAGAAGGAGATAGCAGAATGGGTGAGTAAATGTTACACATGCCAGCGAGTTAAAGCAGAACACCAACGTCCGAGTGGGTTATTGCAACCATTAGACATTCCAGAATGGAAATGGGAACATCTAGCGATGGATTTTGTGGTAGGACTACCGAGGACTAGGGCAAATCATGATGCGATATGGGTAATCATTGACAGACTTACGAAGTCGGCACATTTTCTACCAATTAATGAAAGATTTTCGCTCGACAAATTAGTGCACATGTATCTCAAAGAAATTGTGATGCGTCATGGAGTACCAGTATCAATTGTATCGGATCGAGATCCTCGTTTCAATTCAAGATTTTGGAGACAATTCCAAGAATGTCTAGGAACGAAGTTGAATATGAGTACATCTTATCATCCGCAAACTGACGGCCAAAGTGAAAGGACAATTCAAACGATTGAAGACATGCTACGAGTTTGTGCGATCGATTTTGAAGGCAGTTGGGATGAACATTTACCCCTAGTGGAATTTTCTTATAATAATAGCTATCACGCCAGTATTGGAATGCCACCGTATGAAGCATTATATGGGAGGAAATGCAGATCACCCGTGCATTGGGATGAAGTTGGAGAACGCAAGATTTTGGGTCCAGAATTAATTCAGCAGACAAAAGAAAAGATTAATCTTATTCGAAAACGAATCGAGGCAGCACAAAACAGACAAAGCAGATATGCAAACCAAGCCAGGAAGGATATGGACTATCAGGAAGGAGAACACGTATTGCTCAAAATATCGCCATGGAAAGGATTGACCAGATTTGGCAATAAAGGGAAATTGAAGCCACGATACGTTGGACCATTTGAGATTTTGAAGAAAATTGGGAAGGTTGCGTACGAGTTAGCTCTACCACCCCATATGCAGCACATTCACAACGTATTTCATGTATCTATGCTTAAGAGGTATAATCCTGATACAAGGCATGTAATAGAGTATGAACCAGTAGAACTTCAGGCAGATTTGTCATATGTAGAACAGCCAATAAGAATTCTAGATAGGCAAGAGAGGGTATTAAGAAATAAGTCTGTGTCATTAGTGAGAGTTTTATGGAGAAACCCAGTGGTTGAAGAATCAACCTGGGAACTTGAAAGTGAAATGCTAGAAAAGTATCCTCAGTTATTTGCATAATTAGATTCTGAGGACAGAATCTTGTTAATGGGGGAAGAATGTAACGACCGAGGAATTACGCTTGTATTATATTATAATAATAATAAATTATGTGTATTATTATGTGATTAAATGTGTTAAGTCGTTGAACCCTAACTGCTATGTGTTATGTGTTGGTTGTTTTGATCCAAACGTGTTTTGGATATTTATTGAGCGTTCTATCGTCAGTTATATATATTATATCAAAACCTGTACAGCTCAAAACTATGTTTTAAAAGCCCGTATTTCAAACAAAATCATTGGCCCTATTTTGCCAAAAATGCCCTATACCGTATCGCTATTCTGAACCCCTAGACGTTTTACAAATTGACCTTTTTTCGCGAAAAACGACTTTTCCGGACCCTTCGGGTATCAAAAACCCCACAAAAATCACATCTTTATTTTTATATGATCATGAAATTATCATATATCATTTTTCTTTGTATTTTTGTATTTTTCACAATTTTTGGGAATTTTTAGTATTTATTTTATATTTATTGGATATTTAAAAATTCATTATTAATACCCAAAAATTATGAAAATTGGGGCCAAATATTTTTATTATGAGTGTAATTAGACCCTTAATTTTACTTAGGGGTATTATTTTCATAAATATAAATACCTGAATTACTATTAATTAAATCAGTTAATTATAATTAAAAATCAGAAAATAAAAAAAAAAGAAAATCAGAAAAGGGAATTTGGGTTAGGGTTTGTGAAGAACAGAGCAGGAGGATCAAAGGCGATTTTGATCGTGATTCCGGAGTCCAAATCGAGCGTGTGAGTATTCGTTTTGAAGCTTATGATCTGTAGTTTTCAATTATGTGATTCTTTTTAACGTTTGATTGATCGAATTGAAAGTTGTTATTTTCGGGTTTTTAATCGCGAATTCGGGTTTGATTTTCTGTGTGTTGTTTGATGTTTTGGTTGTTAGAGTCGTTTAGATCGTTGATTTTGGAGTCGATTGACACCAGTTTCGTCAAATTTGGTTAACGTTTGGAGGAACTCGGTTTTCCGATGAAGTTCATCGGAGAACTTCGACTTGTGGTCGGAGATGGCGGAGGGGGGATTCTCTGATGGTGGTGACGCTGTGGGGCGACGGCTGAAACTCTAGGGAATCGAACGGAGTCAAAAAGGAGGAGAAACGATGATCAGGAGGCTCGTTTTTCGCCTCGCCGGAACCCGTCGCCGTTGCCGGATTCTGGGACGGTGACGGCTGTTCTTCGTGACCCGATAACCCGAGGTCGACCCGGTTTGCAACCCGGAAACGACCCGGGTTTGATCCCCTCAACCCTGAAACCATTTCCAGATTTTTGTTTATGGATTTTCTATTATTTAATTTATATTTTATAAATCAGAAAATCATTTTATTAATTCTAATAATTAATTAAAAATTAGTTTTATATTCTGAAAAATAGTATTATTAATTTCTAAATTATTTTATTGATTTATAAATTCGAATTTAATTATATAATTAATTATTTAATTATTTATCTAATTATTTATTAGTTATCTAATTAATTAATAATTAGGTAATTAATTAATAATTAGGTAATTAATTAATAAATAAGGATTAAAAAAAATAATTAAATAATATGATTAATAATTCGATAATTAGTTATTATTACGAGTAATGATTCGATAATGAGAATTATTATTCGAGCGATAGTTATTCGAATAATATTGTAGTGATTATTTGTATCGAATAATTAAATACCGATAATTAAGTGATTAACGAATCGTATAAGTTTCAGTAATAATGTAATAGTTCGATAATTATGTGAGGATTGCGAGTAGCTCGTATTTATACGAGTAATTAATCGTTGAGTTAGATTATAATTCGAGCACATAGTAGATATTCGATAAATAGCATATCTGTTAATAGAATCGATTGATTATTTGTAAATAATCGATCTAATCGAATAAATATCGATAAGTTATAAATATTATAATAAATTGTGATTAATCCTGATAATTAGAGATTTATTATTTTAAGATTATTAAATAAGCAATTATTAATTATTTATCAGTTATTTATTTATTCAATATTTAAAAAGTGATTAATTATTTCGATAATTAATCACATAATTTTCAATCAATCGTAACTTCTTCATTTTAACTCCAAAAATTATAAAAAAATTAATTTTGACTTTGATTTTTCTTAAATAATTATTTAAAAATTATTTTAGGATTTAAAAGGTTGTAATAATTATCTATATTGAATAATAAATTGAATTATCAGTGTTTAATTCATAACAATTCAACCGTTAGTTCGATTTAAGTGAAACGAAGACCTCTAGACTCAGAAAAATGAGACGAATCCAATAAAAATAGTTGTAAGTTATAATTTATTCTGAAAAAGAGTGGTTTGGTGATAACTGATAGTTCGTAGGTCCTAGTAGGGATATAATTGAGCCGAATAAATCCCGAAAATTTATAATAAAATCAGATAAGACTAGTAATGCAGGTATAAGCCTAGAATTGATTCTAAAAATAATTATAAATCTAGAAATTAATTGTGTGCTTTACGTGTTACGTGTTATATGTGATTATGTGCATAAATGTGTTGTGTAAATATATGTATATATATGCGAGTCAGATAGAAACGCATGGGTAGACTGATAAGGTTGCGTGATATCAATTAAAGATACACGTATGTAGTAAATTATCTAAACACCTATCTTTCCATGATTTGTTCAGTGTTAGCAAGGCAGAGCAAGCTAGGGTCAGAAGGCAGTAAGTTAAACCAGGTTAAGTACGCGCAAGGCAAGTTTTTCCCCTATTCTAAATTCAGAATAGTGATTTATATTTCCTTTCTATCGTATCAATTCTTTTTGATAATTATTGTTCATATACAATGTTACCCATTTATTATCACTTGTTCCATTTCATTTCAATTCTTGATTTACCCAATTTATTGAATTCCCTGTTCATATTTCAATTCCTTTACCCTTGTTACATATATTCTGGTATATCCTGGTGTTGGGATATATCAATAGCATACCGATTGTTCCGGATGCTCAGCCTTGGACTGGATGGTTACTATAAAGGCTGGGTTTTTCCCAGACCATTAATTAATAGGCCATAGTTGCCTGAGTACTCCTTATGTTGGTTGGGTCTATGCAGTTGGGTATAGATCCGCACTATATTCTGACTGATCAGCAGATTATAGTGCATATGTTGGTTCTTGTTTCCAGTCTTGTTCATTTGGCACTCGCCATCATTGGCAAATTATTATCATATACAGATACAGATGGTTGTTCAAACCAGCAGCTTATTGGTTCATTTATTTCTCTCTCTTTATAATATATATATATATATATATTGTTGCAGGCTTGTTGAGCAATTTTGGCTCATTTCTTTTATTGTCACTCCCATTGTTTTACAGTTAAGGTAGAGAATGAAACCCATCAGGACCCGCATAGTCAAGAAGCGAGTCAAGCAGCGGGACCCTCTTATACCAAGAGTGTTCCTTCCTATTCCCGAAGAGAGCTTTGAATTGCCAGATCAGGTGTAGCAGGATAAGTAGTAATGTTGGGTTGAATAAAAGTTTTGTGTAGTTTGAATAAATGATTGCGTAGTGAAACTGTAGATAGAATAAAGTTTTGTAATAAAGAGAGTTCTTGAGACAGGTTTTATTTAGTTGGGTTTGTAATAAAGTGTAGTGCATGATTCTTGTTTCCAAACTCAACCCTTAAAAGATCCTGAGTAGTGATAGTTCGGGGTAATTATTATATTAATATTCCGCTTGTGCAGGTATAGTTGGTAATTGTTGTTAATAATGCCCCAAATCTATACCCCGGATTTGGAGGGTGTTATAAGTGCCCTGTTCAAAATTTTAAAAAGTGCCTTGCTAAATTTCCAATTTTTTTTACATGAAATTATAAAAACTACAGTTTATAAAAAAAATATAATAATTAAAGTATAAAAAATAATTTTATGTCATAATCAAAATTAACTAAAAAAATAGTTATATATGTAAATTTTAATATATTATGCTATATTTTAGAAATTAAATATAATTTTAAAGAAATAAGTTACATGTGACTTATAATATATTATTTTCTACAAAAGTAAGATATAATATTGATTAACAAAAAATAGTCAAATAAAAATATATTTATACATAAACTTGTAATTTAGATATTTTTAACCCATTATTTAATTTATTTTATATTAAAATTGACTTGTTTCATATAGCATATACATTAAAATGGATATATTTAAGATGAATAATATACCTGAAATTTGAATCATTATTTGAATGACATAATAATGTATATATTATCACCAATAAAAAATAAATGTATATAATTATATTAGTTAACTATAAAATTTTCATTAAAACTGGTAGTTTACCTCGTCAAACTATGCAATTTTTGTTTTTAAATGATTTTTATATTAATATTTATAGAATTAATTTAACTTATTCAAAATAATAATTTAAAATTATTTAAATGTATAATATTTTTAAAATATTTTTCATTTACAAATTTTCATTATTAAAAAATTATATTTCTTAAGTAAACATTTTTTTTCCTACATTAGTATACATATCTATACATCTTAAAAAATGTGAAAAAATATGTCCCGCCATATTTGAGGGCTTTGTGTAGTGGCACAACTCGCCAGTGCACACCCTCATGCACGGCTCTCATCATGGATAAGATTCATCCATACGGGGAGCGTAAATCGATCCCAGGAATAACAAGACTATAAGGATCACTATTTTTATAAATAGCGAATATGGAACGCCACATTCTTTTATCAACAGCTTGAAGACTCGCAGGAAAAGCCTTTGTTGGGGCGTCTCGCATATACGGGAAGACCAGGCGCAGCGAGCACAGTTTTTATGGAACACATCACTATAATATAAGAAAATAGCATAAGTTCATTTAAGCGGGGTCGCATAAGTACATTTATGGAGCAACAATTCATGTAAAGATCCATCTCTATGGCATGCGAGGCAAAAAATATTATATTGGTATGTATTAATACGAGTGTACGCCAAAATTTATTCATAATAAAAACAACACATTTCCTAGTAAATCAGAATTTTGATGTTGATCTTTCCATGGGGAGTTAGAATTAAGTCCAAGTATTGAAAAGGCTGCTTTGATGTTTGAAAACATGGTCACGCAGCACGCTATTTTTTCCGTAAAAATAGTAATCTTTGGACCATTAGTTTGGAGACCTGTTGTATACCCCTCAACAGCTGTATATATCTAAATCATTACTGTCTGAATTATTGATTATTTTTTAAATATTAAACAAATATATCAAAAGGTGTGAGATCATATGGCCTTTACATTGGCATTTGGCGTGTATCGGAAATATAAGAGCCGGCCCTCACAGAAAAATGTAGGACTATTATAAATCACAAATCAAACCTGCTATATTTCGGTTTGATGCTTCTTATTTAAATATTTAAATCATAAATTTAAGTATGAAATATTGATTTTTTTTCCAAATTTGATTCAATTTTGTATTTAATTTGAATGCTTATAAAATTAAAATTAAAATTAAAAATAAATAAATTTATATTATTATAAAAAATATGATAAATATAATATTTATTTAAAGTTAGAATTAGAAATTAAGATGGCCTTATTTTCGTATTTTTAATTTGACCATCTATCAATTTTTAAATGTTTCAATTTTTATAAATCTCTCTATGATATTTCTTCTTTTAAAGAAATCTCTTTGCAGTTCTGTTATCTATATTATCTATACCATATTATTATAAGCGAAACATAATTTTGTTTGATCGGATGGTTAACACCTCTCTAAAAAGTATGTTAACATCTTTCAAAACAAAGTTTAAATAAATAATATTTAATTAAAAAAAATAAAATTATGTATCTAACTACAAACTTTATAAATTATTATCCCACTTAATTTTATTCGCACTCAACTTCTTTTTTATCTTTTTAAGGAACCAAACACTTCCGGGATTAATTATTAAATCAAGAAAATATTAAAAAATAAAATAGCAATTCATCTACATACACCATTGCTATCAAGACTCCCAATTTCATGTAGGTAGGGATGAAAACGAGTCGAATAAGTACAAACAGTAGTAAGGTCAGATTCCGCTCACATTTATAAATACTCGTTCAGATTCGGTTCAGATTCGAATTAAAATTTCTAATTTTTGTTCATATTCGACTCAAATTCGAATATAAATACTCGTATTGATTCAGTTCGACTCGATTATGTATCGAATTACTCGTTTTTATATATTCGGATTCGAATTCGTTTAAAATAATACTAAAAAATTAAGAATACTCGAATAAATAAGTACAAAACTAAAACGTGATCATTTTATAGAATATAATTTTAATATAGTATATAACTCGTGCGATGCACGGTTGTTTTTATCATTATATATTGTAAAATATAATTTTAATATATTGGTGTTGGGATTCGAACCTTATACCCCTTGTATAATAATTTTACAATGCAGCCCGATTATTTTTATCATTATATATTATAAATTATAATTTTAATATGTTGCATATGAGTATAATTTTTATCATTGCCCTTTTAATATTTTTATCAAGTAATTTAGTAATTTAGTAGTTTCATGTGATTATAATATTATTTATTTTTATTTTTAATAATTAAAATAGAAAAATAACCGTTGAACCAAAATATAAAACGTTATAGGCACATGTTATGGAGTAATTTGAAGATGATGATCTCGTGAAAGAAAATTGATCAAGAGTTCAAAAATTATCTTATAATTTAACAGATTTGATTTTGTAAACACATAAAAGGTGAGAGACCAAGATGGTGGAAAAACTCGCTTGTATATACGGGTAAGTTAAGAGCCGCATAATAAATTTTTTATTTATAAAATAATTGTTTATAAAGAAAATATGTAAGTAGGCTTGGGTAAATAAGTAAAATTAGCTTGTAAAAAAAATAGGTACTATACAAATTCTTTTAATATATCGTCTTTTATATAATGGTAATAGATATGCATGACATGTAATATATATTATAAACATGATTAACAAAATCGAATCGAATATTTTTAATACATACATATTTAAGTACTTTGAAATTATTCGAACTACTCTATATAAATATGACTGAATATTATAATGGTGAGATTCGACTCGATATTCGTTCAAATTTTAAAGTAAAAATTCGAATTCGCTCGTTTTGTATACGAATACGAATTACATTCGTTATTAACGAGTCAAATCCAGATTCGAACCCGAATTACTCAGATTTGTTTTCATCCCTACCTGTAGGCTCTACACCCGCTCAGCAAAGCGACCCAGACTTTTTAAAATTCAAATTATCTAAATTTTGAAGACTTTAATAATATAATACAATACAAAATAATACATAAATATTTTAACCTCATTAATCCCGATAATATATAATTATTGCTTTTATACTATTATATAACGAAATAATGAAAGTTTTGTTGGTAGTCGATCTGGCCACGATAATTATAATAATATTTAAAATAAATCACACTCATAAATAGATTAATATTCACAATAAAATTATTCGAATAAAAATAGAATCACTATTACAAGCGAAACATGATTTCATTTTGTCGGTTGGTTAACACTTTCCAAATACTGATAATACATATAACTCCTGAGAGGTCTGGTCCCAGACTCCTAACTCCGTACTGCTCCTGGAAGGACTAGTCCTGGAATACAGCTTCTGGAAGGACTAGTCCTGGAATACAGCTCCTGGAAGGACTAGTCCTAGACTCCTAACTATATACAGCTCCGGAAAGGACTAGTCCTGCATCCTAAATTAGTCTACTCCGGACACCGCCAGTCCTAACTGACCTAGTTCCGCAAGGACAACCTTGAGGAATCCCAGCACGTGAGACACTGGTCCAAGCACATGATAGGGACAACTGTCACACATCAATCATGGAAATAATCAAGGAACGTGTCAGAGGATCCTCAGAACATTCCTCGACCAGTCCCGCACTGACACGTGTAAAGCATCCACTCCAATCAGGTGTCCTCCGCTCTCAGAACCAAGGGCTATGATTTAAAGGTACCAACCCCAAAACCCTATCCCTGGGCTATAAATAGCCTAAGAAGGTAAGTTTTTGGGATTGATCACTCTTTCACACTCATATACACACACAGCCACCCTGCATTCATATCTATCTTCATCTTCCCCAAAAGCGAGTTCTCACTCTCACGCCGGAGGCGCAGCGGGACCCAAATCACCCTTCCGGTGTTGTTTTGTAGGAACCCCACAACAGCTACACCCCCACAACAGCGAAGGATCCAGGCACGGCGTCGAAGGAGCGGCCCCGCCACCAGGATTTATCATTTGGCGCTAGAAGGAGGGGCTCTCCATCCTTGGGTCTCGGTGCCCCTGGATTTACCTTCATCAACAAGCTCTTGAAACCAAATTCTCATATAAACATGAATGTTGTTTATTTAAGCCACGTTTGTGTGTGCCCGTTATTTTAGGCCACGTTTGTGTGAGCCTTTTTTTGTCGATTTAAGCCACGTTTGTGTGTGCTATTGTTAGCTTTGATCGTTTTAGAACCCCGATTTTACTCTAGTTTGCATATTGCCTTTGCGTTCTAAAACCCTCATATACTTGTTCTACCACTTTATTGAGTAGTCCCAGAAGATTGGTTAAACTAGTCCCAGGAAGCTATTTGTTAGTGCTTTTTATTATTCTGGGTAGTTTTTGCAATTTTCAAAAAACAACCTTAGATCGATACTTTCTGTAGCATATTGTTGTTAGTTGTTGTTGGTATTGTTGAGAAATGGCAAGACCAAGAAAGCATACTTCTGGGAGACCATCTTCTAGTACTCAGGTCCAGGAGCCGGACCACTCCCAGGCCCTTAATCCAGGAGCCGAAGCGTTCCAGGAGTAACCATTGCAACACACTCCCGTCGTGGAGAGAATTGTAAACACCAGGGACGCCAGAAGCCTTATTGAACTTAACCAATACAAGTACACCAATTAATTTTCTAAAGTAAAAAAGCTGACCACTAGCCCGGACAAGCTATCATTCAGGACTACATCAAACATTTTTACTTAGAATTAATTTTCTAAATAAAAAACCTAACCACTAGTCCGGACAAGCTATTAGTCAGGACTAGAGCAACTATTTTTACTTAGAATCAATTTCCTAAGTAAAAATTCAAACCACTAGCCCGGACAAGCTATCAGTCAGGACTAGAGCAACCATTATTACTTAGAATTAATTTTCTAAATAAAAAAGCTACCCACTAGTACGGAAAAGCAATTAGTCAGTACTAGAGGAACCATTTTTACTTAGAATTAATTTTCTAACTAAAAAGCTACCCACTAGTCCGGACAAGCAATTAGTCAGGACTAGAGCAATCATTTTTACTCAGAATTAATTTTCTAAAGTAAGAAAGCTACCACTAGTCCGGACAAGCTATCAGTCAGGACTAGAGCAAGCATTTTTACTTAGAATTATTTTTCTAAGTAAAAAACCTAACCATTAGTCCGGACAAGCTATCGGTCAGGACTATAGCAACTATTTTTACTTAGAATCAATTTCCTAAGTAAAAAATCAAACCACTAGCCCGGACAAGCTATCAGTCAGGACTAGAGCAACCATTATTACTTAGAATTAATTTTCTAAATAAAAAAGCTACCCACTAGTCCAGACAAGTCATCAGTCAGGACTAGAGCAACCATTTTTACTTAGAATTAATTTTCTAAGTAAAAAAGCTAACCACTAGTCCGGACAAGCCATCAGTCAGGACTAGAGCACCCATTTTTAGTTAGACTTAATTTTCTAAGTAAACAACCGCTAGTCCGGACAAGATATGAGTCCAAGACTAGAGCAAAACTACAACTTATAAAATGCTTTTCTAAGGCAAAAACAAACTACAATAGCAAAGCAAAATAGCAGCAACAAAAGCAAATATTAAAAAATAACCGGACTAGAATATGCCCGGAGCAGCATACAAATATTACAAGCAACAAAATACAAAAGGTCTTAAAGCAAAAATCAAATTACAGTTCAAAGAAAATCAAGACTCCGAGCATTAGGAGGAAAGAAACTGGGGCAAGGACCATCGAAAGCCTCCGGCTCCCCCAATCCAAGCTCTATATCCTCCTTTGCCTTTATAAACTCTTGAACAAAGCTATCCTAATCGGCCTTCTGAATGGTCTTAATGTGTCTCACAGCAACCAACCAACAACGGCCAATCTCCGGAGCACCAGCATTGGCAATGGCCTTATCATAGTCCTCGGATCTCTTGAACTCTTCAATAACTTCAGCTTCCGATCTTACAGCAGACATCTGCCTCCGGAGCTCGACTAGTTCAGATTTTAGATCTGAAACCTCCTTTTCAGCATTTTCAGCCCGGGTAGTGACATCAGTAAGGTGCTTGTTCAGTCCAGACAGAGAAGTATCCTTCACAATGATTTGATCCCTCAGATTACTGATCTCAGCATCCTTATCATCAATAGTAGTCTAGGCATCATTAAGCTCATTATAGGCCAGAGAAGCAGATCCAGCCATATAACCACCAAGCTGCAGAAAACAGAGGTACTTAAAAAATGGTTCTAAGGCAAAACAATATAAGAAAAACAAAAACGTACAAACAGTGTACCTGACCCCAGATCCGTGAGCATTCCTTCATAGTTGCATCGAATCCGGACTGGTTCATCTTCCTCCACTCATCCTCGGTGGGAATCCCAGCCATGAAACGTGCAACCTTAACTTCTAGCTCCAGACTCCCGGCCTACGGACTCTCAGTATCTATTCCTTTCCCCTTATCCACCCTGGACCCAGCACCAGCATCAAAATTTTGACTCCGGGGAGGTTTGGAACCAAGAGTCCAGAACCTCTTCTTCTTCCGTCCGGATTCAACATCAGGGATCTCCCCGAGAGGCTCGAGATCCGCAAGATTCTCAAATTCATCACCAACTTCTAGCTCAACAACCTGCTCCAGAGCCTTCTCAGTCACATCAGCATCGGGCCTTGACACACATTGCTCTGGGACCCCTCCTCCACAAAAGCATTGGATCCGGACCCACCAACAATAACTTTCTTCGGCAGCTTGAAAGCTTTGCCCAAAACGTTAAGTGCTTCACTGTATGCCGAAGAAGACATATCCGGATTATAATGCGGTAAGCCTGCCAGAAAACAAAACAAAAAATACAAGTCAAAAAACTACAAAGAACCACAACAAAAGAAAGCATATAAGCAGTCCGGACACAAAACATATAAGTAGTCGGGACACAAAACCAAATAGCTTACAACCTAGCCTATGCATAGTCCTGTGAATCATGAAAGTGTCACGGGTCATCTGGAAACCCAAACATTCACAAAAAGAAAAAATCATCCGGATAGCATCTCCCCGGAGAACATCCCTACGGAACCGAGTCCGGACTCCCTCAGCAGCAATATGGGGAAGGTAATGAAAATCTAAACCCCTAAGTATAATCAACTCCCCATTCCAGTTCTTTAAAGAGTACTGTTGAATCACGGGCCTGTAAGATCCACCATAACCACACTCCGGAGCCCGAAACCGAATCTCATACAGAGGCATCTGGCTGGACCGGACCAGGTGGAAAATATGATGCCATAACTTAAAGGTGGGCTGCACTTTAAACTGGTTGCAGGAAGTAATGAACCAGGACATCCATTTTATCCCATTAGGAGTTATCTGCATGGGAGACAACTTGTACTCATACTTACATAGATGCTTCAAAAAGAGATGCCAATGTGGATTCCATCCGGAGCGAAGATGCTCCAACCACACAGGAACGAATCCATCGGCCGGTCTGTGATAAATCCGCTCATCGGGCTCCGGCCACCTCGACTCAATCCGGCAGTTCAACTGAAATGCAGCCCGGACTGACGAGTCCTGCGTCGCATGATCTAAAACAGTATACTCATCCTTCAGCTTATAGTATTCCTTGACCACTATACTATCCGCAAACTTCCTGTCGAGTTCTTCCTTATTGTAAGGCCCCGGACCCGCATTAGGCTGCCTCGCATACCCGAACCTAATACTTCTATATTAGAAGCTGTTCTCTATCTCATCACTTTTGGTGATGAAGTAACCCGGAGTGTCAACCCATAAGCCCTCCGGAGTGCAAGGCACCTTTCTAGAGGAAATCCTAGCTACAGAAAGCTTGGTTATAACTTCGGAGTCTGAGGTGGACGCTTTCTTCCCCATCTCAATCCGCTCAGAATCACTAGAAGACACTAAATCTGAACCAGACAACCCCGTATAGCAAGTAATGTAGGCCTTTGCGCGAGTTTTAGTCCGGACCATAAACCTAAAATAAGTGATAAAGGTTAGTCTAAATCACTACAATTTATTTATCTTGAAAGCTACATGGTCCGGACTATCCTATGTCAATTTTATTTAGTCAAAATCAAACAGTCTGGAGACCCAGAGCTCAAAAGCCAAAAACAAAACCCAAAAACAGAATAGCCCCTCCGAACTATAAAACCCTAAATCTAGCCTATTACTCCGGACCCAAAGGCCACAATAACACAAAAACAACAAAAACCAGAAAACAAAAATATATCAGTCCGGACTAAGCAACCAAGTCCGGACCTAAACAAAAAACCATAATTCCAGAAACACTATTAACCAAAATCAAACACCAAAATATGACAAAAACAAATACACATACAGATATATACACAAGAATTCAACCGAAAACCAACCACAACAACACACAAACACTATAGCAGAAACACAAAACCCAATTGGACAACAAAACTAAAAGAAAGAAACAAAGAAAGAAAAGAAGAAAAGAAAACTTACAAATGAAGAGATTATGGAGAGATTGGAGAAGACCGTGCAACGGAGGATCAACAACAAGAGATCCTGACGAAAAAACTTCAGAAAAAAGAGAGAAAACTGAAAAGAGAATTCGAAGAAGAGTAAAAATAAAAAAGAGAGGAATGGGGGCCTTTTTATAGGCGTGGTGAAAAACTGAAGGGCCAAACCATGTGGCACAATCCTAACCGGCCATTGCACACGGTTATTAATGTTAGTCATAATTATGACACATCTTTTAACCACCAACAGTTGTGACAATTCAAATCATTGGGGGTAAAATCCCCAAAACCATTTCAACTTCCAAGTCCGGACCCGGAACTCAACGAAATCCGGACTGGGGGGTGAGAAAAGCTCAAATTCTTCCAAGAACACCCAACTTTAGTCCTGATTGGCCGAACTCAAAGCAATCCGGACTGGGGGGGCGAGAAATACTCAAATTCTTCCAAGAACACCCAACTTTAGTCTTGATTGGCCGAACTCAAAGCAATCCAGACTGGGGGGGGGGCGAGAAAAGTTCAAATTCTTCCAAGAACACCCAACTTTAGTCATGATTGGCTGAACTCAAAGCAATCCGGACCGGGGGCGAGCAAATCTCAAATTCTTCTAAAGACAACCACCTTAGTCCAGATTCGCTGAACTCAACGTAATCCGGACCGGGGGCGAGAAAATCTCAAATTCTTCTAAAGACAACCACCTTAGTCCAGATTCGCTGAACTCAACGTAATCCGGACCGGGGGGCGAGAAAAGCTCAAATTCTTCCAAGGACACCCAACTTTAGTCCTGATTGGCTGAGCTCAACGGAATCCGGACTGGGGGGGGGGGGCGAGAAAAACTCAAATTCTTCTAAAGACAACCACTCTAGTCCTGATTCGCCGAACTCAACGCAATCTGGACTGAGGGGCGAAAAAAGCTCAAATTATTCCAAGGACACCCAACTTTAGTCCTGATTGGCTGAACTCAAAGCAATCCGGACTGGGGGGCGAGAAAAGCTCAAATTCTTCTAAAGACAACCACTTTAGTCCAGATTCGCCGAACTCAACGTAATCCGGACTGGGGGCGAAAAAAGCTCAAATTCTTCCAATGGCACCCAACTTTAGTCCTGATTGGATGAACTCAACGCAATCCGGACCGGGGGCAAGAAAAGCTCAAATTCCTCTAAAGACAACAACCAGGTGTCCTCCGCTCCCAGAACCAAGGGTTATGATTTAAAGGTACCAACCCCAAAACCCTATCCCTGGGCTATAAATAGCCCAAGAAGGTAAGGTTTTGGGGTTGACCACTCTTTCACATTCATATACACACACAACCACCCTGCATTCATATCTATCTTCATCTTCCCCAAAAGCGAGTTCTTACTCTCACGCCGGAGGCACCGCGGGACCCAAATCCCCCTTCCGGTGTTGTTTTGTAGGAACCCCACCACAGCTACACGGCGAGAAAAGCTCAAATTCTTCCAAGGATACCCAACTTTAGTCCTGATTGGCTGAGCTCAACGGAATCCGGACTGGGGGGGGGGCGAGAAAAACTCAAATTCTTCTGAAGACAACTACTCTAGTCCTGATTCGCCGAACTCAACGCAATCTCGACTGAGGGGCGAAAAAAGCTCAAATTATTCCAAGGACACCCAACTTTAGTCCTGATTGGCTGAACTCAAAGCAATCCGGACTGGGGGGCGAGAAAAGCTCAAATTCTTCTAAAGACAACCACTTTAGTCCAGATTCGCCGAACTCAACGCAATCCGGACTGGGGGCGAAAAAAGCTCAAATTCTTTCAATGACACCCAACTTTAGTCCTGATTGGATGAACTCAACGCAATCCGGACCGGGGGCAAGAAAAGATCAAATTCCTCTAAAGACAACAACCAGGTGTCCTCCGCTCCCAGAACCAAGGGTTATGATTTAAAGGTACCAACACCAAAACCCTATCCCTGGGCTATAAATAGCCCAAGAAGGTAAGGTTTTGGGGTTGATCACTCTTTCACATTCATATACACACACAACCACCCTGCATTCATATCTATCTTCATCTTCCCCAAAAGCGAGTTTTTACTCTCACGCCGGAGGCACCGCGGGACCCAAATCCCCCTTCCGGTGTTGTTTTGTAGGAACCCCACCACAGCTACACGGCGAGAAAAGCTCAAATTCTTCCAAGGACACCCAACTTTAGTCCTGATTGGCTGAGCTCAACGGAATCCAGACTGGGGGGGGGGGGCGAGAAAAACTCAAATTCTTCTGAAGACAACTACTCTAGTCCTGATTCGCCGAACTCAACGCAATCTGGACTGAGGGGCGAAAAAAGCTCAAATTATTCCAAGGACACCCAACTTTAGTCCTGATTGGATGAACTCAAAGCAATCCGGACTGGGGGGCGAGAAAAGCTCAAATTCTTCTAAAGACAACCACTTTAGTCCAGATTCGCCGAACTCAACGTAATCCGGACTGGGGGCGAAAAAAGCTCAAATTCTTCCAATGACACCCAACTTTAGTCCTGATTGGATGAACTCAACGCAATCCGGACCGGGGGCAAGAAAAGCTCAAATTCCTCTAAAGACAACAACCAGGTGTCCTCCGCTCCCAGAACCAAGGGTTATGATTTAAAGGTACCAACCCCAAAACCCTATCCCTGGGCTATAAATAGCCCAAGAAGGTAAGGTTTTGGGATTGATCACTCTTTCACATTCATATACACACACAACCACCCTGCATTCATATCTATCTTCATCTTCCCCAAAAGCGAGTTCTTACTCTCACGCCGGAGGCACCGCGGGACCCAAATCCCCCTTCCGGTGTTGTTTTGTAGGAACCCCACCACAACTACACCCTCACAACGGCGAAGGATCCATGCACGGCGTCGAAGGAGCGGCCCCGCCACCAAGAGTTATCAAATACTATCTATACTATACCTTTTACAAGCGAGATATGTTTTCGTTTGGTCGGTGGATTAACACATTTTTAAAAAGTATGTTAACACTTTTCAAAACAAATTTTAAACAAATAATATTTAATTAAAAAAATAAAATTATATATCTAACGTAACTACAAACTCTATGAATTATTATGCAACTTAATTTTAATCGCACTCAACTTCTTTTTTACTTCTTTCGCAGGGAGCCAAATACTTCCAAAATTAATTTTAGTAATTCAAATTATAGCATAACAATATAATTATTAAATCAAGAAAATATTTTAGAAAATAATAGCAAATCATCTACATACACCATTATTATTCAAAACTCTCACTTTCCTATAAGCTCTACACCCGCTCAGCGAAGCGACCTAGACTTTTTAAAATTTTAACTATCTATATTTTGAAGACTTCAATAATATAATATATACAAAATAATACGTAAATATTTTAACTTCATTTATCTCAATAATATATAATATTATTTTTTATAATTTATTTTTATAAAATATTAAAATAATAAAATTACAAATGTTATAATGCATGGCACGAGTTACAGGCTAAAAAGTATGTTAATACATTCCAAAATAATATTTAAACAAATAATATTTAATTAAAAAAATAAAATTACGTATCTAGCATAACTAAAAACTCTATAAATTATTTTGCAACTTAATTTTAACCGCACTCAACTTTTTTTTTTTTATCGTAGATAACCCGCAGTCGCTATCCTTCGGGTGCGTAGTGGGTAAACCCTACCGTTCACACAATAGCCTGCAAAGTACGTGAACCAAAGTAAACCGCATTTAAGCGACATGCTCTGATTTAAGAGACATAATCATAAATTTTCCAGTGGGATTGGAACCTGTGACCAAGAGCCTCTTTAACCAATTACGTCTTTCATAGGGAGCCGAACACCTCCAAAATTAATTTTAGTAATTCAAATTACAACCTAACAAAATAATTACTAAATCAAGAAAATATTAAAAAAAAATAACAAATCATCCACATACGTCGCTGTTATTCAATACTTCCACTAATCCTATAGGTTTTGCACCCGCTTAGCGAAACGGCCTAAATTTTTTAAGATTTTAACTATCTAAATTTTGAATACTTCAATGATATAATACATACAAAATAATATGTAAATATTTTAACTTCATTAATCTCAATAATATATAGTTATCATTTTTTATAATTAATTTTTTAAAATATTAAAATAATAAAATTACAAATATTATAATGTGGATTATAGGCTAATTATCATTATCAATGAAAGCATAATTGGACTAGTGATTACCATCGATAACATTTTATCATATTAATTGAATTGTATAATTAAAAAAAATCTGTTAAATCTTGATATACAAATATCTTCGGAGCTTGAGATTTTTTCTTTAATTAAAAATTTACCTTTTTATTATGTTAAGACAGAAAATAATATTACTTTAGTAAAACTTTTATTCATTAATATGTTTCCTCAGTCAGAAATGTGATTATTTTGTGAGAAAATAATAATGCACTCCAGGCTGAACTGACAACTAACATAAAAAAATTAATTAAGACCATAATCCACCAAACCTAAAATAACTTTATCCCCGCATAAAATAAGTAAACTGTCACTGATACGAGCTGAAGTGAGTCATGATTGTCTGCTTTTACAGAGATATGAATGCCACGTGTCATCACCTTTGCATCTCCTCTCGTAGTGACCGAGACCACCCAAAAATATAAACCTACTAAAATAAACTCACCCAATCAATCATGTTTTATGTAATCTACGAGTTTTCATTTACTTAAAAAAAAACATTACTCAAAACTCTTAAACATGCCCACTACTCAACTTTCTTCTCTCACTGTTGCACGTAATTTAGTCTTCTAAATAGTTGTTATCTTTAGGTACATATTTGACATGTACATGTATTTATTTGTGTGAGTTGTGTTTTCAGTAATATTCTCTGTCATTCATTCACACGCTTGGAGATGTGGCCTTAATCTTTGTGAGTTACTTGTACTTTATTTGTTTGTTCAACTGCTAATTCGGTCTCATCATTAAACAATCATTTTTTAGGTTGATTATTGTTGTGTGAGTGTGTCTATAATTTATATATAATCACAACATGTTTGTGTTTTTACTTCATAATATTAACTAACTAGTTCTTCAACTGGGGAAGGTGTTTCTACAAAAGGCTCATCATTTATCAATAATTTTTTTTTAGTAATTATGGTTTTTTTCGGGCTTTGAAGCTATTTAAGATGGATCTGGAAAGTGGGTCTCATTTGAATCTTGCTAAGGTATGATTAATACTTCTTTACTAGTGTTTATATTTAATTTTCAAAAAACCCATGTAATTTTCTTGATTGTTTTGTATATGTGTGTTTCAGAAAGAATCTTGGAGAACAGTACTTGTATTGGCTTATCAGAGTTTGGGTGTTGTTTATGGAGATTTAAGTACATCCCCTTTATATGTATACAAGAGTACATTTGATGAAGACATTGAACATTCAGAAACAAATGAAGAAATTTATGGAGTGTTGTCATTTGTGTTTTGGACTCTTACATTAGTTCCTCTTTTTAAATATGTGTTTATTGTACTTAGAGCTGATGACAATGGCGAAGGAGGAACATTTGCACTCTATTCATTATTATGTAGACATGCCAGGGTGAGTTCACTGCCAAATTGTCAGTTGGCAGATGAAGAATTATCATCTTACAGAAAAGAACCCTCTGTGCCTGACCCGAGTAACCCGAATAAAACCGGGTCAAGGCTTAAGTCTACTTTGGAGAAATATAAAGTATTGCAGATATTTTTGCTTGTATTAGCCTTGGTTGGAGCTTGTATGGTGATTGGTGATGGTATTCTTACACCTGCTCTTTCTGGTATGTATTTGGTTTTATTGTATATGTTAATTTGTATATTGTTTAATAGGATTTTGTATTGTTTAATTGGATTTTGGTGTTTGTTAGTTACTAAACTGGTTAACTATTTTTGTCCAAACGTGTGCAGTATTTTCTGCTGTGTCCGGCGTGGAATTAGCTATGTCCAAAGAGCACCACAAATGTGAGACTCTTCCTCTTTCACCGTTTATCTAATTTTTACGGTTGATTTTGTTTCGTTGTTTGTACTTCCGGCAAAAGGTATATTCTGATATTGAAAGTTGTGGAGTTTTTAATTGAATGCTAAAATTTTCAAAATATCAATACTAACAAAAGTTAAAACAAAGTGATGTGTTTGTTAGAGGAAGGCCAGTCCAGGATCCTGGATTGGGCCTTCCTACCTACCTAGCAAAATGCTTAAGGTAAGTTCTGCGATGATGATGTGATTCTGCATCACACACGTAGAGTACTTAAGGTGTAGTTGTAGCAGATGCTTTTTGTCTGTGCTGATCAAAACTATAGCCACTTTTCAGCTAGTGGTATATCAAATATATTTTTCCGTGTCTCCATGGTACAAGGCAGTGGATTTCTGAATGTAAACAGCCTTGTATTTAGGACATGGTAAACTGGCAGGCAGTGGGTTTCCCAGTGTCAATAGGTTTGATGTTTGGATAACTAAAAGTTACTCTTATCAACTCGTCACCCTTGTTTCCCCATCACCTGTCTTCTCAGCTTTATTCAAGTTATTGTTCATCTAACAGGAGTATAAATCTTGAATTGGTGATTAGAGACTGGACCTACATATTACCAAGTCATACTATCACTACTGACTTTCGTTCAATGAGCTTGGCCAAGTCATATGCTCAGATACATTTTACCACTGGTAGTTGACCAAATATACAAAAGGCATCACTTGGTTTTGTTATTTGTTACTTGACTCTTTAAGCCCTATTATACCAAATTCCACCAAGATACTTCTTTTATATATCTTGCTAATTAAGAAGAAGAATTATATGAACCTTATCTACAAAAGAACTTTCATCTATACAAGCTAGTGCAATTACATGTATTGTACATATTTTCTCTATCATGTTAAATGCTGTACCTGAATAAGTGTATTTTCACAGATGTAGAACTTCCAGTTGCATGTGTCATTCTGATTTGCTTGTTTGCCCTTCAACATTATGGCACCAACCGGGTGGGATTCTTGTTTGCACCTGTTGTTATAACATGGCTTTTGTGCATCAGTACTATTGGTTTATATAACATCATTCACTGGAATCCTCATATCTACAAAGCCCTTTCTCCACATTACATGTATGTATTTCTGAAAAAAACTCAAGGAGGAGGATGGATGTCTTTGGGAGGGATCTTGTTGTGCATAACAGGCAGGTGCACTAATATGTGTTGCTCATTAGTTCTAATTCCAGCACATGCTCATTAGTCTTTACTTATCCTTGATTTCTGAATTCTTTCAGGTTCGGAAGCTATGTTTGCTGACTTGGGACACTTTTCACAATTGTCAATACAGGTATTTCCTTTGGTCCTGCTTCCACACTTGTATCTAATATGATATCTCATGTAGTCATGCGAGTGCGATTTTCATTTCATCTTTATGTAACCCGTCCAGTACGTAAAATTACAGTATGAATTCTTACTTTATCCAGATTTCAGCGATGTGATATCACCTATATACCAATTTAATATGTGAATCCTAAAATTTTACTTGTGGTGGTGATTGGCATTGGCCTCAACAGATACACTTACTCAATGCACCAAATGTATTCAAGTATGTTCTATAAGCATGTCGTAAGGGTCTCATATGACACAGAAGCCTGTTAAAATAGTTTTTAAATTGCAGATTGCTTTCACAACAGTTGTTTATCCTTCTTTGATCCTTGCATATATGGGCCAAGCTGCTTATCTATCTCAGCATCATGTAATGGAAAATGACTACCGCATAGGATTTTATGTTTCAGTTCCTGGTAGGTAATTACTGACTTGTCGTCTACGTTTAAGCATGCAAATTGAGGTTCATTCATAACTTACTATACTTAAAATCTATTATTCAGAGAAATTAAGATGGCCTGTATTGGTGATTGCCATACTTGCCGCCGTAGTGGGAAGCCAGGCAGTTATTACTGGAACATTTTCGATTATTAAACAATGCTCTTCACTTGGATGCTTTCCTAGAGTCAAAATAGTTCACACTTCCTCGAAGATTCATGGCCAGATTTATATACCTGAGGTTAATTGGATCTTAATGATCTTATGCTTGGCAGTTTTAATTGGTTTCAGAGACACAAAGCGTTTGGGCAATGCATCAGGTATACACTAACAAAATCATCTTTTAATATATGGTCAGTAGTACATTTTTCTACAATAGAAATTTAATTGAGTTCCTTATGCATACAGTCAGCATCTGTGTAGTTCAAAATTTTCTTAATATCTTTATGAGAACACACATTGATTATTATAATCAATTCTAAATAAGTGCTCATGACACAAAAATTCTAAAGTACTTTCCTTATTCTTTTGATTATCTGAGTGCAGGTTTGGCTGTCATTACGGTCATGCTGGTGACAACCTGCTTAATGTCACTAGTTATCATGCTGTGTTGGCATCGAAGCGTGTTTCTTGCAATTTGCTTTGTAATTTTCTTTGGGACAATTGAAGCCCTGTACTTCTCTGCTTCTCTCATTAAATTTCTTGAAGGAGCTTGGGTCCCTATTGCCCTTGCACTTATCTTCATGATAATCATGTATGTGTGGCATTTCGGCACCCTCAAGAAGTACGAGTTTGATTTCCAAAACAAAGTCTCTGTTGACTGGTTGCTCAGCTTGAGCCCTAGCCTTGGCATAGTACGAGTCCGTGGCATTGGTCTTATTCACACTGAACTTGTGTCGGGAATCCCAGCAATTTTCTCCCACTTTGTCACCAACCTTCCAGCCTTCCACCAGGTTCTTATTTTTCTATGTGTAAAGTCTGTCCCAGTTCCACATGTTAATCATGAAGAAAGGTTCCTAGTGGGACATATTGGGCCGAAACAGTATAGGATATACAGATGCATTGTGAGATATGGATACCGTGATGCTCACAAAGATGACGTAGCATTTGAGAATGATCTTGTATGTAGTATAGCTGAGTTTATAAGGACTAGAAAGACAGAACCCAATGGTGTGAATGGTAACTTTGTGAACCACGATGAGAAGATGTCCGTTGTTGGAACACCTTCAACTCATTTAGACGGTGTACAAATGTGCGAGGACAATCCCGAGGAGCCCAAAATAGTTAGCACATCGGAGCATGTCAATCTAGTGTCAGCAAAGTTGATGAAGCCTCGAAAAAGAGTCAGATTTGTGGTTCCAGAGAATCCGAAAATTGAAAGGGAGACGGAAGAGGAATTGCAAGATTTGATGGAAGCTAGGGAAGCTGGGGTGGCTTATATACTCGGTCATTCGTATGTGAAAGCAAAGCAAGGATCTAGCTTCATGAAAAAGCTTGTAATAAACTTTGGTTATGAGTTTTTGAGAAGAAACTCTAGAGGACCTACTCTTGCATTAAGTATACCACAAGCATCTACATTAGAAGTTGGAATGGTGTATCATATATGATGTTGAATATGAGATGATACAATGTATTATGACATGTTCACTTTTTGAATATTATGAATATAGATCAAAAGCATTACCATATTGTAATTTTTCTGTTTTTTAGTTTAGTATTTTAGTTGCCAGCCACATACAAGCTACATACATAAATGAGTTCATCATATTTCATTGTATATATATCTTTTTCAAGCTGCTTCACTACATTATAATTAATCAAGTCTTTTGTAGTTTTTCCTAATCCTGTCATTATAGGCTTTTGGAAACTCAGTAATAAGGCCCAAAAATTTCCTTTCCTTGCATCTTTAATCTTTTCTTATGAAGTTAAAAGATGGTGTTGTGACATCCAGGTGACGATAATTAACATCAAATAATTTGATATGCCTTCTTATCAATTAAATTTCAAAGATTACAATTGTGATTAAAATATAATAATCATAAAACGTGTGTAACCAAACTACAGTATAAAGTACAACTTGTTTTGAATATTAGTCACACATAACATTCCCCTGAAGGAACCTGACTAATGGACAGACGTGTGGAGTATAAGTTTATATTGATACGGGATATATTCTAAGATATAAAATTTAGAAATTATTATTTTAATTGGGCAAAATAACATTTTGTTTTATCCCTCTGAACACTATTTGTTCTAAGATCCAAACAAGACAGCAGTAAGATCGTTAGGCTGAAATGCATTTTGGGATCAAATTTCACCTGGTGGCGACACAGACTAGTCGCCAGGTGGCGACACGGATTAGGTGCCAGGCGGCGACACAAACTTGAGCTGCTGTGTTTGTATGGGATTATTAATTGGTTTAAATGTGGGCGATACTGAGCTACGAGCTAAGTTGGGAGTCCAAAATGACTATAATATGGTTAAAACTGTAGGCACATTTATGTCACATGGGGGTTGAGATATAGATGCATTATATATATGCATAAGTGCTGGAATATGCACTAGTCGGTTTCTGTGATAAGTACCTTGCAGTTATGGTCCAAACTTTGGTGGGAAATAACTGATTAAAAGCATTCAAAATCAGGAAACCGCCGACAATTGCTTCTACTGGGGCTGTGTGGGCTGCCTGGGCAGTTGCTTTTGTTGGGGCTGTGTGGGCTGTGTAGATCAGGCTATTATATATATAAAAGATAGACATTGTAAAATTGTAATCTATGCATATATGCAGTATAACATGTATCTATATGTTAGGGAGTAGAGAAAGTCTGTAAACATATATTGGGTGGTATTATTATGCCAGGCAGTAGCACAAGTCTGTAAGCATAATCGAGTTGTATCCTTGTATTGTTGGTCAATAAAAGGTTGAGCATTCAGACTCGTAAATCTGCCGTGTCTTTACATTTACTTGGTAATTAGACACACTTGCACACATGATTGGTTCTTGTTGTGCGTTGGTTTCATATTTATATCCGTTGTGCTTGGGTTTGCTGGGGTTGCTGGTGCCGTCGGGGCTACTGGGCGATAACCTCTCGGGAAGGCTGACTGCTTGGGCGCCTGGGTTGGCGACTGAGTAGACCCACATATCAAAGAATTCAGGGTTGAAAATCTGACCCGTGACAAGTGGTATCAGAGCTGCGTTGATCAGTTTGGGATTTGACATGATGGCTGAATCATGTGGGAGCAAAGTTGATTTTGCTGGGTTTCAAAAAGTTTTGGGCGAGTGCATGGTCAGAAATCTGGTGCCATTGATAAAGAAATAAAGGGCCATGAAGTATGATCTTGGTGACTTTGAAAATTCTCTTGAAGATCAGTTTGACGCCATAGAGAGAAGGTTCGATAAGATCTCTTTTCGAGTTAGGATGTTGGTTGATCGTTGGTTAAGTGAAGTAGAACGAATTAAGTTTTACTTGGAGTTGTCAAGGCGGTATGTTGTAGTCATTTCGTTGGGTGATGATGGAGATCACTCTGGGCTTGAAAATTCTGTTAAGGGTGGGGAAAGTGCAAGGATTGCACAAAAGTCGTCTCACTTTGGTGGAGGCGCATCTGATTTTTACGGTAGTCATGGTGACTGTGGCGCAGCATGGTAGTGTTGGAATCAATGTTCAACGACGGGGGGCTGGACTATGTTACAGGTTTGTGACAAGTGTTGGAAACACCAACCACGATTATGTGGTGTGCAGATCGGTGGTGGCTGATTTGTTTATGGCGATTGGCGTGCATTATGGGTTTACGATTCTTTCGAGGGCAAGTTTTGTTAAAGGAGGAGCGCTGATCTTGGGTTTTGGTTAGTCGACTTTGGTATAGTTAGCGCATGTGGGCTTGGTGACAACCCATGGTCATCACTTATTGGTTTATGGTGACTTGGTAAAAATCTCGGGGTTGGATAAATTGGTATGGATTTGATTTGTTTACTAAAAAATATTCCAGTATAATCTTTTACATTTTTACATACTCAAGTGATACAATACAAAATTCAAATTTAGATTATCATACAACTAATTCTTAGGGCTGTCAATTTGACTTAGTCTTGTTATAGTACAGACATGTCTTGTACAACACGGTGGGGTCAATTCCCACCATGTCAGAATGCGACCATGCGAAGACATCAAGATTCTTCCTAAAAAATCGGGCCATTTCTTCTCTCAGTTCTTGACTCAGGTTAGAGACGATCCTAAGCACCTTGGAAGAATCATTTGGGTATACTGGGATGGGGACAGTATCTTCTACGGCCCAGCTCGTTCGATCATTAGGGGCATCCTCAGGTCCAAGTCTTTCCGGGCTTCACTAGTCTCGCCTACTTTTATAATCATTAGCCCCTCAGTACTTGCTAGCTCGGGCTGAGGGGCTCGAATAGGGGTGACTGATCCTTCAGAAGTAACGCTTACCTCGCGGGTAACCACATTAGGTGGATCTATGGTGGTTGTTGTTTCCTTCCGCATATATTTCCCTTTTTTGAGCCTTGCGGCTAGCTGCTCTGGGCTCTCTTCTTCATCACTTGTTTCCTCCACTATCCCTTCTTGAACCATCATCATTGGCTGAGAGACCTTCGTAAGTAATTCCCCGAGTCGTGTCTCCATTTGAATCCCCAAACTCTCGAAGTATCTCTCCGGCAACTCTTCAATTAATATCATGTCACAAGTTTCATGCCCTTCTGGGCGTTTTCTTTTCTTTTCATCTGCCTCTTCGATGAGGACATCATCTAGTCTTCCTAGCTCCGTTCCCCTTTCTTATGCCCTAAGTGCTTGATTGTAGCAAACCCTCGAATCATATTGGTAGCCTTCAAGAAGCCTACCCCGTTGGAGTAGGAAATTTCATTGCCATATGGTGGATTGAGGTCACCAGTCTCATAGCCCTCATGAGTGGCCTTCTAACTATAGAATTGTAGGCACATGGATGGTCTGTCACAGTAAATATAACAATTTGGGTGGTCATATGAGGTTCTTCTCCCAAGGTCACCGAGAGTTGAATTGTCCCTTTTACTCAAATCAAATCTCCTGTGAACCCGTAGAGGTACCCGCATGAGGAGGTCATATTCTTATCTAAGAAGCCCAGCTTCTTATAAGCATCATATGTTAGCACATCTGATGAGCTCACGGTATCCATCAATACCCGGTATACATTCACTGCCTCGATTTTCATTTTTACCACCAAAGCATTAGTATGAGGGTAATGGACACACTTGGCATCTGCCTCTTTGAACACAATATTATCGATGGTGATTGACATTCGAGAGAGGCCTATCCTTCGCCTTTCGGGCGTACCTGTCCATTGCTTTTCGGTTGTCTCCCTCAATGTGACACCCGCCTAGAACCATGTGGATGCTGCTAGCCAAGGTACCCTCTCCTTTTCTTCCGATGGTGGGGTGGGGACAGTATGATATTATGACCTGTACTTTTGAACTTCCTTAACAACCCACTCCGTCAACTTACCTTGGCAGATCAGCATTTTGATCTCGTTCTTTAGTTATATACAATCTGCTATATCATGCCCCATGGCATCATGATCTGAACAATTGATAGGGAAGAAAATAAGGCCTGAGTATGTAATTAATGTTGCATTAATCATATCAGAATTGGGCCAACAGCTAGGCCCATTTCAGAAAGCCCAAAACCTTGAATATTAATTAATTTCGTAATTAATTAATAAGGGATAAGTCAGCTGATAAGATGAGTCCTAGTGGAGAAATAAATCCTTATAGATTGGCCTCCATGGAACTTGGTGGGATAAAGAATCAGTTTCCTACCTCTTAGGACTCCAAAGTCCATTCTAATTCTGAAACTTGCCCACCAAGTCTCCTAACCCTAGTCCAATTCAAGGACTCCCAACATCTATATAAGGGGCCTCACCCCACAAATCAGAACTACATTTTTTGACTTGATCCTTGGCAATCAGCAAGGTACGTAGGCATCTTGTTAAGGCAGATCGAGTCACGAAACACAAGAGCAGTCAAATCGAGCCTCAAAGCTCACGTTCCTTAGTAATAAATACAGCAATTATTATACCTTAGTTTTTGATCCATAATATTCGACGCCGTCTGTGGGAAAGCACAACAACAACCATGGGGAGAACACGGAGAACAAACAGCGTCCTTGAAGGAGGAACACCCGCGGGGACAACCCAAACGATTTCGTCAACCGTGGAGGTGCCTCCGCATTCAACCTATGCCGTCACCCAAGGAGGAGCCCAGGTAGGGGCAACTAAACCTCAACCTCAAGGGACGATTCCTCCGGCTCCTCAAGGTACGAATCCCCAACTTCAACAACTACATACACCTGTGAATTCTTGACTCATCGGGTATGAGTATTCAACTGTTGTGACCACTAACCCCCGTTATGGGATGTCCCTTTACCCCGAGGTTGGAGGAAGTGGACATACTGGACGGAGTGAAGCACGGGGGCAAACACCCCCTACAGACAAGGTTTGGCTCCTATCCCGGAGGATCAGGAATTTTATGATCCTTATACTGAGAGAGACTCCGAATCTTCGGATGATGAAGTGGCCCCAAGAAGAAGAGGTGCTGGCAAAGAGCCGATGGCTGATGGTAACCAACGTCCTAGGAGCACCGATGGGTGAATCCCCAAGAAGTGCAGTAGAGAATCAAGGCCCACGAGGCTGAGATTCAAAGGCTGAAGCACGACTTGGAGGCGCACCAGGTTCCCAGCCCCCATTACCACCTAGGGGAGAAATCCTCCTCCAATCATAGACCTGGATGGTCCGTCACAAAGAAGGGCTGTAGTCCCAAGAGCTGATCTAAGCAATCTTCTTCCCCTTGGAGATCCTGATGATCCTACTCCACCATTCACTGAAGAGATAATGAATGCCAATATCTCAAGGAAGTTCAAGATTCCCACTATCAAAGCTTATGACGGCACGGGAGATCCCGCTAATCATGTCAGGACATTCTCCAATACACTGTTGTTGCAGCCCGTGAATGACGCTATTAAGTGTCAGGCCTTTCCTCAAACCCTGTCGGGTATGGCTCAAAGATGGTATAGTCGTTTACCCCTGAACTCTATTGGGTCCTTCAGAGAATTAAGTCAGGCTTTTATTAAGCAGTTCATCAACGGGAGAGTGCATGAGAAAAGTTCAGCATCCCTCATGAGCATTGTGCAAGGAGCGAAGGAATCCTTGAGAGACTACCTGAATCGTTTCACGAAGGAAGCTTTAAAAGTCCCGGACCTTGATGACAAGGTAGCCATGATAGCATTGCAACAAGGAACTAGGGATGAGTTCTTCAAGATGTCTTTGGCCAAGCGCTCCCCTGAGAGCATATTGCAGCTCCAAGATAGGGTCGGGAAGTACATCAAGGTGGAAGAGAGCATGAGGAAGACCGTAGTGAGCAACGAGCCCGTTGGAGGCAAGAAGCGAAAAACTGATCTGGAGTATATAGCTAAGGACAAGTATCCTAGAACTGAGCAAAACCCTGATTCAACCCCTAAGAAGGGAGGACCTGGGCAAAAATTCGCTGACTACGCTAAGCTGAATGCTCCTAGAAGCCAGATCTTGATGGAGACGAGAAATACCAAGATATTCGTTGGCCTAAACCCTTGAAGGCAGATCCTTCCAAGCTAGACAAGAGCAAATATTGTAGATTTCACAAAGTTGTTGGTCATGACACCGATGAGTGTAGGCAACTGAAAGATGAAACAGAGTTCCTCATTCGGAAAGGAAGATTGAACAAGTACACTGGGGAAGGAAGAGATAGGAATAACAATGGGAGAAAGAACTTTAAAGATCATAGGAGGGACCAAGATGATCAGGGGCGGAACCCCCAGCCTAGGGGACCAGTCAAAAATGCAATCTTTGGAGGACCACGCCCCCGAGGACCTATGATAAACACGATTTTTGGAGGACCAACTGTTGCTGAATTATCCAAGAACTCCAGGAAAGCATATGCCAAGGAGGTTATGCATATTATTGGAGAAGCCCCGAAGAGGGCCTGGACAGGAGTAACAATGACTTTTGATGATTCTGACTTAGAGGGTGTGAAATTTCCTCATGACGACCCGCTGGTCATAACACCTATAATAGGAAACAACCCGGCTAAGAGGGTCCTTGTGGATAATGGTGCTTCAGTGGATATCTTGCTCCATGATACCTTTTTAAGGATGGGTTATAATGACTCCCAATTGACCCCAACAGACATGCCGATATATGAATTTGCGGGAGTGGAGTGCGCCGTGGAAGGGATAATCAAGTTGCCAACAACCATAGGACATGAACCAAGGTAAGCAACACAGATGTTGGACTTTGTGATGGTGAAGGCTAGTTCAACTTACAATGCTATCATGGGGAGAACATGGATACATGCCTTCAAGGCAGTCCCTTCTTCCTACCATTCAGTTAAGAAGTTTCCCATCCGGAATGGGATTAGAGAAGAGAGAGGAGATCAAAAAATGGCTAGAAGTTGTTATGTAGCCTCTCTGAGGGCAGATGGAGTCGGGTGACAGGTTCTGCCTATTGAAGATATGGATATTCGAGAGAATGACGAGAAAAGAGGGAAGCCAACATAAGACTTGGTTTCGATTCCTTTAGCTCCCGAGGATCCTGAGAAGGTGACTTTCGTTGGAGCCACACTAGATGAGCCCCTTAGAGGGAAGTTGGTGAAATTTTTGTAAGAAAATAGTGACGTGTTTGCATGGTCAGCGGATGATATTCCAGGCATAGACCCGGAACTGATTACTCACAAGCTGAATGTGGATCAAAATCGGAAGACAGTGAAGCAAAAGAAAAGAAGTTTTGCTCCAGAGAGGCAAGAAGCTATAAAACAGGAAGTAGAGAAGCTCTTAGAGGCTGGTTTCATCGAGGAGATACAATTTCCAGAATGGTTAGCAAACCCTGTAATGGTGAAGAAGGCCAATGGAAAATGGAGGATGTGTGTGGACTTCACTGATCTGAATGACGCATGCCCTAAGGTCTGTTTCCCGTTGCCAATGATAGATACTTTGATAGATGTCACTGCTGGACATGAGATGCTGAGCTTCATGGATGGATTTAGCGGATATAATCAGATCAAGATGCATAAGGATGACATCCCAAAGGTATCATTCATCACTGACTTTGGTGTTTATTGTTATCTTGTTATGGCATTTGGTCTCAAGAATGCAGGAGCCACCTATCAAAGGTTGGTAAATAAAATTTTTAAGGATTTTATCGGCAAGACTATGGAAGTTTATGTTGATGACATGTTAGTCAAGAGTCTAGTGAAGACTAATCATATAACCCATTTGAGGGAAGCTTTCGAGGTCCTGAGGTACCACAAGATGATGTTAAATTCTATAAAGTGTGCTTTCAGAGTAGGATCTGGAAAGTTTTTGAGATTGATGGTCTCCAAGAGAGGAATCGAGACCAATCCCGATAAAATAAAGGCAATCCTGGACATGGAGCCCCCAAAAACTATCAAAGATGTTCAAAAGCTCACTGGAAGGGTTGCTACATTGGGACGATTCATCTCAAAGTCCGGAGACAAGTGCTTGTCGTTCTTCAAGTCTTTAAAGAAGGTTAAGGATTTTGTATGGAGTGAGGAAAGCCAGAATGCATTTGAGGAATTAAAAAAATATATGGCTCATGCCCCGTTGTTGGCCAAGCCAGCTTTGAATGAAGTCTTGTACTTGGCCATTTCAGAGAGTGCCTTGAGCGCTGTATTGGTTAAGGAGGAACTGAAAATCCAGAAACCCATATACTATGTCAACAAAATTCTGTATGGAGCTGAGTTGAATTATTCAACTATTGAGAAGTTTGCTTTAGCCTTGGTGATGGTTTCAAGAAAGTTACGTCCTTACTTTCAGGCTCATCAAATTGAGGTGCTAACAAATCATCCCCTGAGAAATATTATTCATAGTCCCAAGGCTAGTGGGAGGTTGATCAAGTGGGCAATATACTACTGGGAGAATTCGACATCAAATATAAGCCACAAATGGCAATAAAAGCCCATGCATTGACTGACTTCGTGGTGGAATGTACCATACCCAACCAAGAAGTCGGGGGGCAGGAAGATACCATACCTCAAGACAAGGAAGTTGATAAAGGGGACAAAGAAAACAATGATAGGGAGAAGGAATATTGGGTTCTCTATTTTGATGGGGCATCAAAAACAAATTCAAGTGGAGCAGGGTTAGTTTTACAAAGCCCTGATGGGTTCCTGATTGAATATGCTATGAAGTTAGACTTCCCGACCACAAACAATGAGGCAAAATACGAAGCTCTGATAGCTGGCCTCGGCCTAGCAGGGACACTGAGAGTCAAGAACTTGAAGGTCTGTGGAGACTCGAAGTTGGTCATATCCCAAGTGAAGGGAGAGTTTGAGGCAAGGGATGATACGATGGCTAAGTATGTCTGCCTAGTAAGGGCTGTGATGACCCAATTCGATGAATGCCATGTTGAGCACATTCCAAGGGAGGAAAATGCTAAGGAAGATGCATTATCAAAGTTTGCTTCATCTAAGATAGAGAAAAGTTCAGGAAGTGTATACTTCCGCGTTTGGAAGACACGAAGCATTGATGTTAAGCTTGTAGCTCCTATAGGTCTGGGGACGTCATGGATAGATCCTATAAAGACCCATATTCAAACCGGTTGGTTGCCAAATGATGTTACTGAAGCACGGAAGTTGGCTGTTCGAGCACTAAGATACTCTTTGATAGATGGGATTTTGTATAAAAGATCTTATGTGGTTCCTTACTTAAGGTGTCTCAGGCCCGATAAGGCACGCTTGGCTCTTGAAGAAGTACATGGAGGTATCTGTGGGCAACACTTGGGGGGCAGAGCACTAGCTCATAAGATAACCCGTTTAGGCTTCTATTGGCCAGAAATGATGGCCGATGCCAAAGAGTATGTGAAGAAGTGTGACCACTGTCAGAAGCATGCAACTGTCGTTAGACAACCCCCCGAGATGCTGACCTCCATCAACTCACCCATCCCTTTTGCTATGTGAGGAATGGATATACTTGGGCCTTTCCCCATGACCACGACACACATGAAGTTTCTGATTGTAGCCATTGATTATTTTACTAAGTGGATTGAAGCCAAGCATTTGGCCAAAATCACAACTAAGCAGGTTTCACAATTCCTGTGGAAAAATATCATGTGCCGGTATGGAATTCCCCGCATCCTAGTCACTGAAAATGGAACACAGTTCAATAATGAGGAATTCAAGAAGTATTGTGAGGAGAATGAAATTGAATTACGATTCACCTCTGTGGCTCACCCGCAAGCCAATGGGCAAGCGGAAGTGGCGAATTGAATAATCCTGGATGGACTAAAGAAAAGGATCGAGAAGTCGAGGAATAACTGGGTGGATGAAATACTCCAAATACTATGGGCCAATAGGACTACCTGTAGAGTCACAACTGGAGCAACTCCTTTCATGTTAGCATATGGGGAAGAAGCGGTTGTTCCTGTAGAAATATCACATTCCTCTCCCAGGATTCAAGCTTTCAATGCTGAAGAAAATGAGGAAGGGCAAAGGTTAGCCCTGGGTCTAATCGACAAAGTACGAGATGAGGCACATGCGAAGATAGTGGAATATCAGAAAAAGGCTTTATTCTATTACAACCTAAGGGTTAAGAAAGGTTCTTCAAACAGGGTGACTTAGTCTTGAGGAAGGTGGAAGTTTCTGGTGTAGGGCAGAAAGGGAAACTTGCCCCAAATTGGGAAGGGCCATACAAGGTCAAGAGTGTTCAGGGTAGAGGAACCTATAAGCTTAAGACTATAGATGGTTTTGAAGTCCCGAGAACTTGGCATGCACAAAACCTGAAGATTAACTATGTATGAAGCGGTTGAGCACGATTCTCACTTGTCAAGATGACAAGTAGGTTAAAAAGCACCTTGAAGCTTTGCTTGCTTAGGATTTACATATTTTAGTTTTGTTTTAAGGTTTATTAAGACTGGTGTAAGGGATGAATCCCAACAATTTATGAAATTCAGAAAATTTTCAAATTATGTTCTAGTAACAAGACAAGTAGACTAAGTGCATAAGATGAAAGCATAAAGTTCGATAAATAAAACTGGTTCGAATAAATAGTACAAAGTCTGATAAACAAAGTCTCGAAGAAAAGATAAAATAAATAAGCCACGCAGGGCTAGAAAAGCTCTAAGGAGCAGAGGTGACCTCGGCATCCATATCATCATCTCCTCCGCTTTCGCTGGAAGTCTCAGTCATCCCAGAGGAGGAAGAGCTATCATCCGCAGCAGGCCTCGAAGACGACTCAGGAGGAGAAAGAAGCGGATCCTGAGGGATACGATCCGAGACAACTACTCGGGTACGAAACCTCTGCAGCAAAGCCTCGTCATCTGGGCAGACATAGTCAGCCGGGTTAATATCAGGACATGCCTCGTTCACGGTCCCAAGGGCCATGTCCCAGCCAGTCCTAAAAAACCCAGGGAAGACTGAGTCATCCCTCACCCTCATAGACTGAGTGAACTCCTCCGAGTTCAAGTAGTTATCAATCGCTCTGTCCTTCTCCGCCCTTAGCACCACCAACTCAGCGTTAGACTCTCCGAACTCTTCCTCCTTGCGCTTGAAACTCCTCTCTAAGGCAACATACTTCTTCTGCTACTTCCTCAGGGCATTATCCGCTTTATCCGAAGCCCTCTTACAGGATTCAGCTTGCCTCACAGCGCCTTGGAAGTAGGCGTTAGACTGAAATGAAACAATAAACAGAAATGTAAGGCAAGTGAATGCTACAAGTAAAAAAGAGTACAACTATAAGAAATAGTCATACCGAGGCTAAAGACTGAGCTCCCATAAGCTTTATTTTCTCCAAGTCAAGAGTAGCCACCACATCGGTGAAGTCCTTGGGAGTTACGCCGTGGTAAGACCGATACCAGGCGTGCTTCGTGGATCCAACCACGGTATCCCCTCGGCGGAATCCCCAAAGAGGTTGAAAGGCGCCCGTAGCAGCAGAGACAGGAGCAACAACAGTGATAGGGGCACTAGGGGCTTCAGCTCCCTTAGCAGGAGCCTCCACCATGGGCTCCTTGTGCTTCCGTAGGAAGCTAGGATCCGTAGCCTTTCCTCGAGTATCCAGACCCGCAAGGTGAGCCTTCTTCATCCTGGCAGTCTCCTCAACGAGAGGCACATTATCCTCATTAATTTCCTTAACAACTGCAAAACAAGAGAAAAAATAAAATAAGTGGTGTCAATAAAGCATAAAAAAAAGTAAAAATGAGAAGGGAAGAAAAATACCCTATTTAGAAACAGAGGATAACCCCATGTGGATGAGGGAGAACTCCTCTAAAAGAGTCCAGCTGATAGTGGCACCATCATTCCGAGTAAGCTCATCATAAATGATAGTTTCCTCGGGGGTTAGGTGAATGGATTTGAGGCTACCATCACTAACCTTCCCGAAGGAAGATCTGAAGATGGTGCCCCAGTCACCATTCTCCCACCTTAGCCCGACAAAACTATTCCTCCAATTTTGGTTATTGTCGGGAATAGAGGCGCTGTTAAAAATGTGCTTACACTTGGGCCTTTGTTTAACGTAGACCCAACCACAATTACCCGAAGAACTGTTGTAACATTGAAAAACCTTCCTAAAAACAACTACAGATAAGGGAAAACCTCCCCTAAGACAACAAACCATGAAACATAAAATGTTCCTCCAGGCGTTTGGAGGAAGCTGACAGGGGTTAATTTGTAAATCAGGTAGGAGGTGATGAATGAAGGGATGAAAAGGAAACCTAAGCCAGCATCAAGGGCATCTGTGTAAACTAAAAGAGTATCGGGTTTCCAGTGGCAAGTACGGTCGCCACCAGAAACTGGAACTAGCCTAAGGGGAGGACGAACATTATAACGTGCATTTAACTTATCATAATCTATATTGTGCCATGTGTTACAATGATTAAAAGAGTCGAGATGTGCAATGAAGGGATATTTGCCCCCCCTAGTATTAATCATATCTATCAAAGACATGTAAGAAGAGAGGATCTCGACATCCTTACCTCGTTTTGAAACCGAGGCAATCTTGGACGCTCTCTCAGCATCTTTGTCTGCCATTAATGGAGAATGAGTAAGGCTTGGAAGCTTGGAAGAAGGCCGGAAAATCCCTAGAGAGGGAGGAGTTTTAAGGCTGTAGAGAGGAGAGTAGAGAGAAGGAAAGTTTTGGATAAAAGAAGTGAGAAATGTGAAAGTGAAGTGTGAGACTTCACCTCACTTCCCCTCCCCTTTTATAGCCACTGCTATTCTCTAAATGGGCCTAAAAAAGCCCATTTGGGCCCAAAGAATGGAGAAGTCAGGAAGGTTCTAGAAAATTTTGGAAAGCTCTAAGAAAAATCCTGATATTACTTGGCAAAATCTGGAAGAATCCAGAAATTCCAGAATATTCTGAAAGTTGGGCTTGAAGTTAAGGGCCTATCCCATCTCATGGGCTCAAATTTTAAAAAAAATAATCAGAAAAAGCCCAAATTCAGGTTGAAAGAAAAAATCCAGCCCAGGATTAGGGCCTAGATCAGGTATGCGGGCTTGAAATGGTAAAAAGTAGCCCAATAAGAGATAAGCCCAGAAAAGGGCCCAGGTAATTAAAGTTAAGGGCCCAAAAAGAAAGCCCAGAAAAAAGGCCTGTTGAAAATAGGCCCAAAGAGAAAGGCCCATTAAAATAAGCCCAGTAAAAGGTTGACCCAAAAATAAAGCCTAGGAAAAAAGCCTGTAGGAAATATGCCCAAAAAGGTTGGCCCAAGATAAAAAGCCCAGGAAAATAGGGACAAAAAATTGATTTTCTGACCTAATTCGACCAGGACTAATACTACGTTCTTGGTAGAATGATCTAGGTAGAAATAACCTTCGACCATGGCAAGAATGAGGGCATAATTCGGTCAAAACGTACATCCTGACCAAAAATTCCTGCTCGAAACAAAAATATATATATATATATATATATATATATATATATATAAATCCTGATCGAAAAATCGACCAGGAATTGTGGTCGAACAGTTCTTGCTCGAATGCCTGTCGACTAGGGCACATCAAGGCCTAATTCGACCAGGATCCTAGTCGAACAGGATTCCTGGTCGAACCAGGTATATAAAAAAAGAAAAAAGAAGAAAGAAAAAAGAAAGAAAGAAAAAAAGAAGAAAGAAAAAAGAAAGAAAGAAAAAGAAAAGAAAGAAAAAGAAAAGGAAGGAAAAGATGGAAATTCCTTAAAATATTTTCTGAAAATATAAATATTTTCAGAAAATATTTTCAGAAAATATAAATATTTTCAGAAAATAAGGAATAAATCAAGAAAATTAAGGAAAAATCCCAGAAATTAAGGGAAAATTCCAGAAAATTAAGGAAAAATCCCAGAAATTAAGGGAAAAATCCATAAAATTAAGGAAAAATCTCAGAATTAAGGGAAAATTCCAGAAAATTAAGGAAAAATCCCAGAATTCAGGGAAAATTCCTGGAAATTAAGATAATTCCTAAAATAATAGGGATAAAAGCAAATCGTTGTAAATATGTAGGTCGCTCCACACTTTACGCAAAAAACGATACCGTGTAAGGGAACAAATGAACTTAACTTCTGCGAAACCTAGTCACTGTTTCCCAAAAGTTGGGGGACAAATGATAGGGAAGAAAATAAGGCTTAGGTATGTAATTAATATTGCATTAATCATATCAGAATTGGGCCAACAGCTAGGCCCATTTCAGAAGGCCCAAAACCCTGAATATTAATTAATTTCATAATTATTTAATAAGGGATAAGTCAGCTGATAAGATGAGTCCTAGTGGAGAAATAAATCCTTATAGATTGGTCTCCATGGAACTTGGTGGGATAAGGAATCAGTTTCCTACCTCTTAGGAGAAATAAATCTTAAAGTGACGTGCCTTACACTTATAATTCATGGTAGGGAACTTCTTTACCCTGGACATTCTGGTGTTGATTTCAATTATCCGGTTGCCGAGACCTTCCATATAGGCTAAAATCACATGTCCATCAATAGGTCCGGGTTGTGGCACCTGGTTCTTTGGAGGCGTTTGTTCTAGCCCGTTAGAGGTTCCCTTCTTGCTACCTCTTCCTCGTACTACCACCGACTTGCCTTCTTTATTCATCTTTTCTCCCTAAGATGAAAAATGCCCTTCCTTCTAGCACCAAATATTAAAGGAAGAATATCGTTTAATAGTGTTTTGGAGGTTGGTGGTCAGAATAAAGATCAAGGGTGGTATTTTAGGACAGATGAATGTTGTGTAAGATGGTGACTGAGCTTGTATGATGACTCCTTAAGAAAGAATATGGTTTTCTTTATTCTTCATCAAGTGTCAAGTCATGTCGCATACAAGTGCCTATATACCCTATTTATAGGGATTAAGCCTCACATAGTTCTTGGGGAACAAGTTACCTAGGTTAGGATTAGGGTTTTTTCTACCAATATAGCCCAAGCCCATTTATTAGTCAGGCCTTCAGCAAATTAGTCACACAAATCTCGATTGACTCCACACCTCCCTGTAATCTCGCGACATCTCTGTATTTCTTCCCGTGATAGTAGGAATATCCTGTGTCGTCCCCGAAATTTATGAATAACCCACTCTTCTATGAGTCATTTTCCATAATGATGCTAGAATCTACGTGATGCGAGCTGGTCTGGCCAGCTCGACTCACATTAACAATAATCATTTAGAAAGTTGAGAGGTGAGCCCGTATGGTATCTCCTCTATTAGTCAATTAACTTGTTTTATGGTCTTTTCACGCGATGCGAGCTCAAGATGGCCCAACTCATGAGCGATCGGAGCTGGTGTTCCTTGTAGAAGGTCTGTCATGTTATAGGCATGCAACCTACTAACCCAAGAATAGGACAATGCGAGCCCGCGAGCCCAGCCCGCATTATATATCTAGTCTTCTTCATTTGGACCCATGTACCATGTTTTGTGTATAACGAGCCCACGAGCCCAGCTCGTTGGGCCTTCTTATCACTTAAAATGCCCTAAGATAGTGGGCCATTAAAGATCATCATGTTATGGGCTTGCAACCCATTCTTTTAATAGATGAACAATAATATGAGCCCATCGTCTCAGCTTGCACTTTCCATAAATTCAGGCCCAACTCTTCTTTTTATGCTCATAGGGACTTGGTTCAGGGTCCATACCCAAAAGTGAGTATAACAATACCAATACATAAGAAGGATCTGCTGAAAAATAACCAGGAGAACTAAAAAAATTAGAATTCAATAATGTCTGAATTCTCAAAAATGTCTGAATCCATGGAGAAGCATTCAAATGAATACATCAATGAAAGCCTAAAAAAGAACGCATTTTAATTTGTTTGCAAGACACTGATCAACCTATATATTATATGTTGATCATTTTTGTTCACTAAAATAATATTTTAGGTCATTTTCCTACAATTAAATTTTTGAATGATAAAATGATATAACATCCGTTAAATATGAGTAACGAAATGCAATCGGGCATTCAAAAAATTAAAATTGAGTCATGCGGGTGTCTATTGATATAGCTCATCCATTTTATGAAAAATATTAAAACTCAAGCCATCTTCCTGTAATTAAGTCAAATTTTAATGATAAATCTGTAAAATTAAAGATATTTATAAAAATACTCATACATTTTTTTAACATTGGGCATGTCTTTTTTGAGTTCATCCTTAGGAAGGGGATGACAAAGAAGGTATTTTACATCATGAAATGAAATGCAGGGATGAACATCTACCTCCCCCACCCCGATCCGATCTCCGCCCCGTTCGAGTCGAGGATTTGGAAAACTTTTCGGGAGCAGTGCAAGAATCGGGGAAAATTTTATAAAAATTTTGGGGATCGGAATTAGTGTCTCTCCGCCCCTTTCCGCAACCCCGGTTGTGTATATATATAAATATTAAAATATTTATATGTTATACTAAATTAATTATTAAAAATAGCTTTTATAATATTATTAAAATTTGAAATAACCTATAATTTATTGATTAATTTTTTACATTATAAATAGTATTAAATATTTTATAATTAAAATTTGTTGTTTATTTGTATTATAAATAAATTTTAATATCATGTGATATTAAAAATATGAGATAAAATTAATATATTTATATCTTATGAATTAGTAGATTATTTTTTAATAAAAAATAAAAAATATTAAATAATTATTTTTAATTAAAAAGTAAATTTCCCGAATTCCCGCGGGGATTCCCATTCCCTTTCGGCACGGAGATCGGGGAGGAAAAGAATTCCCGTCCAGAATTCGGAACAATTCAGAGATCTGTATCATATTCGAGGATCTGATTCAGGGGCTGGCATATCACTACTGGACTCCCAAGTGGCCGGTGCCCATCCATAATGAAATGTCTTAAAAGGCTGTCATAATTTTATCTGTACTATTCACGAATTTTTTCCCATACTAACTGTACATTGATACTGATAGTCTATTTAATAAGTATGGCATGCTTCTTGAAATAAAATCATATCATCTAAATTCTAAGATCACGCACACGCAGTATCTTCTTCTTGATTCGTTATTAATAAAAAGTATGAGAATTCAAAATTTATCCAAAAAACGTACTAAAATATATCCCAATATTTTCAAGAAAATAACAAAACTTGCTATAAGTTACACAGTACAGAAAGGAGTAAAAGATTTCCGGCTCGTCTCTCTCTCTGCTACGACTATATAATATAAAGAATTTTCTATCATCATTATTGAAAAAAGACGCCCAATCAAATTGGTTTATATTTATAAATTTCCGCGTATCCATGTTCAATGGTAGAACATTCGATAATACAATATCCATAGTTTTTGATTTCCCCACATGCACATTGTCTCCCTCCCCCATCTCTCCCCGTCTCTTTTTTCATATCCCAAATTAACACCTTCATATTTTCTTCCTCTCCCCCACCACATTTCTTGCCGCTGTCTTTTCCTTGTATAATATACAACTTTATACTGTTTTTCGTAGTAACAAAATATACACACAAAGTGTTGAACACCTGCAGAGCAATTGTGGTTCATGCGCAACGCTCTTTTAGAAGTGTATAACAAGTGTTCTTACATGTTCAAATGTTAAAATATGTTCTCCAGAAAACATGATCCTAAATATATATTTGTCAATATGCCTATGTATTACTAGGCTAATGAGTTATGATTTCTTGCTGTGCCTTCTTTACTGTCGTGGTTACATTTGTTTTTTGAGTTTTTTTGGTAAAAGGTTATGTTTGCTTTCCCTGTCTGTTTAAGTTTTATTTATGTGGATTAGATAGTTGGTGGAGATAATCACTCGCAGGCAAAAAATTGGATCTTTGGCTATAATTAAATGTTTTAGTTATTTCTATGGAATTAAATAGGCGGTCACTGGTAAGTAATCCTTAGTTTATTTAAACATAAACTAAGCATGATCTTCAATACTAGGGCTTTTTATACATATTGTCTTTCGTTAATTTCCAATTAATTAAATAGTATCCCAAACAATTTCTATCCTACTTGTTTTGCATGTCTAGTCACTTTTTTAGTAATTTAAGAGTTTTAGTTGGTAGAAAAAATCTTTATCCTCTAAATTTTCTAAGGAGCTCCATGTTCTGTTACCCAAAACCTCCTATTAGCATGTCAGTTCACATTTGTGGTCTCCCTTGCTTCAACTCGAAAGATCTTACTTTTTTTGGCCTGCACCTTTATTCTTGTATTTTTAAGTGTCATGGTTATGATCATTTGTACATCTCTCATCTCTTATATCTAAATTTATGGACTTTTCCTGTTTTACTTGAGTTTGTTAATATGTACGTTCTTGCTGATAATATGGTTTATGTGAGATATCTTTGCCTTTTGTTAAATTTTTTATGAAATGTTAACCAATTGAGCCTTCTTAACCAACACTAGCTCTGCCAAATAAACTCACTTGACAATGTATGTGTAATTTCTAATTGTAGTTTTGACTTTTTTATGTGATTATTGCTGCACTACCCTTCTTTGAACGACGATTATAATTATGTAATCTTTATGTGGTCAATGTTAATATAGTTTCTCGCTTATTGGTTTATACGAAAATTGGATCGGGATTTTCCTTGTAAAAGATTGGTTCTAATTGTGGTTGATTTACTCGAAACACTCTTCTTATGGACTCAAGATCTCGTGCAAGCTTTGCTAATTTGGCTTCAGGGAACCTACTGGATGTTCCTCAAATCCCAAGTCCTAGAGCTCTTCCAAGGCTAATGACTACTGGCATTATGAATGATGCAGATTCAAATAGCAGTACTCCCTCCCGCGAGCAAAAAATAATTGTGGTAAATATGTTGCCTGTTAATGCATACAAGGATTTAGAAACAGACAAATGGGTGTTCAGTTTGGACGAGTACTCACTATTGTTACAGTTAAAAGATGTTTTCTCCAGAAATTTAAGTTATTTATGTGGGGTTCCTGAAAGTTGAAATTGTTGGAGGCCCACTGCGTAGGCCCATGTTTCATGTTGGACCAAAGATCTAGAGCAACCCATGAACCGAGATGATGAGGTCTCCTGTCCACAATGTCCACTATCTCCAAATGGTGGAACTGGCCGAAGATAGTGGGGAAGGACGTTAACTCAGTCCGGAGGATATATACATAAGAGGGATGTTCAGTTTTCACACACAGAGACATCAGTACTCTCTCGTATTCTAAATTACCCATTTCTAAAATTGATTAACTTATTCTCACACCGGATGTGAATATGAGTAATTATCCCTCGCATTCTTCTCTTTGCAGGCCGAAGTCTACTTCTCTAGACGAAGACGAGGTCGGCAGAAATTAGGTTATAAAATTTGGCGCCGTCTGTGGGAGTATGGGATTAAGTACTGAGATCTGAGATAATGACTTACGACAACGATTAACAGATCATATTGAAGAAGCTGAGGGCTGAGGGAATGACCAAGGAGAAGGGAAAATCGAAAGAGGCTAAGGAGGCCGAATAGACGAAGGCTAGGAAAAGGGAAGCCAACGCGCTGAAACTCAAGGCTATCAAGCTGAGAATGGAAGAGTTGGAACTGGAAGAGAAGGCGCTTAGGGCGTCTCTTGAGGAAACCGAAGGATTAAAGAGTTCTCGAAAGGAGAAGCGAGTCTATGCTGAGGAAGACGAGTCTACAAACTCTAACTCACACTACAGAAGAAGGAGGACGAGGGTCGTCTTGACATCGGACTCCGATAGGGAAGAAGTAGACGACGTGTCCAAAACTAGACTATCCAGGCTAGAAAAAGCCATGTTTGGGGACAGAAGGTTCAACAGAGAGCCAGTCATTTTCGAGGAGATTGAGGTGTATCAGCCTCCCCCAAGAGAGGAGAAATTGTTCCCGAAGATGACAGAGTTCAATGGAAGGGGAGATCCTGAAGACCATTACGACAAAAATGAACTATTAATGACACGCATGGGTCACAGCCAGATGATGTTGTGCAAAATGTTCAAAACGTACCTAAAGGGGGCAGCGTCGATGTGGTACAAGTCACTTCAGACTCGATCAATCCACTCCTATGAACAGCTGAAGGGAAAATTCATAAATCACTACTCACATCTATGCCGAAGGGAGATGGACACAGAGACTCTTATCCACTGCCGACAAAGGGCGAATGAGTTCTTGGGCGACTACCTAGCTAGGTTTAAAGAGGAAGCATGAATGGTGACCAATTTGAATAAAACCAAAGCTATGGGATACTTGACTACCGGACTGGATTTGACCAAAGGTAAAAATCTCTTGTCCTCACTTTATGATTATCCCCCTAAGTCCCATAATGATATATATGTGAGGGGTGAGAATATCCGAAGAAAGATGGAGATTCTGGAGGGGTATAGAGAGCCCCGAAGAGAGGACCGAAACAGGCAGTCCTGACGCTCTGACTATTCTCGAGGATCCAACAGTGACCGAAGGGATGATTGTCGGAATGAAGGGAAAAGGTAGACTGACAAGGGTTTAGAAATGTGAAGAGATAGAGATTCGACTGCGTTCACACCCCTTAACGCGCCGATCTCAAAGATTCTCCATGAGATAAAAGGAAAGCCAGGCTTCATTCGCCCTACCAAAATGAAAATGGCCAACCAAAAGAAGAATGCAGAAAAGTACTGTGAGTACCATCAAGATAAGGGACATAACACCGATGAATATTTCCCCCCTGAAGAAGTTGATAGAGAGAATGATTAAAGCGGGAGAACTAAACGAATTTTTGAGAGACCTAAGGGACAAACTGGAAAAGACTGACACGAGAAACCCGAGGCCCGAAAAAAGGTATTGGAAGGAAGTGAAGACCATCTCGGGAGGAAGTGCCCTCGGTCTGGATGACATGAATGCCATGAAGAGATATGCTCGACAAGTCTACAATTTGTTTCACTTCAGCCCTGCCAGACAGGCCATGCCCCTCTCCTTTACTGAAGAGGACTATGAAGATGTCATACTACCTCATGAGGATCCCTTGGTCTTTAACCCCATAATTGGAGAAAATAAGATATGGAAGGTGATGGTAGATGAAGGCAGCTCGGCAAACATACTATTCCATCGGACATACATCAAGATGAAATTGGCAGGATAATAAATGGAGCCGTGTCGAGAGTCACCGCTCGAGGCCTTCGACGGACACCACATCCCCTATGAAGTTACAATCACTCTACCCGTTCTTATTGGTTAAATGCCCTATACTGCTAAAAAAGGTCAAATTCTACATTATGAGAGTGGAAAGTCAGTATAATGCACTCCTTGGCCGACCATTCTTGTCTGCCTTCCAAGTTGTGGAATCTATACCTCACCTCAAGCTGAAATTTCCCACAAAAAAGGGTAGGAGAAATGAGGGGTGACCAGAAAACAACAAGAATAATTATGCTCGAAGATCTTGACAAAGACAAAGAGTATGCAGAAAGTGATTTAAATGGGAAAAGAATGCATTTGGAAGCCGAACCAAGTGGAAATAAACAATTTCTAAACATTGAGTTGGAGAAATTCGGGGCCGACTTGTCATTCCCCATCGTTGAGCCGGCGATCGAAGTGGAAGAGGTCGAACTATACGCTGGGTATTTGGGAAAGATGGTCCGTATAGGTAAAAATATGGAACCCGACCTGAAGGAGAAAGTTATTACAGTAGTGAGACAATATCATGACATCTTCGCATGGGGTCCCAAGACATGCCGGGGCTCGATCCGAAGACGGCCAAATATTGTCTAAGTATGAAGCCTAAGGCTCAGCCCGTCCGACAGAGGAAAAGGACATTTTCCGCAGAATGACAGAAAATTATCGATGCCGAAGTTGAGAAGCTGTTAGAACCAAGTTTATTGAAGAAATTGAGTATCCAGAATGGCTCGCCAATGTACTGGTGGTAAAGAAAGCAAACAATAAATGGAGGATGTGTGTAGATTATACCGACCTTAACAAAGCCTGTCTGAAGGATCACTACCCCCTGCCGAGCATTGACCAACTTATAGATGCCACGACCGGCCACCAAGTTCTTAGTTTCCTCGATGTTTTTTCGGGATACCACCAGATTTCCATGAATATGGCAGACATCCCGAAAGTAACTTTTATTACACCGAAGGGAACTTACGCTTACATCAAAATTCCTTTCGGACTTAAAAATGCGGGGGCAGCCTTTCAACGTATGGTGAACAAGGTCTTTAAAGAACAAATCAACCGCAACATGGAATGCTATGTGGATGATATGATTGTTAAGTCATTTTTTCAAGATCATGCCGAAGACTTCCGAGAATGTTTTGAAACTTTAAGGAAGAATAATATGAAGATAAACTCAAGCAAGTGCATATTCAGAGTTGCTAGTGGAAAGTTCCTGGGTTACCTTGTTAGTGAACGGGGCATAGAAGCCAACCTAGAGAAGATAAGGGCAGTAATAGACATGGAGCCTCCGAAGTGCATTAGAGACATTCAAAAGCTAACAGGCCGACTGGCGGTACTCCGATATTTCATATCAAGGTCAGCCGAAAAGGCATTACCCTTTTTTGCTGTGCTGAAGGGCTCGAAAGCTTTTGAGTGGGGTCCTGATTTCCAAGAGGCTTTTGAGCAAGTGAAAGATTATCTGACTGATTAAGGCCCCCTGCTGATGAGGCCGAATCCAAAAAAAACGCTGCAGCTCTACCTCGCTGTGTCGGACCGAACTCTGGGAACAGTGCTGGTGAAAAAACACGAGGGCAACCTGTTAGGTAATAAATACAACACAGGGGGGTGAATGTGTTTTGGTTATTTTTAAGACTTTTTGATTTTCTTTAACATGGTGATCAAAGTAGATAAGAAATGTAACAATATTATGCTAACTGAAATAAAGACAGTGCACAAAATATTTCAAAACTCACTTAATTTTAAATAAAAATCAAGCTAGTGTTTTACTACAAATTCTGGGTTCTTTTTATGTTAAGAACTCAGCTTCATCCTTGAGAGAGTTACAAGAAAATTTTAGATCTGTTTGATACTCTTAAAAACAAATGACTAGTGTTTACTTTATAGATTAGTAAAACACTGGTTTACACGACATGCAAAGAAATGTACTAAACCCAACTTCAAGAAATCTCTAAAGCTTTCCATTTCTGGTGTAACGCTCTCCAAACCCGGGTCAGAAGTTTGGGGACCATAATACACACACACACACACACACACACACCATATTTAAACCTGTTTATGAATATATTAATATATAGCAATGACCCTACTTACCATTATCCACGGATCGAAACAGTTTAAAGTATGCCCACAAGCCATCACCTTATTTATATTACAAACGTTCCAAATCCCAGTTTATTTATCTTACAACGGAAGTAAACTTTATTACAAACTATCAACACAAACTAAGCCACGCATCATCTTCTAGCTTATTTCATCTCAACATGAATACCTAGCTCGCACACTTGTCTGGGGATCCTCGCTACCACCAGTTTCCTTTTTCACTGGAAAAGAATATAAACAGATTTGCAAGAGTGAGCTAACTAGCTCAGCAAGTCACAATGACAGTCACAGAGATTAACAATGATCAATTGAGATGATATAAGGACTCAAGTTTACTGATAAACAATGATTAGAATTGGATATTCACTTTTATTTTAAAAATCAAGGTTAGGCTGCTGATCAGTCACGCATTAACCCCGAGCAAGGCTCCCAGCTTTGCTTGATATACTGGATCCAAGGCACACATTGGCCTATTATAACCACGAAACTGGTCCGATCACGAATCTGGTCCATATTTAAAAAAAATCCAATTCTAGAATTACAATATGATAAGCAAGGTAAATCAATAGTTGAATCATAAAAAACATTTATCTTGAAGCATATGATGATCTGTAATTCCATGAAATAACAAGGAAATCATAAAGGTTGGGTTTCAACCAAGGAAAGAATCTGAAAGCAGAAGACCCAAGGGTTCAAAAGTTACAAGAATTGGTCTTCTGTTACACAAGATATAAGGGTTGGTATGTTAAGCAATCTCGTATCAAGAATCAGTATGTGGTAGATATGTATTTGTGGAGTAGTATCGTATAAGTGTGGTTTGTGTCTGAGAATTCAATAATCAATGGTTTATGAAAAATCAGGCTTATGGCTCAAGATCAATAAGAATAAGGGTTTAGGGTTAAGTACTTCAAAGTACTTGCAATATAGAATAAGAACTATTTAGAATAATTGCAACATAATGAAGAGAGTTCGAGAATACTTGCAATTATAGTACAAGAAAGTTCAGGGATACTTGCCTTAACAATTTGCTTTCACTTTACTAACACTTGTCAATTGGTTCCCACTCACTGACTACCTGCTTTCCCTTTCTACGTCTTGCTTCCTCTTGATTTATGCACCAAAATAGTTGAATGATTTAGAAAGGGTTTTCTGAGAGCTTCGATTTGATATATTGCACGCTTTGTTTCGGAGTTCGATAACGCCTTCGTTCGTGCGTTTGATTATGAAGAACGCAATATTTTTAGGGTTTTTCTCTGTAAATTAATAGTTTTAACTGACTGATTGTGATTATACGGCTAAAATGAAATAATAAAAGGGCTATTTATATTTATAGAATATTATATCGTGTTGGATCATTTTGGATCGATAAATTAGTTACTTAGCCGCTAAGTAACTGCAAAAATGATCCGTTTTAATACCTGTATTGGATAATTATCCAAACCGGGCTTCTAATAAAACACTTTATATGAAAATAATGTAATATTATCCCGTCTTTTGAGAATACGGGTTTTGTTGCTTTATCGAAATGATTATCGTATCAAAAATTATACGCTGGGACGCGTACGGGTCAAACCGTAATCCGGATCGAAAAAGTCAAAACACAGAAAATGTCCGAAATTACCAGACTGGGTTAGGAAGGAGTTTTTGGAAAAGTTTCGGGTTGTAAAAACGGAAAAATGGTTGAAGTTGGACGATTCCCGGCTTTATGAAATAGTTTCGTAATTATTCAGAAAATAATTAATAAATTCATAAATTAATATGAAATCATATAACACTCCAAAAATTACCAGAAAAATACCACACTTATCTATATTTTATTCTGGACATAAGAAAATTAACATACTCACATTTTATTACATATAAATATCTAAATATCAATATCAATCAACAGATAATTGACCAGAAATCACATAATAATCATATCATATTCATTTATTGATAAAATAATTGCACACGATATCCTGGATATTACATGTGGCCTAGAAAATCTCTGCATATCCTGTTGAATTGTGGCACTCCTTTGTCAGTTAATCTTGGCTTTTGATCTTGCACTCTTCAAGCTGATTTTGTAGACTTTTCAATCTAACTGGTTAGATCGTTTGTTGATTGATAATCTTGAATATTAATTTTTCTGCATTCTGTACTTGAGCTTCATATCGAGATCCCTAGTTTGTTATATAGAGAACTGACATCTCGATAAGTATAATGGCTTATCGAGATCTCTTAGTTCTCGACAAGTATTTTGACTTATCGAGGTCTCTGAGTTCTCGAATGTGAACTTGAGTTGTCGAGGTCTCTGAGTTCTCGAATGTGAATTTGACTTGTCTAGGTCTCTGAGTTCTCGAATGTGAACTTGACTTGTCGAGGTCTCGAAGTCTCCGCATGTAAAATTGATTTGTCGATATCTCCAATCTTCATATCTTCATTCTTCATTTGGCTTGTTGATATCTCTGAGACTTCTAGATAAGTAATCCTTGACTTCTCGATAAATCATTCTGGAGTTCTCGAGTGACTTCTCTATATTACTTGATCCGTGACTTGTAGATTTCTTGACTTTAGAATGTTTTTCCCAAAACAGATTTATTCAACTCCAAGTTTATTCACAATTTCTGTGAGGCATGATCTTCATCCAGAGTTTATTCTTAGGCTTGAGACTGTTTACAGAAAAATATTCTAGTATAATCTTTTACATTTTTACAGACGCAAGTGATACAATACAAAATACAAATTTAGATTATTATACAACTAATTCTTAGGGATGTCAATTTGACTTAGTCTTGTTTACAGGCATGTCTTGTACAACAATCTCCCCCAATTTGTGAGAAGATTGCTTATTACAAATTCATGCCTGGTAACGAAACTAACCCCAAGTTATAATGAACAATAAAAATTACATACAAAATTGACAGAAATACAACCTTTATACATTGAGTGATTACTTGAGTTTGAAAGATATATTCATCATACAAATTTCTCATAGCCTGTTTCTTTTCTAATGAGATCCTTTAATTCTACAAGTACTTCTAGTTCTTCTATTATTTGTGCCCCTCTTAGAGCTTCTACAAGCTTGAGCCACTCTTCTAGTGATTAATTGTTTAAGTAACCAACTTTAATCCTAGAGAATTTGCCAACCTTGATGTTCAGGTAATGTCCATCCTTGGTAATTCTGTTCATCCCCCTTGCCTTTAATTCTTCAGATCTTTGCTCAAACATTTCTATTTTTTCAACATATTTCCTTTCCCTCTCCTCTCTTTCAGCCTTTTCTTTTGCTCTTCTTTCCATCCTTACTACCAACCATACAACCAATATAGACCTACATCCCAATGTATCGATATCTTTATCCTTTAGTAAGCTTATTACCCTCTTTATCTCTGTGGTTGAAAATATATCCATTAAATTCCTGCTAAGGAAGGTATATGATCCATCTTGATAGTAGATTCTTACTTCCATTAATGATACAACCCATACTTTGACCATTTCTTCAGCTAATTGTTGAAAGTAGTCTTCATCTGAGATGCACCAGTTCAGAGGTAGTAAATCATTTTGATTGAAACAATTTCAGATGGCCCTCTCAGTAACTTGCAGTTTCTTTGAATTTCTTCCAGCAAATTTGTAATAAATTTTGGTTGGTGGCTTAAATGAAGGTAGGCTTGAGATTTTCTTTAGAGAGGTTTGGCTTGAGGTAATTGGCATTTTCAGTATGGTGTTAGCAGTGTTTTTGTATAAGAATTTAGGTTTAGAGGTTAGAGGTGGTAAAGTGTTTTAGTTTGTTGGCTTGGGGGTTTGAGTTTGGTTGATTTGGATTTTTAGGGTATTTTTCCGTGGTTCTGAACCATCCTCCTTCTTCTTCCTTCTCCTCTCTTCTCCTTTTTTTATCATCATTCCCTCTCTTCTTATCATCTCCCTTCTTCTCATCTCGTTTCTTCTCTTTGCTGCCAGTGGCCTCGGAAGAGTGACTTGGATTTGTGCCAGAAGGTTTTTGATCATCTTTCTTCTGCTCATCATCATCCAAGTCATTCCTATTGAATTGTATTTTGGGCAACTTGGCTTCAGGATCTCTTAAATATCTCCCCAAAATCTTTATCATCTCTATATCTTCTTCTGACTTGTTCTTCTTGGTCTTCAAGGCAGTTTCCAGGGTCATTATCAGCCTTTTGTGTGCCATGACACACTATTTGGGAACAAGAAAATTCTTGAGTTCCTTGGTGTTTGGACATGTGTAGGCCACTCCCTTGTGAGGATAAAGATATGCCTATGGGAAATCATCTTCTTGAGCTTTTTGTAATTCCCTCAACAAGAGAGTGTCTTCATCAATTATTGTATTAACTTTCTCAATGAAGATGTCCAATTTAGATGCCCTTCTTGATGTAAGAAAATTCAGGGACACTTGCATTCATCTGTCTACACCTGAGTCATTGATATTTATCACCACTCTCTTTTCTTGAAAATTCCCTTTGGTCACTAAGATCACCCTTATGAAGTTAATGGTCTTGTTTAAAGCCCTCCTGTAGGTAATGAAGTTGTTGTTGAGAGAAGCCCTGAGAGCATTTAGCAAATCTTCAAATTCCTTGCTTAGACTAGGTACCTCAGCTGCTTTGTTAAGATTCTCCATTCCAACATCAACTTCAACTACTTGAGACTCGCCTTTATTGGTAGCTTGAGCTTGAATAGATGTGGATGATTGAGATGACCTTAGTAGGCTAGACTCTATCTCCCTCTTAATCTTGTGGGCAGGCAGGATAAGAGGTGTAGTGATTTCAGGCCTCACAACTTCTGGAAGTATAGGCAGTGGAATGTTGAGTGTACCCATGATAGCTCCCAATGACACAAAATTTTGTATTTGTAAGCAGTTGTGAGAGTCCACCAAGGTCTGGATATCAGCCTGTTGACTTGTTACCATTTCTGTAAGTTGGGAGACTTGAGATGTTTAAGACTCATTGGTTGATTGAAGAGTATAGACTTGATTTTGGAGAGCTTGAATATGTAAATTTGTTGATGTAGAGATGGGTTATTGAGAGTTTGAAGGAAGAGAGGTGCCAAAAGTTTCTTGCACTTCCTGCTTGATGCCCTCCATCAAAAGAACAGATAGCTCATACCTGCTTTGATGAAGTTGGTCTAGCTTTAGTCTTGTGTCATTAGATTTAGCAATATGCTATTGAACCACTTCATGCAAGGACACAAAAGATTGCCTGAGATTTTTGACATTTGTATCAACTAAAGTCAGATCAAATCTTGCCATTTGGTCAGGAAAATGTTGGAATCTTGATTGAATCTTGACTTGTGAGGGAATAATCTCATCCATCTTGGCCCTTACCATATTTTTGATTTTGTCTTTATGACCAGTTAAAGTTACTTCTGATGCTTTGCCAAATAGGTGAAAAGCTTTGATCTGAGCCTTGTAGACTTCATTAACTACATCATATACCTCTTATGGAGTCAGGATCTTGGCATTGCTACCCAAAATTGTCACATACTCCTCCCTGAATCTTGCCAAGACCTGATACATTTCTAGTGTGAAGTCTTTAGATAGCCAGTCATCTACATTACCATCCTGCTCAGCTTCATTCACAATTTTCTGCTTTTGCTTCTCAACATCTTCATTATAACTGAGTAGAATTGTTTGATAATCTTGATTTGTTATGTATGAAGTGACCAGATGCTGTGAGATGTTAGCAAGACCTGAAATTTGATCAACTAGAAGATCATCCACAGTGCTTGGTTGAGATTGAACATTTTGTAGCCACTGTTGGACTGGATGAGATGGTTGTTATGAAGGGTTGGATGTTGAAGGGATAGTATCAGTAGAATCACCTGTGACAGTTGTCACAGTTTGACTCATAGGTTGACCTGTGGTTATGAAAGTTTGTTGTTCCTCACTTGTGGTGGGAACCTCCATTGGAATTGGAGGGGAGTTAGCTAGCTTACTGTCATGTACTCTAGCCTCAAACCCTTGCTCATTTTTTAGTGAGCTTGCACTTGAATGTACTAAACTTGCTTCCCCTATAGCAGGATCATTGGAAATTGAACTCCTAGCTTCAATTGTGAGTGCAATCTCATCTAGGGTTTAGAGGGGAGTTGTTCCAATAAGAGGAACCTCCAATTGAAGTAGAGAGGATTTAGATAGCTCCCCCTCAGAAGTACTACCCTCAAACCTTACAACCTGTGAAGGTTGATTTACACATGAAGGTGCATTTGGGACCACCACGGGGTCTTCAGTAAAAACTGATGAAACCTCTATTGTTTTGTTGGTGTCATCAAGGTCTACCCCAGCATGTAGCCTCTCACCAACTGATTGTGGGTCCTGGGTGGTGAGCACAATTTCTAGAACCATGTCACTTGATGTTGGAAACACCTGAGAGTCAGATTCAAGAGTTTGGCTATAAGATGAAGAAATTTTAGAAATCAGACTTTGAATCTCAGATTGTAGTGTTGGCAGCCCCCCTTGAGTAGAAGATGGAGTTTCAAGTGATGTTCTCTCCTTGTGTGTGACATCCTTATGTCTCCTTTCATACGCTTGAATTTGTTCAAGTGATGGTGCAGGTTATATACATGGTGCATTAGGGTGGATGTTTTGTTCAATAGAGACACCCTGTTGGGAGGATGTCCGTAGAGTCTGTTTTTGTCCCTCTTTTTCAACTACACCCTTTTGAGAGGATGCAGAGGTGTCTTGAGTGGCCAGCTCAGTTTGTTTAGCATTCTTTGTCTTTTTTGACCAAGGGTGACTCTTGTTCAGTTTGTTCCTCACCACTCTCATTTATTACTGCTAAGGGTGCCTGCTTTCTCTTCTTTTACTCACTTCACCCTTTTGAGAGGATGAAGTGGTTGGTTTCCTAGCTTCTATTAGTATAGAAGAAATGGTCTCAACTTGGGAAGACCCCTGTTGGTTGTCCTGTTTTTGTACTTCTACAGGGACATGAGCCATTGTTGTACTAGAATTAAAATTAGTTCTCATGTCAGGCATATGATAAGGGTAAGTCTTAAATATCTCCAACATAAATGAAATGATTTTGAGACTCACACTTACCTTGTTCTTTGTAGTAAGTGAACCAAATAAAATTTTGGACACTTGCTTACAATTGCATATTTTTGTCCTATCTACACCATCAAGTAAACGAATGTCTGTAACTTTATGGATTAAAGTAGACATTATAAACCTAGGAAAAAAAATTTCCTTACCTCTTGAAGATAAAGGCGTAGTTAGCCTTGTGCTGAGCTCCTGTAGAATTAGCATCCCCACATTTATGTGTCTGTTGTGAGCCATGGAGAATACTAATTTCTGAACTATACTAGAAATATTATCATACCCTATCTTTCTACATGTGAATGCTCTCAGAATGGAGTCAAAAAGGAATGATCATTCCTTCCTCAAATTCTTCTTGTTGAGACTGGCCAAGTTGATCCTTTCACTGTAGTTGATGAAGTCCATGAATTCTGCTAGTTCATCCTGAGTAGGAACCTCCATCAAATTTGCAATAGGATTGGCCAAGGACATATTCACATCAGTTTATGAAAATTCCACTTGTTGACCCTTAATAGAGCAACTAACCACCATGGAAGCAGTTTGGTCCTCATGTACTACTGTCCTTATCTGTAACACCCCCAGATCCGGGGTCAGGGATCCGGGTCGTCACGGTCTTTCTTTCCACAATTATCACTTAACTTAATTAAAAATAAACAACCTCAAGCTGTGACCCCACACTAACACACACCACCACACGTCATAGTCTCAGAGATGAAATTGAAATAAGTACAAGTCCTTGAATCCACAATTAAAAGTTATTACAACCCAAAATGATTACTTGATAAATTTACAGTTAATTGCCATTATCTGCCACAAGTTATAATTATACATAATTGATTCCCAAAAGTAGAATGTCTGATCTAAAGGTAGATCTACCTCTGCAATTATAGCAGCTACGATCTCAACGGGAAGGCGCGGGGCGCTTCCCACGTGCTTACGCTGGGTCTGCTGGAGCCTGGCCATCTTTCCTAACTGTTGTTGTGTGATGAAGAAATGAAGCAAGAGTGAGCATTACAGCTCGCAAGATAATATATAGTGATAACAATAATACAAGTATCTAAATGGATACTTACTAGAATCCTTTATCATGTGTAAGGTAATTACTTACTGGATATAAGTTTTAAAGGAAGATGAAGTTACCAATTACTTCACTGCACTTATACCATTTTTAGAAATCTACTTGAACTACTATTGTTCAAAGTATAATAAGATTCACGAGGTCATCCCATAGATGAGACCACAAATAAAACTTGAATATATTTGATCTTTGAAATATTTTGAAAAAAAATGAAGTTACGAGATACTTCATTCAATGGATACACCAATAAAACTGTTTGACCCTGTCAATGCTTCGGCAACCGCCCATTCGTAGCCCTTCGATCGAAATGCTACGGGTAGTGTTGCAGAATTATCCAACTGGATGATGAACTCATTACGGGAGTTTTCCGCGCCAGGAAGACCACTTACGATGATCAGTCGTAGTAGTACAACCCCACCATTTTCTACATGTAGAGGAGAACCTGTCGGATGTACTTGTCAACCGAACACTGAACTCCTAAGGAATGGACCACCTTAGCGGAACTTCCAGGCCATTTGGGCCAATATAATAAGGCTGGGCCGGCGATACTCGACCACTTACGCCACTCCTAGTTCAGATGAAATTCATGACTCTGAAACGTAAAGCTCGTCCCCACTTTCCCCAAGTAGAAACTTGTTGATACGGCTCCACTAAGAAGTCGTATCTAGTTGGAAAGGAAAAACTCACCGATATTTCCCAGGCGATGCCTGTTAATGGATTAACTTGTTCCAAGAATTTTACTTCCCGAGTATTGGGTAAGTAATCAAAAACTCTTTTATCAAGACAGCAACCTTGTTGCGAATATAAAACACACCACAGAGCCGGATCCCTCAGGTTTTGAGCGAGTATTTAAATCCCCTTCGAAAGGAGGATCTTAAATATAAAAAAATGAGTTTTGGGATCCGCTCTAACTTTTAAAAATCATTTTGAAGGCTCGCGAAACATTTTTCAGAATGTTCGGAGTGATGCTGATTTAGTAAAATAAATCAGTCCCAATATATTAGAAAATATCTGAATATTATTATTTAAATAATATTCCCATAAAGAATAATCTTTATAAAAATAATTGAAGTAGAAGTTGTAAAACTTATACTTGAAATGAATATTAAATAACCAAAGATATACTTATACGAAGGTACTATCTTTATTTGGATAATCAAAAGTGAGTTTGATTATCGACACCTTATTTCTTAATAAAATAAAGAATATATCTCAGCAAATAATCGGAGTCATAGATCCTCAAATGAATATTCAAAATAATATTCAATAAATAAATAAGCTGAGTCATAAGCCCTCGAATGAATATTCGAAATAATATTCAATAAATAAATATGCTGAGTCATAAGCCCTCGAATGAATATTCGAAATAATATTCAATAAATAAATAAGCTGAGTCATAAGCCCTCGAATGAATATTCGAAATAATATTCAATAAATAAATAAGCTGAGTCATAAGCCCTCGAATGAATATTCGAAATAATATTCAATAAAATAATATAAAGTTATCGAATAAACCTTATTCGATTAATAGTTTTGAAAACTATAACCATATATATATAAATAAATAAATATATATATATATATAAAATCTACTCGGGATCCTCGACTCCCGGTTTTAGAAAATGTTTTCACCTTTGGGTCCCTATACTAAGGGTATATGCAAATTACCGCTATTCTCTAGCATAGGTATTATGAACTGAACCAACATATATATATTTCAAGAATATAAAACAGGCATGCATATATACCATATCACATGCTATAATATATCGCAAGAATTTGCTAAATAGCCATTATGCATCTATCACAAGATAATGCATGTACAAATGTATACATCACAACAACATTATAACGGATAGAAAACTTGCCTGAGCGACTGGGGGTTACGAATGGCTTGGGACGAGTCTGGTAACCTATAAACAACAAGTAAGTTTGAATTAAACCAAAGTCACTTGTAAATCTATACTCTAACCAACTTAGACTCTAACGCTCGTTTTGCGCTTACTGATTCTCTTAAGTCACTCGAGTACCCTCGGCTCCACCATTTTTAATAATTTAACCATTACGAGTTTTAAGGCGATTCCTTCGCGAGTGTCTTGCCAACTGCCTAACACACTTGCCATAATTGTTTCATACATTAATTAACCCTTTTTGGTCTTTAACCTATGTTTCAAAGTAAGGCGAGTGGTAATGTTTCGTTCGCAAAACGTCGTTACTTAAAACGGCCGTTTCTCCTAAACCGTACATCGGAATCAAACGAACTACATACCAAAACGAAGCTCGTAACATGAACTATCTTAACATGGCAATGGTCAAAATCTAGCAGGGGGTTCTCGGGTCCTAATGTTATGAACAAAAGCAGTCTAAAGTAATTCGGACATTACAACGACTATGTTTACGCGATTTCCCAAATTTAAATCAATTCAAAACAACCACAAATCCATCCACAATCACAACCCAATAAAAACTCCATCCATATTACTTTACAACAGATCCAAATCAACTCATTATAATCAATTTACTTAGTCTTAAAACTTGAATTTAAACTATACTACATTCTTTAACCAAATCATAAGATTTCAACATTCCAATCTCCACCATTCCAACCCAACTCTAAACCAACCATCATTAAGCTACTCTAATACCATAACAGCCAAAATCATCCTAATATACATAGTAAAGCTAGGGTTTGGAGATGATATACCTTCCTTGAAGTGGTGTGAGTAGCTAGGAAGCCTTAAGAAGCCTTGAGGAGTCTTAGGGATGCTTGGATCTTAAAGGAAAAACAAGAAAAATCAAGTTAAAAACCTTGAAATCACTATTCATTGTCTTCTTCATTGATTTCTTGGAGAAGATAGAGAATTAATTGGTGGCTTAAACTCATAATATAGCCATAACTATGCATAAGGAATACTAGGAAATTATCTTACCAATTTAGGAAGCTTGGATCTTGGATTTTGAAAATTTTCTCTTTGAAAACTAGGAAAAGCCGAGAGCAAACCCTTGGTGAAGAGAAATGGAATTTTATTTTGTTTTGATGAAATGATTTGTTTGGCTTGGTGGATGAAGTTTTGTTTTTGTTTTGGTTAATTACCTTTTTAGCCTTAACTTTGTGTAGTTTTAATTCAACCACATCTCCTTCCCTTATGTCATGCTTATGTCATGCTCATGATGTCATCCTCCCCTCTTTGTCCTCTTCTCATTGGTTGGGTGACATCATCCTCTCTAATACCTTTGATTAACTTCCTAATTGTTTGCCTAATGACCGCTGATCTGTTATACGGTTCGCTTAACTTTCGTTTTCGTTTATCGTTTGAGGGATCATACCCGGGATCTTATTACTTAGGTTCCCTTAACCTTTCTCAATATATTATATTCCTTTTATGATCCTCTCTTATAATCCTTCAATTTAAATCCTTTTTATCTTGTTACCTTATACTCAATTCTTTCCGTATCTAGTGGATTTTCGGGAAAAATCAAAGTATTCGGAATTTGATTCTGACGATCTTTACATACACTTATATACCATATAGAGTACTACTAAAATCTCAGAATATCCATAACAGAACCCCTACATAGTGTGGCATGAAAAGTTTCCTCATTCAGCAAAAACACTATTCACAAGGGTTACAAAAAGTTCAAAATTTTGGGGTTTATTACAGTCTCCCCTCCTTAAAAGGATTCCGTCCCAGAATCAAATAGAAAACAAATGGGGGTACTTTTCTAGCATTGCGCTCTCTAGTTCCCAAGTTGATTCTTCCATATTATGATTCTGCCATAGCACTCTGACTAGCTTGATCACTTTGTTCCGAAGCATCTGCTCCTTCTTATCTATAATCCTTACTGGCTTCTCCATGTACGTCAGATCTGGTTGCATATCCACCTGCTCGTACTCCACTATGTGCCTGGCATCCCGATGATACTTCCTTAGCATTGACACATGGAACACCTTATGAACTTGGTGTAGGTTTGGGGGTAAGGCTAGCTCGTAAGCTAACTTTCCAATCTGTCATAATATCTCAAAAGGTCCAATGTACCTTGGGCTTAGTTTTCCTTTCTTTCCGAACCTCATTAATCCCTTCCAAGGGGATACCTTCAGCAGTACTAATTCCCCTACTTCATATTCCTTGTCCTTTCGGGCTAGGTCTGCATATTTTTTCTGTCTGTCTTGGGCTGCTACAAGCCGCCCTCTGATAAGATCCACTATATCTTTGGTCCTTTGGACCACTTCGGGTCCGAGCATCTTCCGTTCTCCTACTTCATCCCAGTATAAGGGAGATCGACACCTTCTTCCGTACAGGGCCTCATAAGGCGGCATTCCGATGCTAGTATGAAAGCTATTGTTATAAGAAAACTCGATCAACGGCAAGTGATCATCCCAACTTCCTTTAAAGTCTATTGCACAGACTCTCAACATATCCTCTAGTGTCTGGATGGTCCTTTCACTTTGCCCATCCGTCTGGGGATGGTACGTGGTACTAATATTTAACTTGGTCCCCGCATATTCTTGAAAGCTCCTCCAAAACCTGGAGTTGAATCTGGGGTCTCGGTCTGAGACAATGGACACTGGGACTCCATGTCGCGTCACTATTTCCTTAAGGTAAATGTCCACCAGTCTATCGACTGTGTATCTCTCATTGATAGGGATGAAATGAGCCGACTTTGTCAGTCAGTCTATAATTACCCATATGGCGTCATGGTTGGCTTTCGTCCTTGGCAAGCCTACAACAAAATCCATCGCTATCTGTTCCCATTTCCATTCGGGAATCTCCAGTGGTCGTAAAAGTCCACTGGGTCTCTGGTGCTCTGCCTTTACTCTTTGGCAAGTCAAACATTTGTTCACCCATTCTGCTACATCGCTCTTCATGTTGGGCCACCAGTAATACTCCTTCAAATCCCTATACATCTTGGTACTTCCCGGGTGAATGAAATACCTTGAACTATGGCTTTCATCCAAAATCTCATCTTTAAGCTCTTGAACGTTTGGAACCCAAATCTGGTAAGAGTACCTCATTATCCCTTTATCATCTTTCTCCGTATGGATCTCTTCTCCAGTCATTGACTCTCTGCCCTCATTCATTATTTTCTCTTGGCACAATCTGATCTTTTCCAATAATTCTGGCTGCATTGAGATCTCAAAAAGCTTTTCAGTTCCAGTTCCGGTTACCTTTACTTCTATTTCCATTCTCACAAAATCCCGTATCAATTCTTCCGAAGTCGTTATCATTCTGAGTCTTTCCTTTCTACTAAGGGCATCAGCCACCACATTGGCTTTCCCCGGATGATAGATAATCTCACAATTATAATCCTTGATTAGCTCTAACCATCTCCTCTGGCGCATGTTGAGCTCTTTCTGCGTAAATATGTACTTGAGGCTCTTATGGTCATTGAAAATCTCGCACTTTTCTCCATACAAGTAGTGCCTCCAAATTTTTAAGGCAAAAACTATTGCCGCGAGCTCAAGGTCATGGGTAGGATATCTAATCTCGTATTCCTTCAGTTGTCTCGACGCATACGCAATCACCTTACCGTGCTGCATAAGCACACACCCTAATCCTTTGTGCGACGCGTCACTATATATCATAAAATCTCCTTTTCCGTCCGGCAATGCCAACACCGGAGCCGTTACCAACCTTTTCTTTAATTCCTGAAAACTGTTCTCGCATTTCTCCGTCCATTCAAACTTCTCTGTCTTACGAGTAAGTCGTGTCAAAGGGGCTGCGATCTTCACAAAGTCTTGTACAAATCTACGATAGTAGCCGGCCAATCCTATGAAACTCCTTACCTCTGTGGGTGTGGTTGGCCTTTCCCAATTTGAGACCGCCTCTATCTTGGAGGGGTCGACCAATACTCCTTCTTTATTGATCACATGTCCTAAAAACTGTACTTCATTATGCCAGAATCCACACTTCGAGAATTTGGCATACAACTGTTCCTTTCTGAGTATTCCTAGAGCTATCCTCAAATGCTCTGCATGCTCTGCCTCAGTCCTTGAGTAGATCAAAATATCATCGATAAAAACTATCACACACTTGTCCAAGTACTTCTTAAATACTCTGTTCATTAAGTCCATGAAAGCCGCTGGGGTGTTGGTTAATCCAAAGGACATTACCAAGAACTCATAATGCCCATACCTGGTACGGAACGCTGTCTTGGAAATATCTTCGGGTTTAATCTTTAGTTGGTGATATCCAGTTCTCAGGTCAATTTTGGAAAAATAAACAGCATCCTTTAGCTGGTCGAACAGATCGTCTATTCCAGGTAATGGGTACCTGTTCTTTATGGTTAGCTTGTTCAACTCTCGATAGTCGATGCACAGCCTCATGCTCCCATCTTTCTTCTTAACAAATAAAACTGGTGCTCCCCACGGAGACACACTGGGTCTTATCATACCCTTATCCAAGAGTTCCTGCAATTGGATAGCTAATTCCTTCATTTCTAACGGGGCTAATCGGTAAGGTGCTTTTGAAACTGGCGCCGTCCCTGGGGACAACTCAATAGCAAATTCAATCACTCTATCGGGTGGTAATCCCGGAAGGTCTTGTGGGAATACGTCTTCAAATTCGTTGACTACCGGAATATCTTGTAAGTTGGGCACCTCCTTCTGCGTGTCCACCACATAGGCTAGGTAGGCCTCATTTCCTTTTCGTAGCATCCTTCTGGCCTGGGCCATAGTCAAAAATTTATGTGTCTGCCTCTTTCCTCTAAATATAACTTCTTTCTTCCCTGGGATATTTAACTTAACTTTCTTCCCTTTATAGTCTATCTGAGCATCATTGCTAGATAGCCAGTCCATTCCTAAAATTACATCGAACTCCCCTAATTTAAAAGGAATCAGATCAACACTAAAAGATTGCTCCCCTATGCCTATCTCACAGGCGGGGTGAATCTGGTTAACAGGAATAATCTCATGATTGGCTATTTCTACTTGTAAGGGCTCTATCAAGGGTTCAGCCTTAAGTCTTAACTTACGCACAAGGTCCTTTGATATAAAAGATTTAGTTGCTCCCGAATCAAATAAAATGTTTGCACTGACTGAATTTAGAGAAAGGGTACCTGCTATCACATCTGAATCTTTCATAGCATCCTGGACTGTCATGTTGAAAGTCCTCGTAGTAGGTGGCTTATTGGAGGCAGCCCTGCTGGCTCCTGAAGCTGCTGGTTTGTTCATTGGGCATTCCCTCTTCCAATGACCCGGGCGTCCACACTGATGACAAGTGGTGGTTGGAATGACGGCAGGGGCTGACGAAGGGCATTTGTGAGCATAGTGGCCCACTTACCCACATTTAAAGTAGGTTACTGGCTTTCCCTTACATTCCCCAGAATGCATTCTTCCACAAGTGTTACAGGCTGGCAATGGGAATCGAGACTGGTTGGAATAGGACATTCTTGACTTCTGGCTGCTCTGGCTCACATTCACACTCATTGGCCGCTTAAACCCAGTGTTCTTTCCCGGTAGGGACACTGCCCCTCGATTAAATCTAGTTGGGAAGCTCCTTGCCGCGGAACCTCCACCCATGCTCATACTTTTCCTCTTTATTCCCTTCTTCTCTCTTTCCTTCTGCATCTGTTCACTTCCGGCTTCTACAATTGTTGCCTTTTGCACCAGAGTGGCATAATTCGTAAGCTCAAGGATTGCCACCCTATTCTGGATCCACGGTTTCAGTCCCTGCTGAAACCTCCTAGCTTTCTTTTCCTCGGTGCTCACAAACTCCGGCACAAACCTTGATAACTCAGTAAATTTCGCTTCGTACTCTGCTACAGATAAGTTATTCTGCTTTAGCTCTAAGAACTTGAGCTCCATCTGGTTTTCCATAAACCTCGGGAAATACTTTCCCAGAAACAACTGACTGAATCTCTCCCAGGTTATAATAGCATCTGTCTCCATGTTTTTCTTGGCCTCCCACCAGTAGTTGGCCTCTCCTTTCAGAAGGTAGGTAGCAAATACAGTCTTCTGTGCCTCATCAGTACTCAAAATCTCAAAGGATTTCTCCATTTCTTTTAACCATGCTCTTGCCTCAACTGGGTCGGCTGATCCGTGGAACTCAGGGGGCTTAAGGGACTTAAAAGCCCTGAAAGAGTTTGCCACAGCATTGTTATTTCCTTGAGGGGGTGGGTTGGGTTGGCGTTCCAAGTTCTGCCTTAGTAGTTGCATGAACTGGCCCATGGAATCCATGCCTGGGTTTGGTATTAGTTGCTCAACCTCAGTTTCTCCTTCTTCAGCCTCTATCTCAAATCCCTCAATATCATATGTTTCCTCTTCCTCTTCATACAGGGAGTCATCCTATTCCATATAATCCTCATCTTCCTCTTCACTGTGTTCCTGGTTCCTATCGTCCTGGTTATGGCTTCCCTGGTCCTCAGATCCAGGGTTCGCCCTAGTTCCAATCTTTCTTGGCGGCATGATACTGATAATAAAAAAATATTAGGAAATTCAACGTTAGGTCACAATCATACTCAACATTGTGCCTTGCACAACTCTTATAATGGGGAGAACGTATCTCGCAATTCTATTACATTATGACAGTTCTAATAAGAAGTGCAGTACTAATAATGATAAAAACAGTGATCTCGTCACTAAGGAACTGAACTAAAAGGAAACAAATATATACATAATGCGAGAAATACATAGTTTGATCTGGTCAAAAGTACAACAGTGCTACAGCCATCTGTCCCAAAAGTGATACACAAGAGTCTATCTGTCTAGTCAGAAAAAGGGATGCTATATACAAGTCAACTATCCCGGAAAATTGGCTCTTACTAAGGCCTCGACTAACTAGACAACTAGACTATCCCGTCGTTAATCCTGAATCATACACCAGAGCGGGTCAGCTCCCATACCCTTTCCATCGCATGACGGAAGATATAGTCGGCCTGCCGCCTGGAGATCCTACCATGCCTGTCCCCCTGGAGAGATCCGAGTCTCGCTCGGGATGTGAGCTCTATCCCCGTCAGCTCCCTCCTCAAGGATCGGGGTATAGCTGCCCTAGTCTCATAAGCTCGGGTACGCCTACCCGCCCTCTCCACATCCAACTCCCTCCTGGCCTCATCCAGCCGGGCCTCAGCAACAGCCACTCGGGTCCTCAGTACATCCTGAACATAGCCGTGGGCTAACAAAGACTGCCTGTGGGCAGGGTCGAGAGGTGGTGAATCCGGAGCCGCTGGGGGTGCATCCTCAGTCTGCCTAGGCTCGGAAGTATGGGTCTCTGAGCTGTCCTCATAGGGGATCCAAGATAGTGGTGGAGGGGTAGGAGCTCTGCCCATCGGAAGTGTGGGTAAAGGGGTACCAGCGTACACTACCATAGGTCTGACACGCTCCTTAGCTACTGGGACCTCATCCGGGTCCTTCTCATCTGGAATAGCAATGACCTCTGTCTCTGACTCCTCCGAGGGGTCCTCCTCATCTGAAATAGCAATGACCTCCGTCTCTGACTCCTCTGAGGGGTCCTCCTCATCCTCTTGTTGAGACTGGCCAAGTTGATCCTTTCACTGTAGTTGATGAAGTCCATGAATTCTGCTATTTCATCCTGAGTAGGAACCTCCATCAAATTTGCAATAGGATTGGCCAAGGACATATTCACATCAGTTTATGAAAATTCCACTTGTTGACCCTTAATAGAGCAACTAACCACCATGGAAGCAGTTTGGTCCTCATGTACTACTGTCCTTATCTGTAACACCCCCAGATCCGGGGTCAGGGATCCGGGTCGTCACGGTCTTTCTTTCCACAATTATCACTTAACTTAATTAAAAATAAACAACCTCAAGCTGTGACCCCACACTAACACACACCACCACACGTCATAGTCTCAGAGATGAAATTGAAATAAGTACAAGTCCTTGAATCCACAATTAAAAGTTATTACAACCCAAAATGATTACTTGATAAATTTACAGTTAATTTCCATTATCTGCCATAAGTTATAATTATACATAATTGATTCCCAAAAGTAGAATGTCTGATCTAAAGGTAGATCTACCTCTGCAGCTATAGCAGCTACGATCTCAACGGGAAGGCGCGGGGCGCTTCCCACGCGCTTGCGCTGGGTCTGCTGGAGCCTGGCCATCTTTCCTAACTGTTGTTGTGTGATGAAGAAATGAAGCAAGAGTGAGCATTACAGCTCGTAAGATAATATATAGTGATAACAATAATACAAGTATCTAAATGGATACTTACTAGAATCCTTTATCATGTGTAAGGTAATTACTTACTGGATATAAGTTTTAAAGGAAGATGAAGTTACCAATTACTTCACTGCACTTATACCATTTTTAGAAATCTACTTGAACTACTATTGTTCAAAGTATAATAAGATTCACGAGGTCATCCCATAGATGAGACCACAAATAAAACTTGAATATATTTGATCTTTGAAATATTTTGAAAAAAAATGAAGTTACGAGATACTTCATTCAATGGATACACCAATAAAACTGTTTGACCCTGTCAATGCTTCGGCAACCGCCCATTCGTAGCCCTTCGATCGAAATGCTACGGGTAGTGTTGCAGAATTATCCAACTGGATGATGAACTCATTACGGGAGTTTTCCGCGCCAGGAAGACCACTTACGATGATCAGTCGTAGTAGTACAACCCCACCATTTTCTACATGTAGAGGAGAACCTGTTGGATTTTATTTGTCAACCGAACACTGAACTCCTAAGGAATGGACCGCCTTAGCGGAACTTCCAGGCCATTTGGGCCAATATAATAAGGCTGGGCCGGCGCTACTCGACCACTTACGCCACTCCTAGTTCAGATGAAATCCATGACTCTGAAACGTAAAGCTCGTCCCCACTTTCCCCAAGTAGAAACTTGTTGATACGGCTCCACTAAGAAGTCGTATCTAGTTGGAAAGGAAAAACTCACCGATATTTCCCAGGCAATGCCTGTTAATGGATTAACTTGTTCCAAGAATTTTACTTCCCGAGTATTGGGTAAGTAATCAAAAACTCTTTTATCAAGACAGCAACCTTGTTGCGAATATAAACCACACCACAGAGCCGGATCCCTCAGGTTTTGAGCGAGTATTTAAATCCCTTTCGAAAGGAGGATCTTAAATATAAAAAAATGAGTTTTGGGATCCGCTCTAACTTTTAAAAATCATTTTGAAGGCTCACGAAACATTTTTAAGAATGTTCGGAGTGATGCTGATTTAGTAAAATAAATCAGTTCCAATATATTAGAAAATATCTGAATATTATTATTTAAATAATATTCCCATAAAGAATAATCTTTATAAAAATAATTGAAGTAGAAGTTGTAAAACTTATACTTGAAATGAATATTAAATAACCAAAGATATACTTATACGAAGGTACTATCGTTATTTGGATAATCAAAAGTGAGTTTGATTATCGACACCTTATTTCTTAATAAAATAAAGAATATATCTCAACAAATAATCGGAGTCATAGATCCTCAAATGAATATTCAAAATAATATTCAATAAATAAATAAGCTGAGTCATAAGCCCTCGAATGAATATTCGTAATAATATTCAATAAATAAATAAGCTGAGTCATAAGCCCTCGAATGAATATTCGAAATAATATTCAATAAATAAATAAGCTGAGTCATAAGCCCTCGAATGAATATTCAAAATAATATTCAATAAATAATATAAAGTTATCGAATAAACCTTATTCGATTAATAGTTTTGAAAACTATAACCATATATATATATAAATATATATATATATATATATATATATATATATAAAATCTACTCGGGATCCTCGAATCCCGGTTTTAGAAAATGTTTTCACCTTTGGGTCCCTATACTAAGGGTATATGCAAATTACCGCTATTCTCTAGTATAGGTATTATCAACTGAACCAACAGATATATATTTCAAGAATATGAAACAGGTATGCATATATACCATATCACATGCTACAATATATCGCAAGAATTTGCTAAATAACCATTATGCATCTATCATAAGATAATGCATGTACAAATGTATACATCACAACAACAGTATAACGGATAGAAAACTTGCCTGAGCGACTGGGGGTTACGAATGGCTCGGGAATAGTCTGGTAACCTATAAACAACAAGTAAGTTGGAATTAAACCAAAGTCACTTGTAAATCTATACTCTAACCAACTTAGACTCTAACGCTCGTTTTGCGCTTACTGATTCTCTTAAGTCACTCGAGTACCCTCGGCTCCACCATTTTTAATAATTTAACCATTACGAGTTTTAAGGCGATTCCTTCGCGAGTGTCTTGCCAACTGCCTAATACACTTGCCATAATTGTTTCATACATTAATTAACCCTTTTTGGTCTTTAACCTATGTTTCAAAGTAAGGCGAGGGGTAATGTTTCGTTCGCGAAACGTCGTTACTTAAAACAGCCGTTTCTCCTAAACCGTACATCGGAATCAAACGAACTACATACCAAAACGAAGCTCGTAACATGAACTATCTTAACATGGCAATGGTGAAAATCTAGAAGGGGGTTCTCGAGTCCTAATGTTATGAACAAAAGCAGTCTAAAGTAATTCGGATATTACGACGGCTATGTTTACGCGATTTCCCAAATTTAAACCAATTCAAAACAACCACAAATCCATCCACAATCACAACCCAATCAAAACTCCATCCATATTACTTTACAACAGCCCCAAATCAACTCATTATAATCAATTTACTTAGTCCTAAAACTTGAATTTAAACTATACTACATTCTTTAACCAAATCATAAGATTTCAACATTCCAATCTCCACCATTCCAACCCAACTCTAAACCAACCATCATTAAGCTACTCTAATACCATAACAACCCAAATCATCCTAATATACATAGTAAAGCTAGGGTTTGGAGATGATATACCTTCTTTGAAGTGGTGTGAGTAGCTAGGAAGCCTTAAGAAGCCTTGAGGAGTCTTAGGGATGCTTGGATCTGAAAGGAAAAACAAGAAAAATCAAGTTAAAAACCTTGAAATCACTATTCATTGTCTTCTTCATTGATTTCTTGGAGAAGATAGAGAATGAATTGGTGGCTTAAACTCATAATATAGCCATAACTATGCATAAGGAATACTAGGGAATTATCTTACCAATTTAGGAAGCTTGAATCTTGGATTTTGAAAATTTTCTCTTTGAAAACTAGGAAAAGCCGAGAGCAAACCCTTGGTGAAGAGAAATGGAATTTTCTTTTGTTTTGATGAAATGATTTGTTTGGCTTGGTGGATTAAGTTTTGTTTTTGTTTTGGTTAATTACCTTTTTAGCCTTAACTTTGTGTGGTTTTAATTCAACCACATCTCCTTCCCTTATGTCATGCTTATGTCATGCTCCTGATGTCATCCTCCCCTCTTTGTCCTCTTCTCATTGGTTGGGTGACATCATCCTCTCTAATCTCTTTGATTAACTTCCTAATTGTTTGCCTAATGACCGCTGATCTGTTATACGGTTCGCTTAACTTTCATTTTTATTTATCGTTTGAGGGATCATACCCGGGATCTTATTACTTAGGTTCCCTTAACCTTTCTCAATATATTATATTCCTTTTATGATCCTCTCTTATAATCCTTCAATTTAAATCCTTTTTATCCTGTTACCTTATACTCAATTCTTTCCGTATCTAGTGGATTTCCGGGAAAAATCAAAGTATTCGGAATTGGATTCTGACGATCTTTACATACACTTATATACCATATAGAGTACTACTAAAATCTCAGAATATCCATAACAGAACCCCTACATAGTGTGGCATGAAAAGTTTTCTCATTCAGCAAAAACACTATTCACAAGGGTTACAAAAAGTTCAAAATTTTGGGGGTTATTACATTATCACAGCTGTATTCTAGAAGTCCCCTAAAACATCCAAGTACAGAACTGGATTTGCTGTTAAAGCACCTGCAAAATAAGTTTCGGAGATAAACTTCACAAAACTCTTGAAAAAGTCATGAGCCTGGTTTGTATCAGTAAACGCTAGTTAAATGGTGCCCTCCTTTTGGATGAAAGGTGTAACTGTGTTTGATGCCATTGAAATAGTCTGAATTTGTGTGGGTAAGAAAAAGTAGAGAGAAAGAGTTTGAAACGAGAGAGTGAGAATTGGAAAAATTAGGTCACTTAGAGTTCTCGAAGGCGTAAAGAGGTATATGTCGAGATGTCTGGGTATTTATAGTAAAAGGTAAATGACTTATGGAGAACTAAAAATAGACGTTTGGAATTTGCTTATCGAGAAGTCATGTAAAGAGAATATATACATATCGATATGTCATTTTCCTGACTCTTATCGAGAACTTAGAAAATGACTTGTCGAGATGTCAAATAAATACCCAGTTTGTCCTGAATGGACTGAATTATTCTCAAATTTTATTTAAATAAATTAAAATAAAATCAGAATGAATTTTATCAAAAGTATCATACTGAAAATAATTTATTAAGTAAAATTATTTCAGTCTAAGTTAAAGATAAGTTTAAATTAAACTTGTAGAAACTCATACTAGATTACCTGGGAACTGTACAATACTTATCGAGAAGTCATAAAGTGACTTATCGAGATGTCCATTCGAGAAGTCTAGTAATGACCTTATTCGAGAAGTCAATCGAGAAGTCATAATACCTTATCGAGATATCCAGGAGAAGTCCAATAAAGACTTATCTAGAACTTTATCGAGAAGTCAAAATAACTTATCGAGATGTCTTACTCGAGAGGTCCAAGGTTGACTTATCGAGACCTACTTCGAGAAGTCTCAAAATGACTTATCGAGAAGTCATTTATACTTATCGAGAACTTAGTTCTCTATATACTTTTGCTGCTTTTGAGGTTTATCTTTTATTATGGCAGACTCTGCAGAGGAATCTCCACAATCATCTCAGGTTCCTGAACTTACCACTATTGATATGTCTGTGTCTGATTACAAATCTATTGTGCATGAACTTACTTTAGAATTGTATAATGTTCATACAAGCATGCTAGCATATAAACTTGAAAATGATAAGTTAGTTCTTAAAGCCGAGAATTTAACCTCTAGAAATGAAGAACTAGAATTGCTTGTAGTTGGATTAAAAGACCTTAAACAAAAGAATGAATATCTAGAGAATAAGGTTAAGTGCAACGCAAACATAGAAGCCATTCTTAGAACCCAAATTGCTAATTTAGAAAAGAAGTTACAGGCTTTTAAGAATGCAGCTTTGACTCAGAAGGAGGTAATAGATGGTCAAAGATTTAAATCTATGACTTCAATAGGACTTGACTATTCAAAGATGAACAATAAGAAGCATAATGGTGCATCTGAGATACATATATTTTTCCCAGAAAAGATACCATATATTATTAAGGATGTTGTATCTCCTTTGTTCACTGAGCCTGTTTCAGAACCTTTGGATGAAGTAAGTTTGCTAATTAATGAGGAATTGATTGCTGAAGATAGAGAGAAAGAGAAGGTAGAGGAATCCCCTAAGACTCCTAAGGCTTCAGCTAGTAAAGCTAAATCCAAAGATGACCTAGGTAACAAAGTGGATAGGAAAGAACCTGACACACTTAAGGAAAAGACCCAATAGATAACTCTAAGACTGGTGAAAGTGCTAAGGTTAAGGCTAAGAAGAACAGAAATGGCAAGGTAGGTGTTAATAAGAAAAACTATTTTTTCAACTTCCTCATCTTCATCTAGAAAGTTATGTAATAATTGCTATTCTGCTGCACACCTTACACATGCATGCACAAAAGCTAAAGTAGAATCTATTGCAACTTCTAGTGTGCCTTCCATGCCTAACATGCCTAGTTTTTATGAGCCCTGTGGCATAATTGGTTGTATGCCATGTGCATTTGTTACTATGTCTGAATATTTCAAATCTTTTCATGCAACTTCTAGCACTTGCACTGACACTAAGACAAGCATGAGTAATGATCACTCACAGGCCTAGACTGTAGTACCTCCTATCTCTAAGTCTGATAACTCTGTTGAGACTAGCACTGAGAAGGAGTCAGTCAAAGTGAAAACTAAGCTTGTTAAGGTTTCATTTGTTGATTCTGTTCCAACCCCTAAACCTTCATGACCCAATAAAACTTGGGTACCAAAGTCTTCTTAATCAATCTGTGTTTGCAGGGTAAGGTATGAAAGGAAAAGATCATGTGTATTCTGGACAGTGGTTGTTCTAGGCATATGACAGGATAAAAGTCCCTGCTCACAGGTGTGATTGAGAAAGTTGGCCCTATAGTTACCTTTGGAGATGACATCAAAGGATTTACTAAGGGATATGGTAATTTAGAAATTGGGGATGTCATCATTAAAAACATCTCTCTTGTGGAAGGATTGAAGCATAATCTTCTAAGCGTCAATCAGTTTTATGACAAAGGATACAATGTTGACTTTAGACCAGAAAGATGTTTGATCACTCACAGGAAAGATGAGAAGCTTACTTTACAGGGAGTAATGAAAGGTAATTTATTTGTATCTTACTTGAAGTCTACCTGTGATGGAGTAATGAGATTCTACAATAAAGCTTCATCAGAACAAAGTTGGTTATGGCACAAGAAGCTCTCACACTTGAACTTCAAGACTGTGGCGCCCCAAAACCCGGGGTCAGGAGTCTCGGAAGCCATGCCATCTCAACTCACACAGCTCGCACTACAATATATAAATACTCACACTTCACGACCCCACACTTATCACACACACTTATAGGTTATTGTCTTGGAAACGAACCATCATAACTAGAGTAATTTTTAACCATCAAGTGATATTTATTACAATCCAAAAGTAATTAATCTTACCGGGGAGTGACCTTTAGGTAAGGCTAGTCCGCCGACCAAATATACGTTTCTTGTTTCTTATCTTACATAAATCATACTTATAAATAAGCCGAACCATAAACAACTGAAAACTAATCCAGCCTATTCTGACTACCTGTGGTACAACACCAAACAATCTACGGAACAACTGGCCATTTCCTACCCGTTTCCTGGTTGTGGTTCTCATGGCAGACATCTTGATTCACTGTTGTGTTGTGTCAATTTAAGAAAATAAGTGTGAGCTATAATGCTCAGCATAATAATGTACAGTATGGAAATGACTGTATGAAATCATCATATATTATATATATGTTTTATTCGAAAATAGTTTTCCTTGGTGTTACACACCTTCTTACGAAAACAATTCTTTAAGGGGTTTTTATAACCTGCGAATACCTTGATAGTAATCCCAGCACCTAGGCTTGGGTTACGGTATTGCATCTCAATTCCAATTGGAAGAATTTGGACATTCACTGGAGCCACCGCATACGATGATCAGTCGTACTACGGAAATAGTAACCTTTTCTACTAGTAGAAGGACGAAACCATCATCTCTCGGGTATCACCCTGGCCACATACGGGCTATGTGTCCTCATTTCGGGTATACACACACTTCGCAGGTCCATAGGTACATATTGTACCGTCTCCTACGGTATCAGTAGCCTATCCAATACACGAAGTACTTGGATTCTACCCCTCCCTTGTCCTTTAGGAAATCCTATCATGTTTTGAAAACTCGAACCACATCGAAGTTCCTCCAAGCGTTTTGCTTGTTGATATGCATAGCTTTACTATATATATATATATGTACTTCCGAAAGTTTCAAAGGAAGTACTAAGGATGTGAGTTGACCATTGTCAACAGATAATCAATAAGGGGAAAAGTTTCTCCTTGAAACTATATTCAAAATATTAATAAGTCCGGATAATATTCACCGACGATCTGAAATTATTCGAATGATACTTCTAAATCAGAAAGTATGTTTTATATCAGGATCTATGATTTTTAAATCAATAATAATCCTTTAATAAATAATAATTAATTAAATAATAGTCTATAATTAATTAAATGATAATTGATATTAATCATACCTCGAATGAGTTTACTCTCTAAAAGGTTTATTTAAAATAATATTCCTCAACTAGTTTGTATCTACATAATTAATAATCTATAATGATTAATCGGGTTTGAATAAATAAACGTTGAAGTATACTACTCCTATAATAAAGGAATACGTATATAATTTTTATTATCCGAACAATAAAATATAGTTGAGGAAATATGATCGTTGGAAAATCGTTCTAATAAAAGTTCGAGGTGTTTTAATGTTTCGTAAATGGACGATGAGTCCCTTTAAAACGTACTGTTATGGACTTATACCCGTCCTATAATATCTCCGGAATGATTTCCGGGTTTTATCTTAAATCCTGACCGATCCTCGGTCTTATATAATACGTCACGCCTAAGGCGAAATAACATTTCACGATATATAATTATCGTACAACATCGCTATATTATGCGAAAATTCAACAACTATGTATCACGGCAAACATGGTATTTAAGCGATGATAGTAAAACAATCATTTCACAACATAACAGTAAATGGAGTTGGGTTTGTAAACTTACCTGGGTATCTCGAGGTGGAGGATGCTCTAGGTTCCGCTCGGAAATCTATAACCATAAACACATTTCATTTTGTTAGGTTCCGTTCTAATTTACGGCAACTCGCACTCACGCGCTACTTATTATGCACCCTCTCAACTCATACTACCTTTTAACATTTCTTTTAAGTCATAATCACATTATGGTTACTTCATTTTCCTAAGTATCTTGGGATCATTCTCATTATCGTCGTCGGCTCCGCTTAAGGATTCTTGCGGTTTCTACCCACGCGGTCTCGGCTCCGACATTTTTATAAAATTGAGAAATCATTATTTTTACTTTAAATTTTTATGGAAGTTAGGAAACTCAATATGTTACTCTATGTAAAAATTTCATGGTTTATGAATACTTTTAAGTCTATCCTTTATATTTTCAAAATTCATAATTCGTAGCAGTTTTTGTCGCGTAAATCACTTTTACTAAAACGACCATAACTTTTGATCCGTAAATCAGAAACAAGCGATTCAAGCGCCTAAACGATCCTTATAACATTTTATATCCAAAACAAAGGTTATTTTTCAAGAATCTACAGTTTAGAACTTTAGGACATTCTGCAGAAACTTAAAGTTACGATTTGTTGGTTTTAATGAAGTTACGTTTACGATCGGGGTTTCGTTTACGCGCTAACTATCAACACAACCACCAACAATTATCATATCATCATCAACACACAAAATCCTCTCAAGAACATTATGTTCTTGAGGTAACAACAACCAACTTTAATATACTTAACTTAAGCACCAAGATTTCATCAATACTACTTAGTAAGCTAGGTTTAGTACCACATACTAAATGGATCTTAAAAGTGAACCTTAAATAAAGTTGGGCCAAAGATTTTTATATTTATTGAAAGCTTGAGATGTGTTCTTGAGGATGGTGGAGGCTTGGAAGTGCTTGGTATGAGTTTTAGAACCTAAAACCACCATTGAAATCAAGAAACCAAAGAGAGGTTACTATTCACACTATTCACTAGTGAGTTTCTTGAATATATTCCACCCATCAAACCTTGATAAAAAGAGATGAAAGAATTTTCTTACCTTAGTTTAGTTTCTAGGAGGCTTTGGAATTAATTGGGTGATTTTACAAGAGCTTGAACTTGGAGTTTTGAATTCCAATTCTCCCTTTTTCTTCAATATAGCCGAATGGAACAAAAATGGGGATGGGGGGGGGGGTATTTATACTACTTGGTTGCTTCTCTTGGATGCTTGGATAGGTTGCTTCTTGGAAGGTGACTTGATATCTTTGCAACTTGATTTTATTCTTCCTAGGATAGCATTCTAGGTTTATTCCTTATTGCCAAATCCATGGACATATCTTTGTAGCTTGCTAGCTTACAAGCTAACTACAAGGTTAGCTTCTTAGCACATTATTTGCTAGCTAGCTTGGTCATCCTATGGTTAGCTCACTATTTGATGAAGTAACCATGGTTACTTCCTTACCATGGTTTAGTTAGTGCGTTACATTTATTTAATCATTTACGCATTCGCTCGGTTACTTAAACGTTCTCCGTAATACTTACTCGTAAGTGGTTCGCAATGTAATTCCTTTCGTATTTATTACTTATATTTTTATTTATCCTACTTGAATATAAATTCGTAGGATTTTAATCTCGTAATTATATTGTGATTCCCGTAATCCTCGATAAGTCATAAATACGGTCGTTTTTCAAAGTTCGTTTTCTTCGAAAACTAATAGCGTTTGCATACACTCATTTGGTACATATAGTCGTAATATCAATTCCGAAATTCATTTTCTCATGCACTACATAGTGTGGGCTCAAAAGTTTTTCCCGTCTGTCAGGGTTACTATTCATTAAATATTTTACAAGGTCTCAAAAATTCGAGTTATTACAAAGACAATGAACTCTCTGGTTAAGAGAGAATTGGTGAGAGGACTACCACAGATGGAATTCTGTCAAGAAGAACTCTGTGAAACATGTGAAAAAGGGAAATCAAAGAAAGCATCACACAGAAGCAAGGAAATGACAAGCATAACTGAACCTCTTCAGTTAATTCACATGGATTTATTTGGTCCAGTTAATGTGCTGTCACTATCAAGGAAAAGATATGCTTTAGTGATAGTCGATGATTACTTCAAGTATACATGGGTGTTGTTTCTGCAATCTAAGGATGAAGCACCTCAGTTGATAGTGGATCATATAAAGAAGATTGAGATGGAAGCGAAATTACCTGTCAGAACGATCAAATCAGACAATGGGACTGAATTCAAGAATATAATTCTAAATGAATTATGTACAAAGAAAGGTATTTCGAGACAGTACTCAACCCCAAGAACTTCACAACAAAATAGAGTAGTAAAAAGGAAGAATCGAACCTTGGTTGAAGCAGTAAGGACTATGCTAAGTGAATCAAGGCAACCTACCTACTTCTGGGCTGAAGCTGTCAACACAGGGTGTTACACTCAAAATTGTACCTTGATTAATAAAGATCATGACAAGACTCCTTATGAGATTATGGCTGACAAGAAACCAACACCGAAATACTTTCATGTGTTTGCAGCCAAATATTATGTGTTGAAGGAAGGAAATGAGCATCTGGTAAGTTTGACGCTAAAGCGGAAGAAGACATTTTTCTTTTCTATTCTCTGGAATCTAAAGCTTACAAGGTTTATATGATTACTGAACAGAAGGTGATTGAAATCCTTAATATAACATTCGACGATACCAAGTTGGCAAGCCTGCAAAGAGAAAATGATTCTGAATCTCTGGAATTTGAAAATCTGTCAGATGAACCTTTGGATGTAGAAGAACCTGAGATTGCTAGTGCTATACCTATAATAAATGGCAATGCTGATTCTGGATCAAATGGCGGTAATGGTGGAAACAATGATTATGATAATCATACAGGATCACCTTCAAGAACCACTACTCAAAGATCAGGATCATCAAGTCATGGTGGCAGCAACTCAGGGGGAGTAGGAAGAGGATCTACAGTTCACACTCAACATCATGCTGAACAAGGGGAAACATCAAGATCTTATCTGCCTCGACAAAGAGTTTGGAATAGAGACTATCCCTTCGAATTGATCATTGGTGATCCTGACACATGAGTGAGAACTAGACATGCCACTCAGAATGAATGTCACTTTTTAGGGCTTTTTTTCATAAATGGAACCTAAGAAAGTGGATGAGGCACTTGAAGATCCATATTGGGTTATTGCTATGCAAGAGGAACTCAATCAATTTAAGAGGTAGAAGGTATGGAAGCTGGTACCCCGACCAAAGGACAAGTCAGTGATAGGGACTAAGTGGGTATTCAGAAACAAGTTAGATGAATATGGCATTGTAACGAGAAATAAGGCCATACTGGTAGCTAAAGGTTACTCTCAAGAAGAAGGTATAGATTATGATGAAACCTATGCACCAGTAGCTAGGCTTGAGACAATCAGGATATTTCTAGCTTCGTAGCACATTCAGATTTCAAGGTTTATCAAATAGATGTGAAGAGTGCATTCCTGAATGGAGAGTTAGAAGAAGAAGTGTATGTGGAACAACCTCCAGATTTTGAAGATCCAAATCTGGCTGGTTTTGTATATTTCTATTCAAAGCTCTCCATGGTCTTAAGCAAGCTCCAAGGACATGGTGTGACACTATCTCTGAGTTTTTCTTTGAAAATGGTTTTACTAGATGTGTTATAGATAAAAATCTATTTCATAAAATGCATAAATCTGATATGATATTAGTTCAAGTATATGTTGACAACATTATATTTGGTTCTACTAATGATGATCTTTGCAAGAAATTTTCTAAGCTTATGCAGAGTAAGTATGAAATGAGCATGATGGGAGAGTTGAACTATTTTATTGGATTAAAAGTTATTCAAAGGAAAGATGGTATTTTCATCTGTCAATCCAAGTACATCAGAGAACTTCTCAAGAAGTTCAACCTGGAAGATTCAACTCCGGCAAAGACTCCAATGCCAACAACCACTAAGATTGATCAGAACAAAACTGGTAAGAAAGTTGACATCACAATCTACAGAGGTATGATATGCTCATTACTTTATCTCACAGCAAGTAGGCCAGATATTATGTTTGTAACATGCTTATGTGCTAGATTTCAAGCTGACCCAAAAGAGTATTTTCTTATAGCTGTTAAGAGAATATTTAGGTATCTTAAGGAGACTCCAAATCTTGGTTTTTGGTACCCTAAAGGTACATATTTTAACCTAGTTGGCTATACAGATTCTGATTTTGCAGGTTATAAGATTGACCGGAAAAGTACATCAGGAACCTGTCAGTTTCTTGGAAGTAGGTTGGTATCCTGGCATAGCAAGAAGCAGCACTCAATATCCACATCAACTGCTGAAGCTAACTAGATAGCTGCTGGAAGCTGTTGTGCCCAAATCTTGTGGATGAGGAACCAACTCCGGGATTATGGTCTACTGGTATCAAAGATTCCAATATTCCGTGACAACATCAAACAACCCAGTTCAGCACTCACGAACTAAGCACATTGATATCGGGTATCACTTTATCAGAGAGCATGCCACAAATGACACTTTGGAATTATATTTTGTACCCACAGAGGATCAAATTGCAGACATCTTCACAAAACCACATGATGAAAACACTTTCTCTAAGTTGGTTAGTGAACTTGGGATATTAAATATTTCTAATTAACAAATTAGGAGCCAATAACTACAATTTGTCTCAAACAAATTCACTTGTTATTTAAATGTCAATATTTTAAGGACATGTGAATTTATGTGTCATTATTTACTTCTCGTATTTCAAATATTTGTGTGATTGTATCTAATTGATAAATATTTTAACACACTTATATTGATAGATTGTTTGAAAATAATTTAATCATAATTGGTTAAGTTATGAGTAAAATATTGCAGCATAATTTTGATTTAACTGATTGAGAAATTATCAATTCAACGATAAAAGATCCAACAATAATAAATCAAAGTTTTAATTTATTAATGTTAGTGGACTCTAAATTATCTTATATTTCAAGGGGTTCATTAAAATTAATTTGATAATGGTAGCATAATTTACATCATAAAAATACAATTTTATCAAATAAATGATAATAGTTGTATGATTATGAATAAAATTGTGAATTATCAATTAAATGGATGTTAAATAATTCAATATTTAAAGAATTCATTTAGTTGGTATTTTAAATAGCAGCACATTATTTATTTTAATTTTATTAAATATTTTTCTGAAAAGAAGAATTTTAATAAAATAATAAACATAATTATTTGTGTAAAATCAGAAATATCCTATCTCCTAACCTGCGACGTTGTTTATTGGTCGCAAGTTAGAAATAAGGAATATATTCTATTTTCTAACATGCGACGTTCAAATTACTAGTCGCCGGTTAACACTTAGAATATTTCTAGTGTCTAACATGCGACGTTCAAATTACTAGTCGCCGGTTAGTACTTAAAATATTTCTAGTGTCTAACCTGCGATGTTCAAATTACTAGTCGCCGGTTAGCACTTAAAATATTTCTAGTGTCTAACCTGCGACGTTCAAATTACTAGTCGCTGGTTAGCACTTGAAATATATTTAGTGTCTAACATGCGATGTTCATTTACTAGTCGCAGGTTAACACTTAATTTTTTTTTTTTGTGTTTTCAGAAAATCTGTGTATATATATTTGTAATTTCCCGTCGCCACTTAGTTTATATATACATACACAACAGTTCGTATAGAAAGAGAGGGAGACCAAATTTTTTTGTTGATTAAAATAGTACCAAAACTCTGCCCAAATTTCATTTGACTTATAGATTAGTGTTGCCCATAACTAGATCTTTCTATTGACTGTAAAATCAAGCCTTTTCACCAGTTAAAAAGGGAGATCCGCGGTTGTGCTCACTTTGATTAAGGCATTGTTTGGCTTGTACTTTTTAATCACTTAATTAACTAACTAGTTATTTGGCTCTCTAGGGTTTGTTAGTAATATTTTATTATTTGATATTTTGTGTGATTGATATTAGTTAATTGCTTTAATTTTCATGCACAACCAATTTATTTTGTAATCAAAATTTTATTCTCATTTTTTTTTAAAAAATGGGCGATAATATTAAGATTTTAAAAACAAATTTTGTCTCGATTATAAAACATGATCCAACTCAATTAGATGATTTTGAAAAATGGATTCGTTTTCTAAACGAGCATTCAGTTTTGCATTATACTTTGATTACTAATGTCCAACTGAATGTTAAGCTCCTCAGACACATTCACAGTACAACACAAGACATATCATATGACAACATGGTAGGATTCTCATTTCTCATTGGTGATGAAACAATACAAATTACTGAGGATGACCTTAATGAACATCTACAACTTCCTCGAGATAATTTTGATCCATTACCAGATGAAGGGGAACTGATTAATTTCTTCAGAGACATCCACATCACCATGCCAAATGACACATTTCCCAAACACTTCAACAATAGCCATCTCACAAAACCCTGGAACTTATTCTTTAGTATTCTATCCTTCTGTCTATCTCCCAAGACTGGTGGATTTCATGGAATAACACAATTCATGAGGGTAGTTGGTGTACCTGTTGCTAGTAATCTTCGAATCAACCTTAGGCAAATGTTCATGAGAGAAATTCTGGAGAACCAAGCTCAACACCAAGAACACATTCTCTATGTCAGGTTTCTCCATATTATTCTAAATGGTAAGCTCACAGAAGCTCAGAATGAAGCAGTCCTCAGTGAAAACATGGAACCATCTGCAGAATTGACCTCCAAACTGGTGGCTACCCTAATAAGAAAGGCTCCTTATTCTAACAACAACTTCATTTATGTGATGGACTTCATGTAAGAATTCTTTGACTCCATTGCTGAAGCACCTGTCTCTGAGTCTGAAGAAGATCAAGTCCCTGAGAATCAAGACCTTGATGCTGTGAATGAGGATGTTGCAGGAGCAGTGGCTGAACATGAAGCAGATCCTCAGCTTTTTCCTGGTGCTCAACCAATGAATGTTGAACAAGAACCTGTAGTTGCTGAACAGCCAAAAAAGGTTTCCCAACCTGAAGCTGCTGAACATCAAGTAGAAGCTGAGCCAAATCAATCAGAAATAAATGTTTACAAGCCAGACTTCACAGGTATGAATGAATCTTCAATGAGCACTACTTTTGATGATTTAATTGATATTGATTCACTTAATCTTGCTGAATTTGACATACAACTTGCTCAAGAGCAATTACTATCAGGAGGCAATGAGTTTGTTTTCCCGTAAATTCGTAACCACCCTCTAGAGCCAACACACACATCTCAAACTCTCTTAGCCCAAACCGTGGAGTATCAGGATCCTATGGATATAGAGGGAGAAACTGCACACGATGTAGCAAATAAGGAAGGTACTTTGAGTGAACCCACATCTCTGTCTCCAACGAAGCAAAGCAGTATTCCCCCTGAGATAACCGTAACCTCCCATGTATCTTCCCAAAAGGATACAATGGCTGAATAGGCACATAAACAGTTACTGGATCCATCTTCTCAACAAGGCGGGTCTATTAAAATTCGCCCTTCGGCCACGACATCCTGTAATGAGTCAAACACACTTTCAAATATTCAAGCTCTTGAGGCTTTAAATGAGACGACTAGAAGAGCACTATTTGGTGAGGAAGTATTGACGGAAACAGTGAACTCAACCATTTTACTGTAAGAATATCATGTTCAAGGTCCTTCAATGGATCAACTGCCTTCACAGGTGTTAGGAGAGAGTGCTGTAATCGCTGCCACATCTAGCACAACACTTACCTTCCCAGGACTAATAAAGCTGGATGCATCTACGAATAGGGGATCCGACATAGGTGCGGATCGGCAACCCATTGGCAATGAACCAGATTCAACAGGTTAGCCTACGGGGAAAGTATCTTCACCGACACTAGAGGAAGCTGAGGAACAGATGCCCAATATGACGACCTCAGTGATCATCCCAGAGATTCCAACTCTGGACCAGTCATCTCATGATGATAGGCAACTTGTCTTAAACAAGGATCGGGACTCGCGAATTCCCATTGCACCACTGCTGATGTAATATTCGGGATATAGCGTGTAATATTTTTATCAATAAATGATTATTATGTGATTATTATATGAATTTTGGTGAATTATATGATGATTAGTGTTGAAATTTAAATGTGTATATATGATAAAATGCGGGTATTCTAATTTTATTATGTCCAGAATAAAATATAGATAATTGTGATATTTTTATGGTAATTTTTGGATCGTTATATGATTTTAAAATAATTTATGAATTTATGAATTATTTTATGTATAATTACAAAACTATTTTATAAAATCGGGAATCATCCAACTTCAACCGTTTTTACGTTTCTACAACCCGAAACTCTTCGGAAAACTCCTTCCTAACCTAATCTGATTATTCCAGACATTTTCCGTATTTTGACTTTTTAGATCTGGATTACGGTTTGACACGTACGCGTCCCGGCACAAAATTTTCGATACGATAATCATTTCGATAGATCAAGAAAACCCGTATTCTCGAAAGACGGGATATTATTACATTATTTTCGTATAAAGGGTTTTATAAGAAGCCCGTTTTGGATAATTATCCAATACGGGTATCAAATCGGATTGTTATTTAGTTACTTGGCGGTTAAGTAACTTATTTTTCGATCCAATACGATCCAACGGGTATTAATATTCCATAAATATAAATAGCCTTTTTCTTATTTCATTTTATTCGTATATCATAATCAACCAGTAAAAACCGATAAATTACAGAGAAAACCCGTTAAATCGTCGCGTTCTTGAGAATCAAAACCAAAAACGAAAGCGTTATCGAACTCGGAATCAAGTGTGCCATATACCGAATTGAAGCTTTCAAAAAGTTCTATCAGAATCAATCATCCATTTCAGTGCAGAAATCAAGGTTATTTTCTTATTTATTTATTTTAATTTAAATTAATTAGTGATTCAAAGAGGAATTTTTGATGTTGATGTTGTTTATGTGATTTGATGGCTTTATTTTGTAGATAATTTTGTCCTGGTCATTTTGGTATATTATATGATGAATTTTGAGTTCAATAACATATAGAAAATTGAGTTTGATTCTCAAAATATTAAAATTAGGGTTTATGTGTTTGAATGTTCTTAACTGGAAATTAGGCATTTCTTTATAGGGGTTATTAGATGAAATTGATTATACCAACGTGTAGATCGTGAAAAAATAAAACGAATGGTGTATATCAGATTAACAAACGATTCCTGGAATGATTTAATCGAGCTTCGCCAGAAAATACACAACGGCGGTGTCGGGAACTTCGGCTGGATTTTCTAGACGATTTAACAACGTTTTGCTCAAATAATTTGCACGACTGAGTTGCTGGGAACAAGGGAAACAAAACCCCGTCGATTTTGTGTAAAACTGGGCTGAAAACCAGGTCGCCGGAAAAACCTTTGGACGACGTCCATGGCTTCTCCGGCGAACGGGGCAGGTAACTGTAACAATTACAGTTTAGCCACCGAGTTTTTTTGCAAACCTTGTATTTTTAATATTTTAGTTTTAAAAACTTGCAATTTGACCCCTGTTGTTTAAAAATATTTTAAAAATGATATTTTTGTTATTTTAAAAATCAGAAAAATGTTTATTTAATTATTTTACATTCAGAAAATTATTTTTAATTATTTATTTATTTATAAATAAATCTGATTTATTTTATTAATTAATTTTAATTAGTTTTTAAATATTTTAATTAATCAATTATTTTAATATTAATTATTTAATTAATTATTAATTGATTTTAATTGATTTAATAATTAGATTTAATTATCTATTTCGATTTAAAAATTCTGAAAAATATTTTCGAGCTTTAAAATATTATTTTAAATTATTTTCAAAACTCGATAATTATTATTATATTATTTTAAAGTCAGATTCAGGTGTTCGAACCTTATTATTTAATTATAAAATGATCCGGAGACCCGTTTTAATTCCGAAAAATGTTCAAAAATTCGTATTAAATACCCGAAACATAATTTTAACCCCGAATCTTCTTTAAAAAATTATTTTGATTGAATATATTACGTTATACGTGCTATATGTGATCCGATTGATGTATAATATGACTATATGTGCATTGTTTGACTGTTTTGGTCATAACTTTCAATCCGTAAATCAGATTTAGGTAAAATGAAGGGTAGATAAAAGTTTATGACGTCTATATGACGATTAGAATAATACAAGATTGAATATTGATAGATATTTGTGATGCCTAGCAGAGTAAGCGAGGCATAAAATGTTAGGTTACACACACTGTAGAGGGGGGTGAATACAGTGTATAGCACAATCAAATCGAACTTTAATAACTCAAGTAACAGAAAACAAACTTTATTCAAAATAATAAACTCTGTTACAGTATGGAACTGTCCTCTCTCAGTGATGAACAAATATCACGAGAGCTGCTAGGGTTACAAATAATAATCTTCTCGATAATGATAACACTTATACTGTAAACCCTATGTCTGTGTTTATATACTACACATTTATAGTCTCAGAGATGAATACCAAAAATAACACAAGTCATTTTATTCCACATAATAAGCCATTACACCTCAAGAAGGTTCTGAATAAATTTATATTTCTTTGCCATCATTACAATTCATATAGATACATAAGTCCGGTACAACAAAAGTTGAAAGCCTAGCCTACTGGTAGTTCCTACCTCAGCTACAACGGCATCATCGCCTACAGGAAACTGCAGAACGTTTCCTATCCACTCGCGAATTGGGAGCTTGATCATGTTCATCTTGTCTATCTGATGTTGTGTGATGAAAGAAGAAAGCAAGGGTGAGCAACAAGCCCACCAAAATAATATGTATCATGAATAACAATATATGAGCATTCTCATAGCACTCATGAAAGTCTTGGTCAAGAAGAATTGAACCTCGTTGATATCTTAATGCGATCAAGTCGCAAAATATTCAGTATATACATATATACTTTTCAAAATCTTTAAAATGCTCTGCCATGCATAATACACGCATAGTTCCAATTTACAACTGTATAAAAAAAATCGTTGCAAGGTGATCTCATATATCTACCCTTGTCTCAACGTTTTTCTGAAAATCTTTGACATGCATAAGATAATCATTTACTAGATATAAGTTTAAAAGATGAAGTTACAAGATACTCCAGTATACTTATATCTTTTCCGAATACTACTTGAACTACCACCGTTCAAGTTATATTAGCTCATCACATATATGAAGCTACAAGGCATGACTTGTATAGAATCAATCTTTGAAATATCATTCAAAGAAATGAAGTTATGAGATACTTCATTTGATGGAAACATCATTTTAAAAACTCGACCCTGCCAACACTCAACAATCGCCCAGTCGTAGCCTTTCTATCGAAGTGCTCTGGGTAGTGTTGCAGAATATCCAACTGGATGATGAACTCATTACGGGAGTTTGCCGTGCCAGGAAGACCACTTACGATGATCAGTCGTAGTAGTGCAACCCCACCATTTTCTACATGTAGAGGAGAACCTGTCGGATTTACTTGTCAACCGAACGCTGGACTCCTAAGGAGTGGACCGTCTTAGCGGAACTTCCGGGCCATTTGGGCCAATATAATAAGGCTGGGCCGGCGCCACTCGACCACTTACGCCACTCCTAGTTCAGATGAAATCCATGACCCTGAAACGTAAAGGTCGTTCTCCCTTTCCCCAAGTAGAAACTTGTTGATACGGCTCCACTAAGAAGTCGTATCTAGTTGGAAAGGAAAACTCACCAATATTTCCCAGGCGATGCCTGTTAATGGATTAACTTGTTCCCAAAATTTTACTTCCCGAGAGTTGGGTAAGTAATCAAAAACTCTTTTGTCAACACAGCAACCTTGTTGCGAATATAAAACACACCACAGAGCCGGATCCCTCAGGTTTTGAACGAGTATTTAAATACCCTTCGAAAGGAAGATCTTAAATATAAAATGGGTTTTGGGATCCGCCCTAACTTTTAAAAATCATTTTGAAGACTCGAAAACATTTTTAAGAATGTTTGGAGTAATGCTGATTTAATGAAATAAATCAGTCCCGATATATTAGAAAATATCCGAATATTATTAATTAAATAATATTCCCATAAGGATGATCTTTTTAAATATAATCGAAGTAGAAGTTTTAAAACTTATACTTGAAATGAATATTAACTAACCAAAGATATACTTATACGAAAGTACTATCTTTATTTGTGTAATTAAAAGTAAGTTTGATTATCGACACATTATTCTTTAATAAAATAAAGAATATTAATTAGTAAATAATCAGAGTCATAAGTCCTCGAATGAATATTCAAATAATATTCATTAATAAAAATAAAGTTATCGAATAAACTTTATTCGATTAATAGTTTTGAAAACTATATCTATCTATATATATATATATAATATACTCAGGAACATCGACTCCCGGTTTTAGAAAATGTTCACCTTTGGTCCCCTATACTAAGGGTATACGCAACTACTACTTATCTCTAGCATAGGTATTACGCAACTTATAAGCATTTGAATCAAGAATTAGATATCAAGATTACAAAATAAACATGCATATATACCATATCAACATGCTCCAATATATCGCAAAATTTGCTAATAACAATCATGCACTTATCACAAGATAATGCATATACATATATTTACATCACAACAACAGTATAACGGGTAGAAAACTTGCCTGAGTGCTCCGGGGTAGACTTAAGCTTAGAGTGGGTCCGGTAACCTATGAACAACAACATAAGCCGGAATTAAACCACGGTCGCTTAAGAAACTAGACTTTAACCAATTGAACCCTAACTTTTGCTTATGGTCATTTCTACGCTTAACAAATCACATAAGTCGTTCGAGTACCCTCGGCTCCACCATTTTTAATAAATTAACCATTAAGGGTTTTAAGGTGATTCTTTTGCGAGTACCCTACCAACTACCTAATACACTTAACATAATTATTTCATATCCCAATTAGTCATTTAAGGTCCTTAACCAAGGTTTCAAAGTAAGGCGAGGGGAAATGGTTCGTTCGCGAAATGCCGTTACTTAAAACAGCCGTTTCTCCTAAACCGTACATCGGATTCAAGCGTACCACATATCAAAACGAAGCTCGTAACATGAACTATCTAATAATTGCAATGGTAAAAACCTAACAGTGAGTTCTCGGGTCCTGATGTTATGAACAAAAATAGTCTAGGATAATCGGACATTACGACGGCTATGTTTACGCGATTACCAAATTTGTACAACTCCAAATCAATCCACAATCAACCCACAATCAATATTACAACCCAAAATCCCTCCAAACCTCACCACATCAGTCCATTACTTCATGTTTTAACCAACTCATTCAATCACAACAAAAGGTACTAACCATACTAAGGTTCATTAACTAATAACCAAGATTCAACCATCAAAATATCTACAAACTCAACCAAACTTTAAACAAACAAGCATCATGCTTCACATATACTATATCAATCATAACCATTCCTAAATACTCAAAACTAAAGCTAGGGTTTGGAGTTTATACCTTCTTGAAGCTTCTTAACACAACACAAGAGCTTTGAATGCCTAAAAGAACCTTGATCCTTGCTTGTATAACCTTAAACTTTCATAAAAATTCAAGAAAACTAAAGTTATTTTTTGAAAGTTACTATTCACCATCTTCTTCCTTGAATTATTGGAAGAGATTGTGAAGGAAATGGAAGCTTAGATTCATAGAATAGCTATATCTATACATAAGGAACCTTGGATAATTACCTCACCAATTAACAAAGCTTGGAACTTGAATTTGAATTTTTCTTTCTTTGAAATGGACAAAAGGCGAGAGCTTCTTGTTGGATAATGAAGGTCAACTTTGTGTTTTGTGTTTTTGATTTGCTTTGCTTGGTTGACATCCTTTTGTTTGTTTAATTAACTTTTTACCATGGTAAAGAATGAATGGTTCACAATCAACAAACTAATCCCTCCTTTTTTGTCATGCTTAAATCATCCCCTTATGTCATCATCCCACACTTGTCCTCTTCTTGTTGGTGAGATGACATCACCCTCCACTAACTCTTTGATTAACTCCTAATCACTTGGCTAATGACCGCTGATCTGTTATACGGTTCGCTTAACTTTCGTTCTCGTTTATTGTTTGAGGGATCATACCCGGGATCTTATTACTTGGGTTCCCTTAACCTTTCTCAATACATTAAATTCCTTTTTATGATCCTCTCTTATAATCCTTGAATTTAAATCCTTTTTATCCTGTTACCTTATACTCAATTCTTTCTGTATCTGGTGGATTTTCGGGAAAAATCGAAGTGTTCGAATTTGGATTCTGACGATCTTTACATACACTTATATACCACATAGAGTACTAATAATATCTCAGAATGACAATAAAAGAACCTCTACAAAGTGTGGCATGAAAAGTTTTCTTATTCAGCATAATCAGCAAAAACACTATTCATAAGGGTTACACAAAGTTAAAAATTTTGGGGTTATTACAGCTGATCATGATCATTGAAATCTTCAAGTCCAGTAATCTTCTTATCATCAAAAGAGACATTGATAGATTCCATGACCACTCTTGTTCTCAAGTTATAGACTCTGAAGGCTTTTGTGGAAAGTGGATATCCGACAAAGATTCCTTCATCAGCTTTTAGATCAAATTTGGATAGCTGTTCAGGATGAGTCTTAAGAACAAAACACTTGCATCCAAATACGTGAAAATACTTCAGATTTGGCTTCTTTTTCTTCACCATCTCATATGGTGTCTTTCCATGCTTGTTAATTAGTGTTGCATTCTGAGTAAAACAAGCAGTCTGCACAGCTTCAACCCAGAAATAGGTTGGAAGCTTTGCTTCATCAAACATTGTACGTGTAGCTTCAATGAGAGTTCTATTCTTTCTTTCAACAACTCCATTTTGCTGTGGAGTTCCAGGAGCAGAAAATTCCTGCTTGATTCCATGGTTTTTGCAGAACTCTTCCATTATCAAATTCTTGAACTCAGTACCATCATCACTTCTTATTATTTTCACAGAATCTATGACCAATTTATCCAGTTGCCTGACAGGATCAATCAAGATATATGCAATTTCACTTTTTGTGTGCAAGAAATACACCCATGTGTATCTGGTGAACTCATCCACTATGACCATAGCATATTTCTTCTTTACAATAGACATGACATTTACTGGACCAAATAGATCAACATGCAGTAGGTGATAAGGATCAAGAATTGATGATTCAGTCTTGCTCTTGAATATGGATTTCCTTTGTTTAGCCTTCTGATAAGAATCACAAAGGCCATTAGGAGCAAATACTGACTTTGGCAGTCCTCTCACAAGATCTTTCTTGACTAGTTCATTTATATTGTTGAAATTTAAATAAGAGAGTTTCTTGTGCCAATTCCAGCTTTCTTCAATTGATGCTCTACTCATCATACAGATTGCAGAACCATCAGTACTTGTTGAAAGCTTGGCCTCATAAATGTTACCACGCCTGTATCCTTTCAGAACAACTTTGCCTGTATATTTACTTACAACTTCACAGTGTTCTTCAAAGAAATCCACATGATAATCTCTGTCACAGATTTGACTGACACTCAGCAGATTGTGTTTAAGTCATGAGACCAGAGCTACTTCTTTAATGATGACATTCCCAAGATTGATATTGCCATATCCCAATGTTTTTCTAATGTTGCCATCTCCATAAGAAACACTTGGGCCAGCCTTCTCCACAAAGTCTGATAGCAGGGCTTTATTTCCAGTCATATGTCCTGAACATCCACTATCCAGAACTAGGATGTTTTTCCTGTTGCCCTGCAATCACAAAGACCACTAATGATTAGTTTTAAGGACCCAGATTTGCTTGGATCCTTTGGCCTTACTAAGTTTGTTAACATTTGCAACGGATTTAGCATCAAAGTTTATGTTAACATTTTTCTTATCAGAATTTACACTATCAGACTTTGAATCAGAACTTACACTAGAAGGAACAATGCTGACTTTCTTTAAAGAAGGTTTTATTTGATAATAATCATAGTACAGACTATGATATTCCTTACAAGTATAAATGGAATGCCATAAACTACCACAATGAAAACAAGGAATTTGTGGCTTATATCTAACAGTCTGACTCTTAACTTCTGATTTTGAAGGTAAGGCTTATATCTACAGTTCCTTTATCATTCTTATCCTCTCCATAACCTAAGCCCTCTTTCTAGTTTTCACTACTTAACAAATTCTGAGTTGTTCTGCCAGAGTTAGTCCAAGTCCTGATAATCTCTCTTTCCTTTTCTAACTCAACTTTTAGAGATTCATTCATTTTAAGCACTTCATCTCTAACATAGAAAGCATCATCTCTATCTTTCTGAGTTTGATGGAACATGACTAACTCTTTTTCTAAATAATCATTCCTCTTTTTGCAAACAAGATTTTCAGAAGTTAATCTTTCACATGTTAAAGTTTGATCTCTATAGCTAATGAACATGGTTTTAAGATATCTTCTCAACTCATTAATATCATCAGTATGAAAGGCATAAGTAGTTTGAGGTACCTTTAACTCAGTAGCTTCAGAACTGCTTTCAGCACTTACCATATCAGCATTTGCCATCAAGGCATAATTCTCCTCACTTTCAGAATCTGAGGTGTCTGTCCAGCTTTTGTTCTTTGTGACAAGAGCCTTGCCTTTGTCACTCTTCACTTTCTTGCAATCAGGAGATATATGGCCTTTCTCACCACAGTTGTAGCATTTGACATTTGTATAATCTCCTCTGTCATACTTTCCTCCTTTGCCCTCAGATTTTCTGAAATTCTTCTTATCAGAACTTGCACCTTTCCTGGAAAACTTCTTTCCCTTCCTAAACTTTCTGTATGAAATCTTCGTGATTCCTTTCACCATAAGAGCACACAGCTTCATCATCTCTTCATCAGCATCCGTCTCAGGCAAGCTTTCAGATTCTAAGTCATCATTACTATCAGAACTTGATGACTCAGTATCAGACTTTGTGAAGAGAGCTTTACCCTTGCCTTTCCTTGAGGTAGCTGCCTTAGGGGATTCTTCTTCAGCCTTAAGAGCAACTGTTCTTGACTTTCCTCCTTTCCTCTTGCTTTTTTGTTCCATCTCAAGTTCATGAGTCTTGAGCATCCCATAAATTTCATCAAGAGTTGTTTCATCAAGATTATAGTTGTCTCTTATTGTTGTTGCCTTCAAATCCCAGCTTTCAGGAAGAGCCAACAAGAATTTAAGGTTTGAATCTTCAAGATCATACTCCTTATCAACCAGTGACAAGTCATTCAAGAGTTTGACAAATCTATCATATAAATCAGTCAATGACTCATTAGCCTTTGAGTCAAAGTGTTCATACTCTTGAGTGAGTATTGCCTTCCTGTTCTTCTTAATCGTATCAGTTCCCTGACATCTTGTTTCCAAGGCATCCCATATCTCCTTTACAGTCTTGCAGTTTATTACCCTGTTTAACATTACATTATCAATGGCACTATGCAGTAAGTGTCGTACCTTAGCATCCTTAGCAATTGATGCGATATCTTCAGCAGTGTAATCACTCTTCTCCTTTGGTACAAACTTTGCCGCTTCACCTGCAACTGCAACTGCGAGCTTGGTTGGTTTGTGAGGTCCTTCCTTGATTCTATCGAGATATTCTGGATCTGTAGCTTCCAGAAACATGGTCATCCTCACCTTCCATATGGGATATTCAAATGGTCTCAATATGGGAACTCTAATCGTCTCATATCGGCTTTGGATATGTGTCTTTGGAGGTTCTTCAGTTTTGGTGGGCTTAGTTGGAGTTTCTACTTCAGACATGATTGTTTTTGGATCTTAACTGTTTGTGTGTTAACAGATAGGCTCTGATACCACTTGTTAGCTCACATACACTGTAGAGGGGGGTGAATACAGTGTATTGCACAGTCAAATCGAACTTTAATAACTCAAGTAACAGAAAACAAACTTTATTCAAAACAATAAACTCTGTTACAGTATGGAACTGTCCTCTATTAGTGATGAACAAATATCACGAGAGCTGCTAGGGTTACAAATAATAATTCTGCAAGATAATCACTAATTGATATGGAATATAATTCTGCTTCCTAAAATATATCAATCGGATATCTTTTCTTCCAAGTATTCCATTCTTCACGGAATTCCTTCTTTATGCATATCTCTTCTTACGTTTGTCTTGATCTTCTTTTCCTTTCAATCAGCTGCCTTCCTTATCTGAACATTTCCTTTAAGTCCTGATATTATCTTCTGATAAATATCTCCTGAACCTTAAGTACCGACGACTTAAGTTCTGACTTCAGTATAAGTGCTAATTTCAGTTAAGTACTGATTTGTCCTGTTTAAGTAACATCTGAAAACTAAACATAAATCATATTAGACATGACATTATCAAATATATCTGACATTGGAAATGAAAGCCAGTGATCAGTAAATAGAACTGAAGCGTAGAAAAGAGAAAGCAAGTGATCGATGAATAGAAGCAATGCATAGAAAAAGAAGGAAAGTGATTGATGAGTAGAACTGTTATATGAGTACAAGTAAAGTTAAAAATTATCTGTGATAAGTCAAGTACTTCTGAACCTTCTACGAGATATATTACAAATATTTCTGAACTTTCTCATAACATGTTGCTAGTATTCAAAATAAGTCTTGTTTTATATTGCAAGCGCTTTAAACTATTCAACCTTGAACCCTGATCATATCATTGAACTTGAGTTGTAAGATTTATTTCTTATAAACCACCGACGGTTGATTTTCCAAATATTAAACCATACAAATACAATACTACTCCACAAGTACATACACACCATAAACCAAGTAGTGAAATAGAATTATTTGAGCATACAAAAGCTTATATACCCTATAATACCCTATAACATCAAAGATCTATACCTTGTTTTATCATTTCAATTGATCATTGTTCAACCTCAGTTATTGCTATTATGACTTGCTAAGCTAGTTAGCTCACTCTTGCAAATCTGTTTATGTTATTCCACATTTAAAAAGGAAATGGTTGGTAACATGGATTCCCAGTCCAGTGTACGAGCTAGGATTCCAAGTTAAGTTGGATCGTGATAGTAAGAGCTTTATGTTTAGTTTTGAGTTATGTAAGCTTGTAAGAATGCTATAACTTTCAGTTGTAAGTTGAACTAGTTGGGATTTAGTACGATATAATAAAACTTAAGATGGTGGCTTGTTTTCATATTTTAACCTATTGCGATCAATAGTTATGGTAAGTAGGGTCACTGCATATATTGTTTTCATAAACAGGTTTTATATATGGTGTATGTATTGTGAACCCCAAACTTCTGACCCGGGTTTGGAGGGCGTCGCACGATTGGTATCAGAGCTACAAGTTATAAGTCATCGAAACAAGCCTAGATTGTCGGGAATGAATAGAGGGTTAGGATTAAGATTAAGAAATAGAAAAATAGGATGCCGAGAGATTGAGTGCGACTGTATAATAGTTTTTGGTATGATTCATGATGAGATTCGAGATCCTTATCTCGCGACGCGATTTTCAGATAGCAGCGATGGCAGATTCTCTTATCACAGGATCGTCTGATCATTCGGAGCCTTTAGTCGTAGGACCATCATCTGATTCACGCCCTACTCTTCCACCGATGTTAGCCATATTACCTCATATTGTGACATTTGCACATTTTCAAGCTATTATTCCATCCCCTAATGTGAGACCACCTATTTGAGGATCCCCACCTGCTAATTCTGGTTCTACCGAACATTCAGCCGTAAGTGCATCTTTTTAATTTATCCCACACCTTATCCCCTACCATCCGTTTAAAGCCTATTTTATAGAGTAACATCACCTATGAGGATGGATTCGAGAGCTACAACATATGGTGAGTACACGAGATATAAAGAAAGGTGAGAAGAAACTTAGATAGAGGATTCATGTATTCCAGAGGATAACTGCTATCAGGTTATATGGAGCCACTGGTAAGTAGGCCACCCATGATTATCTTGAGGAGTCAGATAGATGGGTTTTAAAGGAGTTTGAAAAGATTGGAGACCCAGAGTTCTCTTGGAATTAGATGATGGTGTTATGACCAAACGTGATACGTATAGTAGTAATGTGATGTGATATTAGCCGATCTTATTTTATAAAATAGATTTGATGATTATTGGATAGACCTGTTATACTTAGTAATCGTAAGAGATGATGATGGGAGTGTTACCAGTATGGAAGACTAGAAGTGAAGTTACAAATAAGATAATATGTAATGGTAACTGGAGTTTTTGTCGACCAATGAAGGCAAAATGGACCCAATAAGGGGTAAAAGATATATGGAAATAAATGGGCTCTTATCTAATTGTTTCTTTAATTTGATACTTTGTAGTGGTTGAGAAGGACAGCAACCAACTCACATAGTAATGACGACCAAGTATATGATTTTCAAAATTTTAAACCAGTTTTCAAAAGAGATTTTCTTAATAATTTTTTTCTAAAAGTCATTTAAACAAAACAAGTTGTAAAAATTGGTTGTCAAATCACTACTTGAGTTTCTCGATTGTTATAAGATTCGGATTACCTAGAAGGATACTTGTTCTAGAAGTTAATATGGTTAAGTTAGAAGGCCAAGTAGTCCCGCTATTACAAAGAAGTTTCGTTTGTTCTCAATAGAGGAATGCAAGTTTTGTATGATAATGTTAATAATAGACTCAGCGTGCAGAGACACTATCTAGTTCCTGAGACGATTAGAGTTTAATAAGTTCGTTAATTGAAAAGGAGCCCGAGTATGATCAAAGAAGATTGGGAAAATTTCCAGACTTTTTTAAAGGAAGAATATTGTTAGCAAAAGAGTCGATATGTTGGATGATCAGTAGTGTAAGTGAAATTTGAAGTTATGATTGTAAATCTCGTATAAGTGCAAATATGGTCGAATTATAAAATTATTGAACATGGAAGCGCGACGCTAAAGATACAAATGGGAATTTATTCTAATGATCGATTTAATAAGGTATTTCAGAGAACTTTCTGAAGTTAATGTATGACTCAGAATGGGATCTATCGATCTAACAAGTGCTGAAAATGTACATAAGTGAAATGTGAATGGCGACCAACGATATTATTCTTTTCTATAATATTATAGTGTATAATTTTCTAAATCCTGAATAAAGTATGAACCTTCTTCATTATAAGTTCTATGGGGTGATAAGGAAAATAAAATTGTTGAATCCCTTTCAAATCATTCCTCCTTCAAAATATTGCTTTCTGATTAAGACAAGCAGTGTTATGATGTGACACTTTGTCGAAATGATGAAGAGATTGGTGGGATGCCATGTAATCATGTGTTGTATGCCAAGTAGTATGAAAGACTGGCCATCTTGAGTACAAATATGATTGTCTCACTCATATCTAAATCATCATTCATTATTTCTTCTTCAATTATGATTTATTGATTTATGGATCCTTTCGATTGTTCCCTTGCACTGTTATTCTTTACCAAAGGTTTGCAATCATAATCATATACACAAATTCCTTACCTGTGTAAGGTTTATTCTTTGAATGTTTTAAAAGGAAGTGAATTGATCCAGATAAGGCAAATGATTGATGGGACAACAAAAGCGAATGAAGAAATTCTTAATAATAACCAGACAATCGATTAATACATTGTGAAGGTGAAGCATACCTCAATCATGTGGGAGATACTTTTCATGAGGGTTCAAGATCAAACAAATTCTAGTTACGAATAAACTTCGAGCGTGTTCTTCAAGGAATGGTTGGGTTTTCCCACTCAAGTAAATGAGTTATGGTAAATTTAATGCTCATAACTGAGCCAGTGAAGAAGGATCAATATGAAAAGATATAAGTGGAAATAAAGATATGGTGATTCAACTGCGAATTTTTTTAAGAAGTAATGCTTTAAAACCAATTGAATTCTTTCACAAGATTATTATAGTGTTAGTTGAGACCATGTGTTGGTTATCAGAAGTTGAACAAGTTAACTAATAAGAATAAGTGTATATTATCAAGGATAGATGAATTGTTAATTAGAGAGCTTGAATTGAAACATGAACTAGAAGAATTCTAGAATAATTTGTAATTGTACTCCTTAGTGATATTCTGTTATAATCAAAAGAAATGAGAAAAGGTATGGTATAATAAGAATTATTCGCTATAATCCTAAGTTGAACTAAAAATATGGGTTTTACTGGTTAGTATTATATGTGGTGGTGAAATGGTAAGTTTAGAAGGTGGCAGTTGATTGGTATACTTGTGGGATGATTGTTGGTTGTTTGATTGATTGTTGGAGTCGGCTTGAGTCCGACTGGTAGTCAATAATATAAAGGAGATACTGCCCAAATTTTTGAAAAAAACCCTACTTTTAAAGATAAAAAGTATACTTCCGTGTGTTATTGATATTCCTGTTGATACTCCAAATAATTGTGATCTCGGTTCTTGAAAGACGTTGTTACAGCCAATCCGACTATATATAATTGGTCTTTGATTTCATTTAGCTAGTCATTACTTGGTGTAATTTAATTAAGTGAGTTAATTGGTTAATTTTATCAATTAATGGTCAGTTAGATGGAAATCGATTCCAATTAGATTAAGTCAAATTTTGATGTGATTTTCAAATCCGAAATCAAAGCAATGAAGAATTTGGAGAAAGTAAGGACACCATTAGAATTCAGAAATTGCTGCAAATGTGTGAGGCTTTACTTGGATGAATATGCTCTTTGTAATATACAAGAGAAATAAAAATTTATTTGTATAGACAAGTGAGAAGAATATTTTCAAGAACTAAATATTCAAGATAGAGCAAAGAGAAGAAAGGAAGGAAATAAAGAAGGGAGGTGGAATAAAGAAGAGATTAGTAACTACACCAATATGGATTTTGTTAGACAACCAAAGAGATTTTATCATCTGCAATAAGATTTTATTAAAGGACTTGAAGGTATACCAATATAGAACGACGATGTAATGAATATTACTCCAAAAATACCGGAAAACTCGCGAATACAAGTATCCGATGTATGGTAGAAATTAATAATGATAGTAACGTATAAGAATTGAAAGATTTTGTTCCAGAGTTAGCCACATGAATGGTTTATTTGATAAAGAACCGAACAATACTATTGAAAGACTCACTTATGTTAAGAAGAAATAATGAGCTATGAGAATGAAGAATTTAAATAGGAAAGAAATTGGAATAAAAAGGATTATAAAGAAACTTTATAAGAGGCCATGATATAGGTAAGATATGGGTATTATGTGAGATATGAGTAAAGTGAAGAATTTGATGAAACATTCGTAAATTGAGATAGGGAATGCATCCCAGAAGTATAATTAAGTACTGAGGGCTAAAAGAAAATATCTAGTGACCAGACATGAAGAGAAAATGGGGGAAAGCGTTAATTGAATCATTATTGATAGGTTATCCAAAACTTAGTCATTCTCTTTTATTAATAAATATTTTGTCCAATAAGTGGGTTAGTTGTTGCTTGAAGAAATGGTGGTACGTCATCAGATCCAGGAATTGATTGTAAATGATCAATATTATTTAATTTGAAATTTGACAGAAGTATTTAGAATACGATGAATTATGTCGAACCAGAATAGTATATACCACTCCTAGATGAACGAACATTAAGTAAGGCAAAACTAAAATATAGGAATCTGGCTAAACATCGATAACTCAAGGGATTCAAGTTACTTCGAGAATATGATACAAGACATAGATGTCAAAGAAAACTTTCTAATAATATGGCATAAAGAAAGAATAAACGTTATATGTGACTAGACGTCAAGGAAGAGCATTACAGTCAGTTTCGTATGAGAACTCCCTAGAACCAAAACAAATGATAATATGGGTTAGAATATGCGGGTGATGCCTCCCGGTTAGTATTTTTCTTCTGAATAGTAAAAGATTTTTGCTCGACAGATATACTTGATTGTGATTTAAGGAAATTAAGGTATGATGATAAGTTTGTACGTCAATCATATCCATTCGATATTTTCTCGTTAATTTTTTAATTCTGGAATAATTTCGAGAACGTTAGAAATTGAATACGCCATGGTTTCAATATATCATTCGCAGATGGACAAGAAGATTAAAGGAATGATTAAAGAGCCTCGAATGCGATTGGATGCGTTTACAAACTAGGTTAATTGAACAAAGAAACATGTCGGAATGAGGTTCAACAAACAGTAACTGTTAGAAACATTCATGAGCACGAATTACTAGAATTAGAAAGAAAAGGGAATTAATATGCATTATGCTAGTCCTTTTGAGACAGTAAATGTAACACCCCCAAATCCGGGGTCGGGGATCCGGGTTGTCACGAGTTCCATTTCCCTTAATAACAACCAATCTTAATAATTACTCAACTACCCTGTACTGTGACCCCACAATAAACACACACACCACACGTTATAGTCTCAGAGATGAATATCCAAAATAATCACAAGTCTTTGAATCCACAATTTAAAGTTATTACAACCTAAAATGATTACTTGATAAATTTACAGTTAATTGCCATTATCTGCCACAAGTTATAATTATACATAATTTGATTCTCAAAATAGAATGCCTGATCTACCAATAGATTTACCTCTGCAGCTATAACAGCTACAACATCATCGGGAAGACGCGGGACGCTTCCCACGCGCTTGCGCTGGGTCTGCTGGAGTCTGGCCATCTTTCCTAACTGTTGTTGTGTGATGAAGAAATAAAGCAAGAGTGAGCCTTACAGCTCGCAAGATAATATATAGTGATAACAATAATATAAGTATCTAAATGGATACTTACTAGAATCTTTTATCAAGTGTAAGATAATTACTTAATAGATATAAGTAAAAACAAGGGATGAAGTTACCAAATACTTCCCTACACTTATATCATTTATAAAGCTACTTGAACTACCACTGTTCAAAGTATTAAGAGTTTTCAACAGTTCATCACATAGATGAGACTACAAGACAAGATTTGAATAGATTAAATCTTTGAAATATTATTAAAGAAATTGAAGTCATGATATACTTCATTAAGTTCTGATATATATATATATCCACATATACATCTTCTTTATACAATTTCCTGAAAACCTCTGTCATGTAAAGTATGAACAGAATTGCAATATCCAATAAATTTGGAAAGGAAAAGAATTTTGGCATAAATCAGATATCTTGCTGATCAGGCAAAGATACCAATAAGTAACCTTTTTCTACTAGTAGATGGACGAATTCCCCACTGGTCATCACCCTGGTCGTAATAGGACCTTATGCTGGACTGCCACTCAGCCACTTATGCATTTGATTGACTCCCACTGAGCCACTTACACTATCATGGACGCCCACTGAGCCCATGTTGCTTATGCCGACTCAATAGATGGACTTACTTCCCGAACGTTGGGTAAGTAATCAATTCATTTACCAAAACTGCAACCGTGTTGCGAATATAAAATACACCACAGAGCCGGATCCCTCAGGTTTTGAGCGAGTATTTAAATCCCCTTAAAAAGGAAGATCTTAAATATAAAAATGAGTTTTGGGATCCGCTCTAACTTTTAAAAATCATTTTGAAGACTCGAAAACACTTTATAGAGTGTTTGGAGTAAAGCTGATTTAATGAAGTAAATCAGTCCCCAGAATATTTAGAAAATGACTGAATATTATTATTTAAATAATATTCCCATAAAGAATAATCTTTATAAAAATAATTGAAGTAGAAGTTTTAAAACTTATACTTGAAACGAGTATTAAATAACCAAAGATATACTTATATGAAAGTACTATCTTTATTTGAATAATCGAAAATAAGTTTGATTATTTACACCTTATTCTTTAATAAAATAAAGAATATATCTCAGCAAATAATCGGAGTCATAGATCCTCAAATGAATATTCAAAAATATTCATTAAATAATATAAACTGAGTCATAAGCCCTCAAATGAATATTCAAATAATATTCAGATAATAAAATAAAAGGAGTCATACATCCTTAATTGAATATTCAAATAATATTCATTTAATATAAAGGAGTCATAAGCCTTCGAATAATATTTGAAATAATATTCAATAATAAAATAAAGTTAAAGTTATCGAATAAACCTTATTCGATTAATAGTTTTGAAAACTATGACCATATATATATATGTATATATATATATTTATATCCATATATACAAAATCTACTCGGGATCCTCGACTCCCGGTTTTAGAAAATATTTCCACCTTTGGGTCCCTATACTAAGGGTATATGCAAATTACCGCTATCCTCTAGCATAGGTATTATCAACAATTATATATGGAAAGAATACAAAACATGCATGCATATATATATACCATAGCAGCATGCTTCAATATATTGCAACATTTGCTAATTAACCAACATGCATCTATCGCAAGATAATGCAAATACATATACTCATCACAACAACAGTTATAACGGGTAGAAAACTTGCCTGAGCGACTGGGGGTTACGAATGGCTCGGGACGAGTCTGGTAACCTATAAACAACAAGTAAGTTGGAATTAAACCAAAGTCACTTGTAAATCTATTCTTTAACTAACTTAGACTCTAACGCTTATTTTGCGCTTACTGATTCGCTTAAGTCACTCGGGTACCCTCGGCTCCACCATTTTTAATAATTTAACCTTTACGAGTTTTAAAGCGATTCCTTCGCGAGTATCTTACCAACTGCCTAACACACTTACCATAAATGTTTCATACATTAATTAACCCTTTTTTGGTCTTTAACCTATGTTTCAAAGTAAGGCGAGGGGAAAAGTTTCGTTCGTGAAACGCCGTTACTTGAAACGGTCGTTTCTCCTAAACCGTGCATCAGAATCGAACGAACTACATATCAAAACGAAGCTCGTAATATGTGCTATCTAAACATGGCAGTGGTCATAATCTAGCAGGGGGTTCTCGGGTCCTAATGCTATGCACAAAAACAGTCTAAAGAAAATCGGACGTTACGACGGCTATGTTTACGCGATTTCCCAATTTAAACCATTCAAAACCAACCACAATTCAACCCCAAATCAATCATACAACCAACACCCATCCAAACCACATCATAACAGCCCCAACAAATCTACATTAACCATTTATACTTATTTCCCCACATGAACTAAAAGCTTTACTTAGGTTCTTTAACTAATTATCAAGATTTACAACTCCAACAATACCACAAAACCAACTAATCTCTACAAACTCAACCAAACTTCAAACAATCAAGCACCATGCTTCACATATACTATATCAATCATATTCAATCCTAATTACTCAAAACTAAAGCTAGGGTTAGTAGTTTATACCTTCCTTGGAGAGTGGAGAATCAAGAGAATGGCCTGGAATCACCCTTAAAGTCCTTATCCAAGCTTAATCTAAACAAAACTTCAAGAACACAAATTTTATTTCTTGAAAAACACTATTCACCATCTTCTTCCATGATTTATAGAAAAAGATTGGCTTGGAATTAGAAGCTTAAACTTATAGGAAGTATGTAACTATCCATGGGGAAGCTTAGATAATTACCTTGCTAAATAGTAAGTGGTGGAGCTTGGATCTTCAATTTTTAAGAAATGGGCCGAGAGCTAGCTTGGGAAGAAAGAGATTTTTGTGTTTTGTTTGATGAAAAATGAAATGTTTGCTTGGTTGGTTGATTTTTTTGTGTTGTTTTTAGTTAATTACCTTGTTGCCCTTGAGTTTGTGTGGTTAAAAAGTCACCACATCTCCTTCCTTCCCATGTCATGCTTGTGTCATCCTCATGATGTCATCCTCCCCTCCTTGTCCTCTTCTCATTGGTTGGGTGACATCATCCTCTCTAATCCCTTTGATTAACTTCCTAATTGTTTGCCTAATGACCGCTGATCTGTTATACGGTTCGCTTAACTTTCGTTTTCGTTTATCGTTTGAGGGATCATACCCGGGATCTTATTACTTAGGTTCCCTTAACCTTTCTCAATATATTGTATTCCTTTTATGATCCTCTCTTATAATCCTTTAATTTAAATCCTTTTTATCCTGTTACCTTATACTCAATTCTTTCCGTATCTATTGGATTTCCGGGAAAAATCAAAGTGTTCGGAATTGGATTCTGACGATCTTTACATACACTTATATACCACATAGAGTACTAATAATATCCCATAAGATCAATAACAGAACCCCTACATAGCGTGGCATGAAAATTTTTCTCATTCAGCAAAAACACTATTCATAAGGGTTTCAAAAAATTTCCAAAAATTGGGGTTATTACAGTCTCCCCTCCTTAAAAGGATTCCATCCCGGAATCAGATAGAAAACAGTTGGGGATTCTTTTCTAGCATTGCCTTCTAACTCTCTAGTCAATTTTTTCCCCATTGTGGTCCTACCACCAGCTCTGCCTAGTTTGATAATCCTTCTCCTAAGCACTTGTTCCTTTTCACTCTATAACCCTTCCTGGTTGCTCCATATAGGTTACGTCGGGTTGCATATCCATGCGCTCATATGCCTCTGTTTATCTGGCATCTGAATTACACTTCCTTAACATTGATACGTGAAACACGTTACGACCTGCTACATGTTCGGGGTTAGGGCTAGCTCATATGCTAACTTCCCAAACGTCTTAATATATCCAAGGGTCCAACAAATTGTAGACTTAGCTTTCCTTTCTTTCCGAACCTCATCAATCCTTTCCAAGGGATACCTATAACATTACTAGGTCCCCTATTTCATACTCTTTATCCTTTCGTGTCAAATCAACATACTTGTCATGTCCATCTTGGGCTACTACCAGCCGTCCTCTGATTAGATCTATCATATCCTTGGTCCTTTGGACTACTGCGGGTCCGAGCATCTAGCGCTCTACAACTTCATCCTAACATAAGGGAGATCGACATTGTCTTCTCTCAAGGATCTCATAAGGCGATATCTCAATACTGACATATGATCTATTGTCGTAAGAAAACTCAATCCGCGTTATGTGATCATTCCAATTTCTTTCAAGTCTATTGCACAGACTCTCATTATAGCTTCTAGCATTATAGCTTTTGCTTCTTAATACCCATTCTTTTCCAGTTCGTAATCGCTACTACCTTCCGTTCCTAATATTATACGGGTTAAACTTTTGCTCGCTAGCGTTCTATAACCTTTTAATAACCACGTCAACCTTAGTATCACGAATGTGTTTCCATTCCGCATACTACCACCACTTTATTACTCCTTTTTCAGTTGTTTCTATTTTCCAAAATTTGATCAATCATATAGAAGTAAAGGAATTTGTTGAGAGATCACTATGATCATGAACACTTGTTACATTGCATAGTTAGTACAGAAGGTGGCCAGCCTTTAGTACTTGACAAGCAATTAAACAATAGTTGGTATCCTACTCGGCTTCTATCACACAGATAGATAGTCATTCGGCAATACCTCCCCTTCTGGAAGGGTTGTTCTTCTCAGCTTACATGAAATGAAAAGAAGAGAAAAGAACGAACTGAAGAGAATTGTATATTCATAAAAAATTTTATTGCCATAAAATATCTGGCTTGGAATCTACCTCTGAACTATAGAGGTTTGTCATAGGAGAACAAAACATATACGTATTTATATCAACATCAAGTATTATAGCATCGTATTTCGCATGCCTAAATATTTTTGCCATTCCGTCCATCATTCTATGGACCCATGCTCTTCCTCGAGCTTATACACAATCACCTTTGAAACTCCCTCGACATCGAAAATCGAATCTGGGATCTCATTCTATACATCATCGTTACTAAAATTCTATGCTTGCACCGCAACCTTCCTCGTATAATAATACGACTCTCTATTGATAAGAAAGAATAATTATTCACTAGGTAGATACTCTACTTAATTAGTCTATCAATGATAACTTATACACTACCACGACCCGATTAGTGGTACTCAATCTCAACACCCATTCCAATACAACTCTCATGGTTGTAATCAGCTCACTACTCGCAGAATCATTGCTGCCTTACTATGGTCCACCACTGACCTACTGTCGTCATTCACTTTTCCATAAAATCTTAATATCTAACCATACGGAGTCCATACATGTCGTATCAAATCATTCTAAGGAGGTAACATAATCACCATTCATGATTCATGAAGAACACTCCTGATCCTGACATACATACATGACATGAAGCAGATAAAATTGCAGAAGAGTTTCAATCAAAGCAACGATAGCAGGTTAATACCATTCTAAATCATATGCCTTAAATAGAAGACTTACTCAAAGGTTCGTCTAGTCCTTTTTGAAATATGGTCCTGGCTTATCTCAAGATAGGACCTTCTAAGATAGATAGCCCGTTCATGGCGATTACACGAATTAAACCTTTACCAACTACTATTACGGTTGGGTATTGCACAGTCATCAGAAAAAATGTCAATCTTCTAAACCATAATACAACCTTCACAGCTTTAACCATCATCACTGTATTCTTTGGCACAAGCGCCTACAATTATCCTTTTACCGTTAAAGTGTCGGCCACCTCTTTGGCCTTTCCTGATAGTAATAGTTCCTTATAATCAATGTCTTTTAACCACCTTCAACTAAATTTTCTACCTCATTTCCATCACAGCTGATGTGAAGATATTTTCATTAAAATCTAATGAGTAAAAAAAATCACCATTTTTTTTCCATAAGTTATTGCCTCAGTCCTTAGAGGTTAATCACTGTCACGACTGACTCTCAATTATAATTAGAACATCTTTTATCTTAAGTCCTAATTGCCCTGAACAATTTCGACCATTACTGGTTCGATCCATACCTTCTCGTGGTTTAACACGTGCCTCACTTGGCATCAATATAATTACGTCATATTTCCTTTATCAATATTTCTATTCTTGAGAAATTTGAATATTACCTATCTCCTTGTAAAACCTCTAAGGTTATCCTTCAATCGTTCCTCCTGTATTCCCTAGATACAGGGCATATCACAATACCATTTACTAATAGTAGAACCATTGTCTATATTCTTCTGAAAAATTTCTCCACTGATTCTTAAAGATTGTTGTTACCTTAACCCTTTCCCAATCATACTGTCACAACTCATACTGTCCCTATTAAGGGTGACATGCCAACCTTTATGCAGTCCCCTAGGATTCATTTTAAGTTACCAATGTTCTATCCTTAATTCCACCTTTAAAAGGTACCTGCATCCTTCCACGGATAAATCAAGTCATATATCCTTGATAGATTATCTTATTCATCATTCCCACCTCGATAGTCTATACCTAACTTCATAATAGCATCCTTATTCAAATTGAGGTCAATCCATATGGCCTCCAAAAGATAACAATGGTCATCCGCTTTTCTTTCCTGATTTGGTAATGATAACATGGAGGTTCTGGAAGATATTGGTCATGTTCAACGTGAACTTCTTCTTAATAATTCCTTATTTACTTTTGTTCTTTATCTCAACAGTCACCTCAATGTTGGGATATCTTTCATACCTGGCGTCTCTCTTTCTGGGTATCAAGCCACCGGTCTTACACTTCACATTCTTGAAGGTCACTTCCTTCATCCAATTTTCCTAATTTCTTACTTCCTTATCTCCTCAGTCTATCCGCGTCTTATTATTATCCTTCGAACTGTTTCAAGGTTTCCTCGAATCCTCCCAACTTAAAGGGGGTACAATATATGTATCTCTTATGCCTTCAACCATAAATTTTAACTCATGGTGGATCATCATCATCCTGACGATTACATACTTTTCTATGTCTATTGCTACGAGTCTTTAGGGTTTCCTCATACCCAACTCCCTTATCATACCTCAAACTCTATTGCCTTTATATTCCTTTCCACTTCAGTTTCTTCTCTTTTTTTTCTCCTTTCTCTTATCATTATTTCATGAACTAACACAACATAAGTATTGATTCCAAACATCCCGTCATTCTGGATTCGTGTCCTCAGAACGAATCTTGATAACTTTTACAACTTAGATTCATAATTCATCATACTCATCCACTTTTGTTCTAGCTCCAAAGCTTTTACACTATCTCCTTATCTTTGGGAATTACTTTCCCGAAAACAATTGACTGAACTTAAATCAGTTTATTCTAACCTTTGGCTCCGTGCCTTTCTTGGTCTTTCACCGGCGGGTGGTCTCTCTCTTAGGAGGGTAAGTGACAAAAACAGTCTTTTGTGGTTCATCAATCATTTTGAATCTCAAATGATTCCTATATTTCCTTTAGCCAGGCTCTTGCCTTGGCTGGGTCAGCTTGTTCCTTGGAACTCTGAGAGCTTAGCGACTTAAAGGTCATGAAAGAATTTCCTACCGCATTGTTCCCTCAAGGTGGTGGTTGGGGATAATAGTCTAAGTTCTGTCTAGACAGGTCCATGAATTGCCGTATAGGAGTACCGGCTCGGGTCTCCTTTCCTTACTCGACTTTCTGTTTCCTTAGTATGAAATGTTTCATCCTACTCCCCATAATTGGGGTCATCTTTTAATTTAAAATCCTCATTTTCCACTCCATTATGTCATGGGTTCCTTCTATCTTGATGACGACCTCCCTGACTATCACATTCAGGGTTTGCCCTAAATCCTATTCCTCAAACTATGGCTCTCATCTAAGTTCTCATCCTTAAGCTCTTGAACTTTCGGAACCCAAATTCTATAGGAATACCTCATTATTCCCTTATCATCTTTCTTGGTATTAATCTCATATTTATTTGTTGGCTCTCTGCCTTCATTCATCACCTTTTACTGGCACAATATGTTCTTTTCCAATAATTCGGGCTGTATTGCAATCTCAAACAACTTTTCGGTACCGGCTCCGGTTACCTTCACTACTATTTCCAAAATCTGTTATAAACTCTCCCAAAGACATTATCATCTTGAGTCTCTCCTTTTTACTAAGGGCATCAGCCACCACATTGGCTTTCCCCGAATGATAAAGAATCTCCCAATCATTATTCCTGATTAGGTCTAACTGCCTCCTCTGGCATATGTTGAGCTCTTTCTACGTGAAAATGTACTAGAGCACTTATGGCTTAGGTAATTCTCGCACTTCTCTCCAAACAAGTAGTGCCTCCAATCTTTAGGGTAAAACTATTGCCACGAGCCTAAGCTCATGGGCGGGGATATCGAATTTCATATTACCTTAATTGTCTTGACATGTACACGATTACCTTACCGTGCTGCATAAGCACGCACCCTAAGCCCTTGTGCGAAGCGTCACTACCCTTCACAAAATCTCCTTTTCCATCCGGCAACGCCAGCATAGGGGCCGTCACCAACCTTTGCTTCAGTTCTTGAAAGCTGTTCTCGCATTTCTCTGTCCATTCGAACTTCTCAGTCTTATGAGTAAGCCGGGTTAAAGGGGCTACTATCTTTACAAACTTGAACGAACCTCCGGTAGTGACCGGCCAATCCTACCTCTGGGAGTTGCCCTAACTAGGGCTGTCAATGGATCGGAAATCCGGTCCGATCCGGTCCGATCCGAATGCTAATGGAGCGGATATGGATCATTTAAAAAAAATCCGATCCGGTAACGATCCGATCCGATAAGTACCGGATATGGATTTAGGTCGATCCGATCCGTTAATGATCCGATCCGGATAATTTATTATATTTCAGAAATATATATATATATATACATATATATAATAAATTATATATACAATTAGAAGCATATGCGACAAAATCTCAGAGTTCACAGTTATAAATTATCAAATTTATACAATTATAAATGCATTAACCAAAGCAACCTGAGTTATCTTTATCTGCTTTGTTCGAAAACAAGAGGAAAAAGGCACTGCTTTTCAACCCAAATTCATCTTCTTTCTATTATGTGAGTTGTTTTTATTCACTGTGCTTGGTGAGTAGTCAAGAATATTCGCTGCATTATGAATAAAAGATAGTAATTTTATCAGCTGATTATGTGTTGATTTTTAATAATCTATTTTGGAAATCAAAAAGTCAAATAGAAGATTTATTTTTATTGTACAGGAGGAGAGTGGTTTGCTAGTTGCTACTATTGGATTTGAAGATGGGAAATGCTGAAGAATAAAGACCGAAGTCCAGTTTACATTCAAAATTTAATATTTTAGTTTTAGTGTTGTTGAATTTTAAGTTGTTGTGTAACTTTAAAATTGATTTTCATATTCTCTTTAATTTTCAATATTTCTTTATAAAATATTGGATGATATGTAAGAAATTGTGTTAGCATTTCATTTTTTTTAAAATATTAACGGATCGGAGCTCCGGTTCGTGATCCGTGATCCTAACGGATCCGGATATGGATCAGGTTATAAAAAATCCGACAAAAATCCGATCCGGATCCGAATCCGGTAAAATTAAATGGATCAGGATATGGATCAAGGCCGATCCGATCCAGATCCGATCCATTGACAGCCCTAGCCCTAACCATGGTCATCAATTCATCAGTGGTCCTTTATCCAATCTTGTCAGGATCCTCCTTGGGATCCTCCTCAACAACTATCCCTTCTAGGACAACCTCCTCAACCGCTACATGGTCAATATCAACATCATCCGTTCCTGCATTAGGACGCTCTATCGGATCCATAATCTGATCTCCAATGAGTAATAAAACATCATCGCGTTGTTGCTCCTCAACCTCAGGGTTCGGAGTCCCGCTACTCTATACGATAACGAATTACGCTTCTATCGCTATATTTATAAGGGTTCCCATAAGGGTTTTAACTGTCAGTACTACGTTAGGTAGTCCGACTATGAACTTGGCAAGAGTTCTTATTATCTTAGTGAACTTATTATCTTAACGTCCCATCATCTCTGAGGTTTATAACGCTTAGCTCTGATACCACTTCTGTAACACCCCCAAATCCGGGGTCGGGGATCCGGGTTGTCACGAGTTCCATTTCCCTTAATAACACCCAATCTTAATAATTACTCAACTACCCGGTACTGTGACCCCACAATAAACACACACACCACACGTTATAGTCTCAGAGATGAATATCCAAAATAATCACAAGTCTTTGAATCCACAATTTAAAGTTATTACAACCCAACATGATTACTTGATAAATTTACAGTTAATTGCCATTATCTGCCACAAGTTATAATTATACATAATTTGATTCTCAAAATAGAATGCCTGATCTACCAATAGATCTATCTCTGCAGCTATAACAGCTACAACATCATCGGGAAGACGCGGGACGCTTCCCACGCGCTTGCGCTGGGTCTGCTGGAGTCTGGCCATCTTTCCTAACTGTTGTTGTGTGATGAAGAAATAAAGCAAGAGTGAGCCTTACAGCTCGCAAGATAATATATAGTGATAACAATAATATAAGTATCTAAATGGATACTTACTAGAATCTTTTATCAAGTGTAAGATAATTACTTACTAGATATAAGTAAAAACAAGGGATGAAGTTACCAAATACTTCCCTACACTTATATCATTTATAAAGCTACTTGAACTACCACTGTTCAAAGTATTAAGAGTTTTCAACAGTTCATCACATAGATGAGACTACAAGACAAGATTTGAATAGATTAAATCTTTGAAATATTATTAAAGGAAATGAAGTCATGATATACTTCATTAAGTTCTGATATATATATATATATATATATCCATATATACATCTTCTTTATACAATTTCCTGAAAACCTCTGTCATGTAAAGTATGAACAGAATTGCAATATCCAATAAATTTGGAAAGGAAAGGAATTTTGGCATAAATCAGATATCTTGCTGATCAGGCAAAGATACCAATAAGTAACCTTTTTCTACTAGTAGATGGACGAATTCCCCACTGGTCATCACCCTGGTCGTAATAGGACCTTATGCTGGACTGCCACTCAGCCACTTATGCATTTGATGGACTCCCACTGAGCCACTTACACTATCATGGACGCCCACTGAGCCCATGTTGCTTATGCCGACTCAATAGATGGACTTACTTCCCGAACGTTGGGTAAGTAATCAATTCATTTACCAAAACTGCAACCGTGTTGCGAATATAAAATACACCACAGAGCCGGATCCCTCAGGTTTTGAGCGAGTATTTAAATCCCCTTAAAAAGGAAGATCTTAAATATAAAAATGAGTTTTGGGATCCGCTCTAACTTTAAAAAATCATTTTGAAGACTCGAAAACACTTTATAGAGTGTTTGGAGTAAAGCTGATTTAATGAAGTAAATCAGTCCCCAGAATATTTAGAAAATGACTGAATATTATTATTTAAATAATATTCCCTTAAAGAATAATCTTTATAAAAATAATTGAAGTAGAAGTTTTAAAACTTATACTTGAAACGAGTATTAAATAACCAAAGATATACTTATATGAAAGTACTATCTTTATTTGAATAATCGAAAATAAGTTTGATTATTTACACCTTATTCTTTAATAAAATAAAGAATATATCTCAGCAAATAATCGGAGTCATAGATCCTCAAATGAATATTCAAAAATATTCATTAAATAATATAAACTGAGTCATAAGCCCTCAAATAAATATTCAAATAATATTCAGATAATAAAATAAAAGGAGTCATACATCCTTAATTGAATATTCAAATAATATTCATTTAATATAAAGGAGTCATAAGCCTTCGAATAATATTTGAAATAATATTCAATAATAAAATAAAGTTAAAGTTATCGAATAAACCTTATTCGATTAATAGTTTTGAAAACTATGACCATATATATATATGTATATATATATATATTTATTTATATCCATATATACAAAATCTACTCGGGATCCTCGACTCCCGGTTTTAGAAAATATTTCCACCTTTGGGTCCCTATACTAAGGGTATATGCAAATTACCGCTATCCTCTAGCATAGGTATTATCAACAATTATATATGGAAAGAATACGAAACAGGCATGCATATATATATACCATAGCAGCATGCTTCAATATATTGCAACATTTGCTAATTAACCAACATGCATCTATCGCAAGATAATGCAAATACATATACTCATCACAACAACAGTTATAACGGGTAGAAAACTTGCCTGAGCGACTGGGGGTTACGAATGGCTCGGGACGAGTCTGGTAACCTATAAACAACAAGTAAGTTGGAATTAAACCAAAGTCACTTGTAAATCTATTCTTTAACTAACTTAGACTCTAACGCTTGTTTTGCGCTTACTGATTCGCTCAAGTCACTCGGGTACCCTCGGCTCCACCATTTTTAATAATTTAACCTTTACAAGTTTTAAAGCGATTCCTTCACGAGTGTCTTACCAACTGCCTAACACACTTACCATAAATGTTTCATACATTAATTAACCCTTTTTTGGTCTTTAACCTATGTTTCAAAGTAAGGCGAGGGGAAAAGTTTCGTTCGCGAAACGCCATTACTTGAAACGGTCGTTTCTCCTAAACCGTGCATCGGAATCGAACGAACTACATATCAAAATGAAGCTCGTAACATGTGCTATCTAAACATGGCAGTGGTCATAATCTAGCAGGGGGTTCTCGGGTCCTAATGCTATGCACAAAAACAGTCTAAAGAAAATCGGACGTTACGACAGCTATGTTTACGCGATTTCCCAATTTAAACCATTCAAAACCAACCACAATTCAACCCCAAATCAATCATACAACCAACACCCATCCAAACCACATCATAACAGCCCCAACAAATCCACATTAACCATTTATACTTATTTCCCCACATGAACTAAAAGCTTTACTTAGGTTCTTTAACTAATTATCAAGATTTACAACTCCAACAATACCACAAAACCAACTAATCTCTACAAACTCAACCAAACTTCAAACAATCATGCACCATGCTTCACATATACTATATCAATCATATTCAATCCTAATTACTCAAAACTAAAGCTAGGGTTAGTAGTTTATACCTTCCTTGGAGAGTGGAGAATCAAGAGAATGGCTTGGAATCACCCTTAAAGTCCTTATCCAAGCTTAATCTAAACAAAACTTCAAGAACACAAATTTTATTTCTTGAAAAACACTATTCACCATCTTCTTCCATGATTTATAGAAAAAGATTGGCTTGGAATTAGAAGCTTAAACTTATAGGAAGTATGTAACTATCCATGGGGAAGCTTAGATAATTACCTTGCTAAATAGTAAGTGGTGGAGCTTGGATCTTCAATTTTTAAGAAATGGGCCGAGAGCTAGCTTGGGAAGAAAGAGATTTTTGTGTTTTGTTTGATGAAAAATGAAATGTTTGCTTGGTTGGTTGATTTTTTTTGTGTTGTTTTTAGTTAATTACCTTGTTGCCCTTGAGTTTGTGTGGTTAAAAAGTCACCACATCTCCTTCCTTCCCATGTCATGCTTGTGTCATCCTCATGATGTCATCCTCCCCTCCTTGTCCTCTTCTCATTGGTTGGGTGACATCATCCTCTCTAATCCCTTTGATTAACTTCCTAATTGTTTGCCTAATGACCGCTGATCTGTTATACGGTTCGCTTAACTTTCGTTTTCGTTTATCGTTTGAGGGATCATACCCGGGATCTTATTACTTAGGTTCCCTTAACCTTTCTCAATATATTGTATTCCTTTTATGATCCTCTCTTATAATCCTTTAATTTAAATCCTTTTTATCCTGTTACCTTATACTCAATTCTTTCCGTATCTATTGGATTTCCGGGAAAAATCAAAGTGTTCGGAATTGGATTCTGACGATCTTTACATACACTTATATACCACATAGAGTACTAATAATATCCCATAAGATCAATAACAGAACCCCTACATAGCGTGACATGAAAATTTTTCTCATTCAGCAAAAACACTATTCATAAGGGTTTCAAAAATTTTCCAAAAATTGGGGTTATTACAGTAAAATAGGCAGGATAAGTGTAAGTGAGTTGGCTTCATCGCCACATGTATAGCAGGTTCATAGGGTGTTTATATGTGTATACTCAGGAAGAGTAATTTAGCTCAATTATATATATAAAATGGAGACTTGAGTTGAGTTATATGAGCAACTAATAGAATACGATGCCAGGAAGAGGCTGTTGAATAATGATTGATGTTACAAGTTAAAGTTTATGAAAAGTTGTAAGGTTGAAGGATCAACCTGAGAAAATGAAAGTAAGATAGTTGAATGTATCAATATCTGATCCTTATTGTGATTCTGAAGACATAATCCTTTTAGGGGGAAGGATGTAATATCTGGGATATAGCGTGTAATTATTTTTATCAATAAATTATTATTATTTGATTATTATGTGAATTTTGGTGAATTATATGATGATTGGTGTTGATATTTAAATTTGTATATATGATAAAATGTGGGTATTCTAATTTTATTATGTCCAACAATAAAATATAGATAATTGTGTTATTTTTTTGGTAATTTTTGGATCGTTATATGATTTTAAAATGATTTATGAATTTATTAATTATTTTATGTATAATTATAAAACTGTTTTATAAAACCAGGAATCGTCCAACTTCAACCGTTTTTACGTTTCTACAACCTGAAACTCTTCGGAAAACTCCTTCCTAACCTAATCTGATTATTCCGGACATTTTCCGTGTTTTAACTTTTTCAATCCGGATTACGGTTTTACCCGTATGCAACCTGGCACAAAATTTTCGATACGATAATCATTTCGATAGATTAATAAAATCCGTATTCTCGAAAGACAGGATATTATTACATTATTTTTGTATAAAGGGTTTTATAAGAAGCCCGGTTTGGATAATTATCTAATACATGTATCAAATCGGATCGTTTTTGTAGTTACTTGGCGGTTAAGTAACTTATTTTTCGATCCAATACGATCCAACGGGTATTAATATTCCATAAAATAAATAGCCTTTTTCTTATTTTATTTTATTCGTATAATCATAATCAACCAGTAAAAACCGATAAATTACAGAGAAAAACCCGTTAAATCGTCGCGTTCTTGAGAATCAAAACAAAAAACGAAAGCGTTATCGAACTCGGAATCAAGCGTGCCAATTACCGAATCGAAGCTCTCAAAAAGTTATATCAGAATCAGTCATCCATTTCAGTGCAGAAATCAAGGTTATTTTCTTATTTATTTATTTTAATTCGAATTAATTAGTGATTAAAAGAGGATTTTTGATGTTGATATTATTTAGGTGATTTGATGGCTTTATCTTGTAGATAATTTTATCGTGGTCATTTTGGTATATTATATGATGAATTTGGAGTTCGATAATATATAGAAAATTGAGTTTGATTCTCGAAATATTAAAATTAGGGTTTATGTATTTGAATGTTCTTAACTGGAAATTAGGCATTTATTTGTTAGGGGTTATTAGATGAAATTGATTATACCAACGTGTAGATTGTGGAAAAACAAATCGAATGGTGTATATCAGATTAACAAACGATTCCTGGAATGATTTAATCGAGCTTCGCCGAAAAATACAGAATGGTGGCTTTGGGAACTTTGGCCGGATTTTCTAGACGATTTAACAACGTTTTGCTCAAATAATTTGCACGAATGAGTTGCTGAGAACAAGGGGAACAAAACCCCTTTTATTTGGTGTAAAACTGGGCTGAAAACCAGGTCGCCGGAAAAGCTTCTGGACGGCGTCCATAGCTTCTCCGGCGAACGGGGGAGGTGACTATAACAATTATAGTTTAGCCACCGAGTTCTTTTGCAAACCTTGTATTTCTAATATTTTAGTTTTAAAAACTTGAAATTTGACCCCTGTTGTTTAAAAATGATATTTTTGTTATTTTAAAAATCAGAAAAATGTTTATTTAATTATTTTACATTTAGAAAATTGTTTTTAATTATTTATTTAATCAAAAATAAATCTAATTTATTTTATTAATTAATTTTAATTAGTTTTTAATTATTTTATTAATCAATTAATTTAATATTAGTTGGTTAATTAATTTAATTAATTATTAATTAATTTTAATTGATTTAATAATTAGTATTAATTATTTATTTTGATTTAAAAATTTCAAAAAATAGTTTCGTGCTTTAAAATATTATTTTAAATTATTTTCAAGGCTCGATAATTATGATTAAATCATTTTCGAGTCAGATTCGTGTGTTCGAACCCTATTATATTTATAAAATGATTCGGAGACCCGTTTTAATTCCGAAAAATGTTCAAAAATTCGTATTAAATACATGAAACATGATTTTAATCCCAAATCTTCTTTGAAAAATTATTTTGATCGAATATCTTACGTGCTACGTGCTATATGTGATCCGATTGATGTATAATATGACTGTATGTGCATTGTTTGACTGTTTTGGTAATAACTTTCAATCCGTTAATCGGATTTGGGTAAAACGAATGGTAGATAATAGCTTATGTCGTCTATATGACGATTAGAATAATATGATTGAATATTGATAGATACTTGTGATTCCTAACAGAGTAAGCGAGGCATAGAAAAAGAAAGCCAGTGATCAGTAAATAGAACTGAAGCGTAGAAAAGAGAAAGCAAGTGATCGATGAATAGAAGCAAGGCATAAAAAAAGAAGGAAAGTGATTGATGAGTAGAACTGTTAGATGAGTATAAGTAAAGTTAGAAATCATCCGTGATAAGGCAAGTACTTCTGAACCTTCTTCGAGATATATTGCAAATATTTCTGAACTTTCTAATAACATGTTGCTAGTATTCAAAATAAGTCTTATTTTATATTGTAAGCGTTTTAAACTATTCAACCTTGGACCCTGATTATATCATTGAACTTGAGCTGTAAGCTTTATTTCTTATAAACCACTGATAGTTGATTTCCCAAATATTAAACCATACAAATACAATACTACTCCTCAAGTACATACACACCATAAACCAAGTACTGAAACAGAATTACTTGAGCATACAGAAACTTATATACCCTATAATACCCTATAACATCAAAGATCTATACCCTGTTTTATCATTGAACTATTGTTCATCAGATACCCGATTCTTCAATAGGCTTGAAGCCGTTCTTTGTATATATACCTTGATATACCCTGGTGATACTTATGAAATGTCTTGTGTTCCGAGATAAATGCTTTTTTAATGTTAATTATGATTCTGTTGTATTGAATTATAATGGTTATCATATTGAATCGTTTTAGAATCGAAAGGTTTTATAAATGTGGACCAGATTCGTGGTCAGACCAGATTCGTGGTCATATTAGGCCAATGCGTGCCTTGGATCCAGTATAGAGAGCAGAGCTGTGTGCCTTGCTTGGGGTTAGTGCGTGACTGATCAGCAGCCTAACCTTGGTTTTTAAAATGAAAAGTGAATATCCAAATCTAATCATTGTTTATCCAAAAACTTGATTCTTATGAATCATTTCAATTGATTATTGTTTAACCTCAGTTATTGCTATTATGAATTGCTGAGCTAGTTAGCTCACTCTTGCAAATCTGTTTATGTTATTCCACAGTTAAAAAAGGAAATGGTTGGTAACGAGGATTTCCAGTCCAGTATGCGAGCTAGGATTTTAAGTTAAGTTGGATCGAGATAGAAGGAGCTTTATGTTTAGTTTTGAGTTATGTAAGCTTGTAAGAATGCTTTCACTTTCAGTTGTAAGTTGAACTAGTTGGGATTTGGTACGATGTAATAAAAATTAAGATGGTGGCTTATTTTTATACTTTAACCTATTATGATCCATGGTTATGGTAAGTAGGGTCACTACATATATAATTTTCATAAACAGGTTTATATATGGTGTGTGTGTTGTGAACCCCAAACTTCTGCCCCGGGTTTGGAGAGCGTCACAGCTGACCTCCTCAAGGATGGCTCCAGTGTTTTCTGCAGGTACATCTTCTTGATCTTGGAGCTATGAGCGGAGTGTATCCATGAGGGTGAGTGAAACACAAGTCCCTAAACCAAGTGAAAAAGTGTTGAGTGATACACTACGAGAAGCCCGTGAGACACCTACCTCTCAAACAACACCTATAGACACGTCACAGTACGTAACAAAATCTTACCTTGAAGAGCAGTTAGCATTTAAAGATAACTATCTCAAAGAACAACTGGCTCTCAAGGATCAATATATTAAGAAGGAACAGTCTGTAAGGGATCATCAGATTTCCCGTCTTTCCGAACAACTCGAACTTCAACAAGCATCATTTGCTAGTTTACGGGAATTCGTAAAGCAATCTCTATCTCATTCTAGAAAGGGAAAGGCAATTTCCAATACTGATCCAAAGATCTCCGTTAGCAAGCAAGCACCAATCCCTATTTCCACTGTCTATTTGAGAACCATCTTCTCAAAGACCTCAGCCAGTAAGTAGCTGTCTATTTGAGAACCATCTTCTCAAGAGATCTCTATCTTAATCTTGCCTGCTCAATCAACCCCAGCTCTGAAGGATAACACAACTGAGGGGGAGAAATGGGTGGAGCAAGAAAAAGTAGCTGCAGCTGTGAACTTAATTCAGGATGCTTTTCAAACAGCTGACTCTGGATATGATGAATTTGGAGATGAGATTTAGGAAGAAAAGGAAGAAGAAGAGAGGATTGATCAAATGGTGCTTTTAAAAGCAAGACATGTTGAGAAGAGTTCTTCAACTCAGGGGAAGCAATCAACTTCAAAAACAAGATATCCTAAGCAAAGTCATTACAACTCAAAGGGATCTTCTATCGGAGATTTATGCTCCAAAGCCCCTATTCTCAGAGTATGAGCTGGAGGAAGGAGAAATAGATGAAAGCGATGTTCTAAAGGGTTTTGAACCCAGAGTTGAAAACGTGATGACGGAAGAGAGAAAAGTCATATATGAGGACGAAGAATTTGAAGATGAAAATGCTTTCTCGGATGACTGTTTGTTCTATGGATTGCCGGAAAAGCTCAATCAATCCTATCAAGAAATTCAAGAAGACATTGAAAGATCAAGAGCTAGAGTACATAGAGCAATACAGAGAAGGGAAGCCAGAGAAGCAAGAGAATCATATCTTTGGGCTAAGAGGAGAGAAAGGGAATGGGAAGTGATCAAAAGGAAAATGGACGAACCTGAAAGCTATCACAAACTAGACCCTGGAAACGGGAATCTTCTAAACACTGTAGAGAAGTACAGAGTGGATTATCCAAATATTCATGCATTCTATGATCAGTTCAATAGGATAATCACTGGAACCACTATGAATATTCTAAAAAATGGATGGAAAATCACTGTCAACCACAGAGATGGACTCTAAATGAAGATCTCTACTAGTGTGCTGAAGAAGATAAATATAATGGAACTGTTTGTCTTAGCATCAAAAATCCCTTGGTTGAAATTGAATGACAATGAATACTTCAGAGACAAGATTTGGAAGATGACGATGGATGTATCTCCTCAAGAATTTCTTCATCCATTTATGATCAAAGTATTTGCAGATGGCAGAATGCAGAACATCACCATGTCTGATCAACACATAAGAACCATTCATTTTCTACAACTCACTTTCCTGGAAAGTCAACTCAGGAGCAAAAGAGCAAATCTCGAAGCACCATGAGTCAAAAGATCGGAAGCAGACCTTTAACCTGCTGAAGTTATATATGCTTATAGGCTCAATGACAAAATGATCAGGGACTCAGAGAAGGACATGAAGAAACTTAGAAGAGCTTATCATGAGACGGTGTTCATAAATAGAGAGCCAGAGATCAATCTTCTAAAAGATAGTGAACCTATCATCAGCACTAATAGTGAAGGGGAAATAGTGTTTGAGATTAACAAAGCAAAGATTAAGATCATTGATTTCATAACAAGCATATCAGAAGCAATACATCAAGCATTGATGGATGTTAAACTTTCCACATGTAAGAAGGACAAGATTGCTTTAATTCCAATCATAAAGATACTTGATGAGGTGGTGGAAGAAGAATCAATCAACGACACCAAAAGAGTATAAGGACATCCTAAAAGGATAACAGTCTTTGTTATGTCAAAAAGATCTACAATGTTGTTTGATCTTGTTCCCAAGTGCTCCAAAGTCAAATATCTTCATATGATGCTTAATGAACTGAATAATCCACCTCCCATTAATGCACTAGAAATAGAAGCTCATGATTTGGTCCAAGCTAGACTGGATGACCTTCTGAATAGAAGCAAAGGATCATCTCTCCCAGAATCAACAATCAACAGATCCTAAAAAGAAAGCTCCCAAGAAAAAGTCTGTTCAGACTCAATCCACTCAAGAAGGATAAAGCAGTCAAGGCAAAAAGTCCAAGAAGACAAAGACAAAGAAGACCTAGATAATTTGTTCAGGCTAGAGGAACACTTTTTTGTAATTTGTAATTTAAGAAATCTGGAATTGAATATGTAATCCAGAATGTATATAATATCTTTATCTATTTTAAGGTTGTACTTTTCCTTTTTGTCAGTTGAGTTATCCTTAGGGATTTGCTTGTCGAACTTTAACAATCAATTAGGGGAGATTGTAAAGCATAATATAATGTAACATGTAATTGAGGAATTATAACTCAACATGAAACAAAAACAGATAAACAATATTAAATTGTGAAGCACATGAACCCTAAAGATGAAGACATGATATATACATAGAATCAAAAGATGCAAATGACTCTCTAAGTCCACACTCAAGTCATGGGAAGAAGTTTATTAATATGTTCAAGCATCCATGAAGAATAAGACATCAAAGGACTTCCAGTATCAGATACATGGTTTGATTTGAAGTATTGAAGATCAGGGGTTCAGTGGTTGAAGCTAGAAATAACCATCCAAGATGTATCAATTCTTCAGTGCAAAAGGAATTGAATTAAATCAGTTCATGTTAGTCGTTTGTGAACCAGACTAGTGCACTAAACATCAACAACACATCAAAGATTTAATTCAGCAACGCAGTAAAAATAGTTCTTTGATACAGCTATTGGAGACAGAGAAAATTACTAAGGCAAAACTATATAGTCGCAGGTTAGCTATATAGTCGCAGGTTAGTTATATGGTCACAGGTTGGAGTTGTGAAGAATATTTCTAAGGAAAAACCATCTTTGTAGTCGTAGGTTAACTTCTTAGTCGCAGGTTGAGACTTAGTCGCAGGTTGATACTTAGTCGCAAGTTGAGTACTTAGTCGCATGTTGAGTCCTTAGTCGCAGGTTGAGGACTTAGTCGCAGATTAAGTTCTCAGTCGCAGGTTACACAAAATACTCGGTCTCCAGTTAGCACTTGGAGGTTTTTCAGAAGTAAAATGAAGCAAATACAATAAAACAAGTGGTTCAAATTAAGCCACCTTCCCAATTGAATTTGAAGTCTAAAAAGCAGTAAAATGAATCTGTATTCATTTGGTTATCTTCTTCAGTTCAACAGAAAGTGTTTACGGGAGCTCCATTAAAGAACCTCATTTATTAATCTTGTAAACATAATTTTGTGTTGCTGAATTTATTGTAGCTAATCAATTTATTGATTAGATTGTAGCAATCTCAAGGTTTATATAAATAAAACAATATATTCCTCGGATTATTTTATGTCTATTTTGATTCCGTACTTATAACGAATAACTTGTAAACAAATTGAAAAAGATTGTAGGTATCATATTCAACCCCCCTTCTACGATACTTTGAGACTAACAAACTTGTTGGCAATTTGGCATCTTGCAGCATTGTTTAGCAGCCTCCACTAATGTTCTATTTTTCCTTTCCACAACACCATTTTATTGAGGTGTCCTAGCTGCTGAGAATTTTTGAACAATGCCCTTGTCTTTGCAGAATTCAGTTAGAGTTGCATTTTTGAATTCTGTTCCATTGTCACTCCTCAATGTTTTCACACAATTCTGATCTTCAGCCTGTTTCTCAATCTTCTTAATGTGTTCAATTATGATGTGTGGAGTTTCATCTTTTGAGTGCATAAATTCTACCCATGTGTACCTTGAGTAGTCATCCACCATCACAAGTGCACATTTCTTTCTTGAAATTGACAAGACATTAACTGGTCCAAATAAATCAATGTAAATAAGTTGCAAAGGTACACTTATGGAATTCACAGTTTTACTCTTGTGACTTGATCTTTTCATTTTTCTCTTTTGACAAGCATTACAGATTTCATCTTGAGCAAAATCCAGGTTTGGCAGATCTCTCACTAACTCCTTCTTGACTAGAATGTTTATTGCTTTGAAATTCAAGTGTGATAGCTTCTTATGCCATAGCTTGCTTTGCTCTACAGAGGCCTTAGTGTAGAAACAACAGATTCCATCCTTATTTATTGAGTCCAAGTCTGTAATAAATAAGCTTCCCTTCCTTGCTCCTTTCAGAGCAACTTCACCAGTCTTTTTGCTGATAAAAGTGCATTCTTCTTTGTCAAATGACACCTTGAATCCTTTGTCTGCAAATTGAATAACACTAAGAAGATTTACTTCAAAACCAGCTACCAGTGCTACATCTTCAATGACAATATTTCCAGAAATAATCTTGCCATATCCCATTGTGAATCCTTTGCTGTTATCTCCAAAAGGTTACTAATGGGCCAGCCTTCTCCTCAAATTGTGATAGCAGGGCCATATCACCTGGCATATGCCTTGAACATCCACTGTCTATGATCCATATGACTTTCTTCCCTTTTCCCTTTATTTTTGATGAGGATGACTCTCCTTGCTCCAAGGCCATGAGTGCATAGTTTCCTACTTCCTCATCTTTATCATTTTCAGAATCATCCCAACTCTTTCCTTTTGCAATATAAGCTTTGCCCTGTTGCTTTCTTAGAAGAGCCTCATATTTTGCCTCCAATTGAAGATAAGCCCTATCCTTTTGCACTTTCTTTGGCTTCCTACATTTTGTAGCAAAATGACCCAATTCATCACAATTGAAGCATCCGATCTTTGACCTGTCTACAGATCCTATTTTGTAGCCATTTTTGCTTCCAGAATTGAACTGTGTCTTTCCCTTCCAGCTGTTGTCCTTGTTGGATTATTGTCCCTTGTTTCTAAAATTTTCTAGCTTCTTTACTCTAATGTTAGAGAATTTCCTTGCCAAGTAAGCCATTGACTGATCTAACTAATCCACTTCATCCAAGGTTTAGAATTCATCCTCTTCAAGTTCAAGAATAACTTTCTTCTGTGGTTCCTTGTTCGTTTGCTCACTATTTGAAGCAAGTGGAGTCTGGACTTCTAACTCATCATCAAATGACTGGTTGTCATTAACCACTAGAGCTCTTGATCCATCAACAATGTGCCCTTGACCAGCTCTTAAAGACTTTCTTTGAATCATTTCCAGTTCATAGGTTTTTAAGATACCATATAAAACCTCCAGTGTTATCCTGCTCAAGTCTCCCCCTTCTCTTATAACTGAGATATTCTGTTCCAAATGGTCAGGTTGGGTGAGCAAAAACTTCAAGTTAACCTCCTCAGTTTTATAGTATTTGTTATGAAGCTGCAAGTCATTAATCAGCTTATTGAATCTTTCAAAAACATCAGTTATACTTTCTTTAGGCTTAGCCATGAAACCCTTATACTTAGATACCAAAATTCTCCTTTGGTTTGACCTAACTTCCTCTGTTCCTTCACACATAATTTTTATCTTCTCCCAGATCTGTTTGGCTGTGTCACAGTTGATAATTTTATTATACATTACATTCTCAAGTGACTCTATTAAAATTAGTTGCAAGCTACTATCCAGAGAGACTTTCTCATTTTCAGGTTCAGTATATTGTGAAGGATCTTTAGGAGCATAATGAGATGGAATGACCATGTCAACATCTGTAGATTCTTCAACTCTTTCAATGGGGGTGAAAGGGCCATTTTTGAGAATCTGAACATATAATGGATTGACCATCTTTATAAACAACAACATTTTCTTTTTCCATAATGTGTAGTTAGATCTATCAAAGGCAGGAATCTTGATACTACTAATATTCTGTGTATTCATTCTTTTAAGATCTTTAATCTGTTTGCTTTCAGATTTTGCTATGATACCACTTGTTAGGTAATGAATACAACACTGACGGGGGTGAATGTGTTTTGGTTATTTTTAAGGCTGTTTGATTTTCTTTAACTTGGTGATCAAAGTAGATAAGAAATGTAACAATATTATGCTAACTGAAATACAGATAGTGCACACAATATTATCGAGATCTCTTAGTTCTCGATAAGTGTTTTGACTTATCGAGGTCTCTGTCGAGGTCTATGAGTTCTCAAATATGAACTTGACTTGTCGAGGTCTCTGAGTTCTCGAATGTGAACTTGACTTGTCGAGGTCTCTTAGTTCTCGACAAGTATTTTTACTTATCGAGGTCTCTGTCGAGGTCTCTGAGTTCTCGAATGTGAACTTGACTTGTCGAGGTCTCTGAGTTCTCGAATGTGAACTTGACTTGTCGAGGTCTCGAAGTCTATGCATGTAATATTAACTTGTCGATATTTCCAATCTTCATATCTTCATTTGGCTTGTCGATATCTCTGAGACTTCTCGATAAATAATCTTTGACTTCTCGATAAGTCATTATGGAGTTCTCGAGTGACTTCCTTACATGACTTAATATGTGACTTGTAGATTTATCACAATTTCTATGAGGCATGATCTTCTTCAAGAGTTTATTCTTAGGCTTGAGACTATTTACATAAAAATATTCCAGTCTAATCTTTTACATTTTTACAGACTCAAGTGATACAATACAAAATACAAATTTAGATTATTATACAACTAATTCTTAGGGTTGCCAATTTGACTTAGTCTTGTTATAGTACAGGTATGTCTTGTACAACACAAACAACACCCGGTTTTTTATGTGTCTCATATACTAAAGGATGTCGAAACCAGGTACCCCAACACTGAGAAGTTCGCATATGGGTTGGTCATGGCCACCCGAAAGTTGCGACACTACTTCCAAGGGAGAGCAGTGTAGATAGTGACCGATCAACCACTCAAGAAAATTCTGACAAGAGATGAAGCCTCAGGGAGAGTGGTCGCCTGGTCAATCGAGCTGGGTGAATATGATTTGGAGTACATTCCGAGAACATCCATAAAAGCCCAGGCACTAGCCGATTTCATGGTAGAATGCACTTTCTCCGAGTAAAAGAACCTCATGCCCGAAGAACAATTGATTCGGCAGCCGGGAAAATGGAAACTTTTCGTTGACGGGTTAGTAGCTGGATCAAAATGTGGGGCAGGCCTTATCTTGTCATCCCTTGATGGATTTGAAATTTGTCAACCCATTCGGTTTACTTTCCCACTCACCAACAACGAAGCTGAATATGAAGCCTTGCTGGCTGGATTAAGCTTTGCGAACAACCTCGAAGTAAAACATTTAAGGGTGTTTAATGACTCCATGTTGGTAGTGAAACACTTCTCGGGAGAGTACGAACAAAGGGAGCCGCGAACTCGAGCATATGCCGCCAAAGTAAAAGAACTATCTTTATCTTTCCAGTCATTTGAACTAAGATAAATTTCCAGGGAAAACAATAGCAGAGTAGATGCATTATCTCGGCTGGCATCAGCCAAGACGCAAAGTCTCACGGGCTCCATTTATCTGACTGAGGTGACGACCCCTTCGATCGACAAGAAACAGTGCATCGAAATCCACCAGATGATAACGCGGATGACACCGATTTTAGACTTCTTAGAAAAGGGAACATTGCCCCTCAGTAAGAAAGAGGCGCAGAAAGTCAGATACAGAGCAGCCAACTACACCATCATAAATGGGAGACTTTACAGGAGGTCGGCCTCATCGCCACTCCTCCGATGCCTTGATATGGAAGAGTAGAGACTTGCTCTAGAGATGGTCCATGAGGGAATATGCGGAGAACACCTCACCGGAAGGGCTCTGGCCTTCAAACTCCTCCGACAAGGTTTCTACTGGCCGACCCTGAGGGCTGATGCACACCAATACGCAAAGAAATGCAGGCAATGTCAGTTGTTCAGCCCAGTTCCGAAGCAACCCTCAGAGGAGATGACTTCAGTATTGAGCCCATCCCTTTTTCCATGTCAGCGATAAATATTGTGGGAATATTACCGACTAGTACCAAACAGGTGAAGTACTGCATAGTTGCCATCGACTATACGACTAAATGGATGGAAGCTCGTCCTCTGGCCACCATAACTGAAGGGGCGTCGAAGAAATTCATGCTGGAACAGGTCATATTGAGATTTGAAATTACCAAAGTATGTGTATCCGACAACGGCAATTAGTTCATCGGAAACAAATTTCGAACCTTTTAACACCACTTCGGAATCCAACAGAAATTCAGCTCTGTGGGGCATCCTCAAGGCAATGGTGCCATCGAAGCATCAAACAAGATTATTTTTTATGGCATTAAGAATAGGTTAGGCGAAGCAAAAGGGCTTGGTCCAAAGAGCTACCTTGGGTCCTGTGGGTTTACCGAACGACACCAAGGTCGTCCACGGGAGAAACCGCCTTCAGAGTAGATTATGGGACAGATGCACTCCTACCAATTGAAGTGGGTCTCGAGTCCCATCGGATGGAAGTTTTTGAAATTGAAAGCAATGGGGTCGGCCTGCGAGCCAATATAGACCTCTTGGAAGAAGAAAGGGAGGCGGCCCATCAAAAAAATTTGAAATACCAGCTACAAGCCGCCAAATACTATGACTCGGGAGTGAAAAAGTGAAGCTTTTTTGTGGGTGATTTAGTACTAAGGGAACTAGCCACATCTATGCCCAATAAGCAAGGTAAGCTTCAGCCTAACTGGGAAGGCCCTTATGCAGTTTCCGAAGTGATAAGTCCAGGGACATATAAGTTGAAGACTGATAGGGGACAAAATAAACCTTAATGTTGCATTGATTACATCTAGGACTAGAAGGCTCATTAAGGAAGACCATGTGTATGACATTCAAACCAATAAGGGTAACACATTGATCAGGCCCGAGAAGGTTAACACATTGATCAGGCCTGATGGAACAAGGAAGGCCCAATATTCCTAAATATTTATTATTTTCGTAATTAGTAAAAATGGGAAAAATCAGCTATTGAGAAAAGTCCTAATAAAGGTATGAAACCTTGAGAATTAGCCTCCAAGAGGTCTCAAAGGATAAGGAATCAGATTCCCACTTCCTAAGACTTCAAAGTCCATCCTAATTCTGAGACTTTCCCACCAAGTCTCCTAAATCTAATCTAATTCAAGGACTCCCAACATCTATATAAGGGGCCTCACCCCATAAATCAGAGCTACATTTTTGACTTGATCCTTGGCGAACAACAAGGTACGTAGGCATCTTGTTAAGGCAAATTGAGTCACGAAACACAAGAGCAGTCAAATCGAGCCTCGAAGCTCACGAACCTTAGTAGTAAATATAGCAATTAATACACCCTAGTTTTCTATCCATAACATTTGGTGTCGTCTGTGGGATACATAACAACAAACATGGTGAGAACATGGAGTGGAAACAGCGCTCCTGAAGGAACACCAGCTGGAGCAACTCAAATGATTTCGTCAATGGTGGAGATACCCCCGCATTCGACCTATGCCACCGCCCAAGGAGTAACCAGGTAGGGGCAACTGAACCTCATCCACAAGGGACGAATCCCCCAGCTCTTCAAGGGATGAATTCCCAACTTCAACAGCTACATGCACCTGTGAATTCTCGACCCGTTGGGTACGAATATTCAACTATTGTAACCACTAACCCCCATATGGAATGCCCCTGTAATCCGAAGTTGGGGTAAATTGGCATGTTAATCGGAGAGAAGCACAAGGGAAAATGCCCCAATATATACGTGGTTTAGCTCCTATCTCGGAGGATTAAGAATTCTATGGACCTTATACTGAGAGAGACTCCGAATCTTCAGATGATGATGTGGCTCCAAGAAGAAGGTGTGCTGGTAAAGACCCGATGCCTGATGGTACTCAGCATCCTCGAAGCACCCGAGTGACGAATCTCCAAGAAGTGCAGGAGAGAATCAGGGCTCACGAGGCTGAGATCCAAAGGCTGAAGCGTGACCTGGAGGCGCACTAGACCCCAAGACCCCCACTACCTCTGAGGAGGAGAAATCCTCCAATCATAGACCTGGATGGTCCGCTGTAAAGAAGGATTGTTATCCCAAGGGCTGATCCAAGTGATCTTCTACCCCTAGGAGATCCTGATGATCCCACTCCACCATTCACCAATGAGATAATGAATGCCCATATCTCAAAGAAGTTTAAGATGCCCACCATCAAAGCTTATAATGGCATTGGAGATCCCGCTAATCATGTTAGGACATTCTCTAATGCACTGTTGCTGCAGCCCGTGAATGATGCTATTAAGTGTCGAGCCTTTCCTCAAACCCTGTCGGGTATGGCTCAAAGATGGTATAGCATTTTGCCTCTAAATTCTATTGGGTCCTTCAGAGAGCTAAGTCAAGCTTTCATTAAGCAGTTCATCATTGGGAGAGTGCATGAGAATAATTCAGCATCTCTCATGAGCATTGTGCAGGGAGCAAAAGAGTCATTGAGAGACTATCTGAACCATTTCACTAAAGAGGCCTTGAAGGTTCCAGACCTTGATGATAAGGTAGCCATGATAGCATTGCAGCAAGGGACTAGGGACGAGTTCTTCAAAATGTCATTAGCCAAGCGCCCCCTGAAAGCATGTTACAGCTCCAAGACAGGGTTGGGAAGTACATCAAAGTAGAGGAAAGCATGAGAAAGACGGTAGTAAATAACGAGCCTGCTAGTAGCAAGAAGCGAAAGACTGATCTGGAATATATTGCTAAGGACAAGTATCCTAGAACCGAGAAAAATATTGATTCAACCCCGAAGAAGGGATGAAATAGAGTTCCTCATTCGAAAAGGAAGGTTGAGCAAGTATACTGGAGATGGAGGATATAGGAGTAACAACGGAATGAAGAATTTCGATGATCGTAAGAGGGATCAAGAAGATCAGGGGCAAAATCCCCAGCCCAGGGGACCAGTGATAAATGCAATCTTTGGAGGACCACGCCCCCGAGGCCAGTGATAAATATAATTTTTGGAGGACCAACTGCTGCTGGATCATCTAGAAACTCAAGGAAAGCATATACCAGAGAAGTTATGCATATTTTCGGGGAAACCCCGAAGAGGGCTAGGACAGGAGTAATAATGATATTCGATGACTTTGATTTAGAGGGTGTCAAATTTCCTCATGACAATCCTCTGGTTATAAAACCGATAATAGGGAACAACCCAGTAAAAAGAGTCCTTGTAGACAATAGTGCCTCGGTGGACATTTTGCTTCATGATACCTTTATAAGGATGGGTTGCAATGATTCTCAATTAACCCCAAACAACATGCCAATATATGGTTTCGCTGGAGTTGAGTTCCCCATGGAAGGGATAATTAAGTTGCCGATGACTATAGGTCAGGAACCAAGACAAGCAACACAGATGTAAGAATTCGTAGTAGTAAAGGCTGGATCAACTTACAATGCAATCATGGGAAGAATGGTAATACATGCTTTCAAAGCAGTCCCTTCTTCTTACCATTCAGTGATGAAGTTTCCCACCTGGAACGAGATTGGAGAAGAGTGAGGATATCAAAAAATGGCAAGGAGTTGTTATGTAGCCTCTCTCAGGGAAGATGGAGTTGGGGAAAGGTTCTGCCTATTGAAGATCTGGATATCCGTGAGAATGATGAAAAAAGAGGGAAGCCAGCAGAAGACTTGGTTCTGATTCCTTTGGCTCCCGGGGATCCTAAGAAAGTAACTTTCATTGGAGTGTCACTGGAGGAACCCCTTAGAGGGAAGTTGGTGAGGTTTTTTACATGAAAATATTGATGTATTTGCATGGTCAGCAGCTGATATGCCTGGCATACACCCAGAACTGATCACTCACAAGTTGAATGTAGATCCAAATCGAAAGATGGTGAAATAAAAGAAAAAGAGTTTTGCCCCCGATAGACAGGAGGCAATCAAGCAAGAAGTAGAAAAGCTTTTGGAGGCTGGTTTCATTGAGGAGATACAATTTCCGGAATGGTTAACAAACCTTGTAATGGTAAAGAAAGCTAATGGAAAATGGAAAATGTACGTGGATTTCAGCGATCTGAATGATGCATGCCTGAAGGATTGTTTCCCATTGCCAAGGATTGATACATTGATAGATGCTACTGCTGGTCATGAAATGCTGAGTTTTATGGATGGATTCAGTGGATACAATCAGATTAAGATGCATAAGGATGACATCACAAAGGTATCATTCATCACTGACTTTGGTGTTTTTTGTTATCTTGTTATGGCGTTTGGCCTCAAAAATGCAGGAGCTACCTATCAAAGGTTGGTAAATAAGATGTTCAAGGATCTTATTGGCAAAACTATGAAAATTTATGTTGATGACATGTTAGTCAAGAGTCTAGTGAAGACTGACCACATAACCTATTTGAGGGAAGCTTTTGAGGTCCTGAGATATCACAAAATGATGGTGAATCCTACAAAATGCGCTTTCGGAGTGGAATCTGGAAATTTTTTGGGATTGATGGTCTCCAAAAGGGGAATTGAGGCAAATCCTGATAAGATAAAGGTAATTTTTGACATGTAGCCTCTAAAAACTGTCAAAGATGTTCAAAAGCTCACTGGAAGGGTTGTTGCATTGGGGCGGTTCATATCCAAATCTGGAGATAAGTGCTTGCCATTCTTTAAATCCTTGAAAAAAGTTAAAGACTTCATATGGACTGAGGAAAGTCAGGAAGCATTTGAGGGATTAAAGAAGTATATGGTTCAAGCCTCGTTGTTGGCCAAACCAGTTCTGAATAAAGTTTTGTACTTATATTTGGCCATTTCAGAAAATACCTTGAGCGCTATATTGGTGAATGAGGAACTTAAAGTCTAGAAATCCATATATTATGTCAGTAAGATTTTGCATGGAGCTGAGTTGAATTATTCAACTAATGAAAAGTTTACTTTAGCCCTGGTGATGGCTTCAAGGAAGTTGCGTCCTTACTTCCAAGCTCATAAAATTGAAGTACTAACGAATCAGCCCTTGAGAAATATCATTCATAGTCCCAAAGCTAGTGGGAGACTGATTAAATGGGCAATAGAATTGGAAGAATTTGACATCAAGTACAAGTCGTGAACGGAAATAAAAGCCCAGGCATTGGATGCTTTCGTGGTTGAGTGTACCATACCCAACCAAGAAGTCGGGGGGCAGGAAGGTATTATACCTCAAGACACGGAAGGTAACAAAGAAGAGGGCATTAAAGAAAAGGAATACCGAGTTCTCTATTTTGATGGAGCATCAAAAACAAACTCGAGTGGAGCAGGGCTAGTCTTACAAAGCCCAGATAGGTTCTTGATTGAATATGCTATGAAGTTGGATTTTCCGACTATGAATAACGAAGCTGAATATGAAGCTTTGATAACTGGGTTTAACCTGGCAAGAACATTGAGGGTCAAGAACTTGAAAGTATGTGGAGATTCAAAGCTTGTCATATCCCAGGTCAAGGGAGAGTTTGAAGCATGAGATGAAACCATGGAAATGTATGTGCGCCTAGTGAGGGCCGTGATGACTCAGTTCGATGAATGCCATGTTGAACACATCCCAAGAGAGGAAAATGCTAAGGCAGATGCATTGTCTAAGTTCTCTTTGTCAGAGATAGAAAAAAGTTCAGGAAATGTGTACTTTCGCATTTTGAAAATGCGAAGCATTTATGTTAAGCTTGTAGCCCCTATAGGGCTGGGAACATCATGGATAGATCCTATTAAGGCCCATATTCAAACTGGTTGGCTCCCGAATGATGTGATTGAAGTGCAAAAGCTAGCCGTGTGAGCATTAAGATATTCTCTGATTGATGAAATTTTGTATAAAAGGTCCTTTGTGGTTCCTTATTTAAGATGTCTTAGGCCGGATGAGACTCAACTTTCCTTAGAGGAAGTGCATGAAGGTATATGTGGACAACACTTGGAGGGCAGGGCCCTAGCCCACAAGATTACTCGCTTAGGCTTTTATTGGCCAGAAATGATGGCTGATGCCAAAGAATATGTTAAGAGATATGATCGATGTCAGAAACATGCTCCTATAGTAAGGCAACCTCCTGAAATGCTGATATCTATAACTCCCCAATCCCTCTTGCTATGTGGGGAATGGATATACTTGGGCCTTTTCCCATGGCCACCACTCAAAGGAAGTTCTTAATTATAGCTATAGATTATTTTATTAAGTGGATTGAAGATAAACCTTTAGCCAAGATCACAACTAAGTAGGTTGCACAATTCCTGTGGGAAAATGTCATGTGCAGATATGGAATTCCCCGCATCCTAGTAACCGATAATGGAATGTAATTCAATAATGAAGAGTTCAGGAAGTATTGCGAGGAGAATGAGATTGAGTTACGATTTACCTCCATAGCTCATCCTCAAGCCAATGGGCAAGCAGAGGTTGCAAATCGCATCATTCTGGATGGGTTAAAAAAGAGGATTAAAAAATCCAGAAATAATTGGGTGGATGATGTACTGCTAATACTTTGGGCTTACAGAACTACATGTAGAGTTACTATAGGGGCCACACCATTTATGCTAGCGTATGGGGCAGAAGCAGTTGTTCCTATGGAAATATCACACTCATCTCCCAGAATCCAAGCATACAATGCTGAAGAAAATGAGGAAGGGCAAAGGTTAGCCCTGGACTTGATAGATGAGGTACAAGATACAACCCATGCAAAGATAGTAGAATATCAGAAAAAGGTCTCCATTTACTACAACCTAAGGGTGAAAGAAAGATTCTTTTAAGCAAGGAGATTTGGTCCTAAGGAAGGTGGAAGCTTCTGGAGTAGGGCAGAAAGGGAAGCTCACCCTGAATTGGGAAGGGTCATATAAGGTTAAGTGTGTTGAAGGAAGAGGAACTTACAAGTTAGAGACCATAGAAGGAGATGTACCACAGACTTGGCATGCTCAAAACCTAAAAGTTTACTACCTATAGTTTATACTTACTATAGTGGTAACAAGGTGGAAAAGCACCTTGAAGCTTTGCTTGCTTAGGAATTCATGTGTTAGTTTTATAAGACTATTATTTCAAATTTTAGCTCTACGAAGAATTATGTAAGGGATGAATCTCAAGAGTTTAAAAAGTTTCCGTAAACTTATCTTAGAACTGTTTGGTTCATCTTATCTTAGAACTGTTTGGTTCATCTTATCCTAGAACTGTTTGGTTCATGTTGTGTATGGTTCAGTTTGCTTTATCTATTCAGTACAAGTATGAAGAAATATAAGGGAAAGCTACAAAAAGGCAAGTAAACTGTCTAACTCCCATAAAATAGTACGAGTACTTGGAAAAAATAGTAAAAAAGCAAGCAAACCACCTAAGATAACATAAATAGTCCCTGAAGGGAAATAAGTTCAGAATACAATAAGTCAAAATAAAGACAACAAACATAAAGTCTTAAATGACTAAAAGTACTACTCCTCCATGTAGGAGCCATCCTTCCCTTGCTCCTTCTCAGTATCTCCCTTCTCAGTGTTAGCAGAAGGCTCGACATCCTCTGTAGGAGAGGCTGGAGGAGAGGTAGTGTTGGGGTCTAAGATGCGATCGTCATTCCGGGGAGAATTGAAGAGAGCATCCAGGCTATCTTCAGTCTCTGGCTGTTCAGGACTTATAAAGTCCTTGGGATCTATCAAGCCAGGATGTTTCTCAGACACTACCTTCACCATCGCATCCCAACCTTGGGTAAACTGAAGAGGATAAAGACCCTCATCATGAATATCCATAAGATCCTTAAATTTTTGAGAATCCATGTAGTCATTAATGATGGTTTCCTTATCACTCCGGAGCTTAACCAACTCAGCATGGGCTTTTGACAGCTCATCCCCCTTTGTCTTCAGCTTCTTATTTAAGACCTCATCCCTCTCCTTCCATTTATTCATCTCCTTATCATAAGTTTCAGAGTTCTCCTTTCAGGACCTAGCCTGATGAAGGGCCGCCTGGAAGTAAGTGTTACTCTGTACAAAGAAAAGATGATTTATTGAAGGTGTATATAAATAAAAGAAGTTGAAGTTAAAAGATAAAGACAGAAATATTAACGAAGCCTGGGCCTGCGAACCTAGAAGCTCGATGGTCTCGATGTCACTTCCCGTCATGATATCAGTAAAATCGTGAGGATTGATAGGACCAGTCCTTAGAATGCTTGGTGGATCCAACCACCGTATCACTTCTCTTAAAGCCCCAGTTGGGCCTGAAGGAATGCACCTTTAGAGGATGATCCACATCATCTCCCAGTTCTACTACCGGAACATGGGGCTTAAGGAAAGAAGGAGCATCAGGCTTGCTCCCGGGGTCCTTATTAAGCTTGGCCCTCTTCTGGCGGCCATATTCCCCCTCCTTAGGCTTGTTCATGTTGTTGATGGCCTCACAAGCTGAAATAAAAGAAGAGTTAACATTATAAATGTTGGAAGATTATAAAGGAAGAACAAGGAAAAAACATGTTAAGATTACCCCTATCACTGGCATGACAAACGCCCACTTTCTTCAAAGAGAACTCCTCTAAGAGAGTCCATGTGCCTGTTTTGCCGTCATCCGAAATGAGGGCTTGATAAAAAACCTACTCCTCGTCGGTAAGCCTAATCCTAGCAGGGCTACCATCTACTACCTTGCAAAAGGGCCTACGAAAAAGGGTAGGCCAATCGCCTCCAGCCCATGTTAACCTAACAAACTCATCTCTCCATTTTGTGTTATTTTCCACAATAGAGTTGCCATAAAAAATATGAGGGATTCTGGGCCATTAGCGAATAAAAACCCAGCTCGGTTGAGTTAAAGAACTGTTATAGAATTGAATTTTTTTCTGAAAACAACAACGGAAAGAGGGAAATTGTTCCTAAGACATTATACCATAAAACATAAAATATTTATCCATGCGTTTGGGGGAATCTGGCATGGGTTTATCTGTACATCTGCAAGGAGACGCGGAATGAATTCGTGGAAAGGGAACCTAAGGCATGCGGTTAGGGCTCCTCGATAAATAAAGATGGTATCCCCCTCCTAATTACAAGTCTTATCCCAGGAGTGGCTGGAGTAATTCTTAGGTTAGGGGAACTTTATATGTGGTATTAAGACTCTCTATCCTACCATCAAGTTCATGGAACGTATTACCATGATTATAAGAATCTAGATCAGACAGAGAGGGATATTCATCCCCCCTAGAATTTATCATATCTATGAGGGAAGTATAAGGAGATTGGATATAGATAGCAGTACCTCTCTTGGATGAATTCATTTTTGCCAAACGAGCAAGATCATGATCCACCATTAGAGTTCTTGGGATGAAGGTTTGAAATGCATAAAAAGGAGGAAGAAGGTGGACTAACGGTGGAGCTGCGGTTGAGGAACTCGCCGGAAATTTCCTTTCTTAGGGAAGAGCTAGAGAGATTTTGAGAGGATTTGAGAGTGAGAAGTGAAATGATAATTATCACTTCTCACCATACTTATATAGCCGAAGTTCGGGGAAAATGAATCGGCTAAAATCCCATAAAGACAAGGCCCAGTCAAGGAAAGCCCACTAGAAAAGATATTTCTGGGACAATCTAGAAGGTGAAAAAAGGATTTGAAAGGTCAAAAATTGACCAGAATTTCGGCTAATTATGTCGATCAGAGTCTTGATCGATAGTAAAGGGAATCGAATTTTTATTCGATTAGAGGGGTGAAATTCACTTAAGTCGATCAGAGTCCTAATCGATAAAGAAAGAATTCTAATCGATTTTTTATTCGATTAGAGGGGTGAAAATTCACTTAAGTCGATCAGAGTCTTGATCGATAAAGAAAGAATTCTAATCGAATTTTCATTCGATTAAAGGGATAGAAGTTCACTTAAGTCGATCGGAGTCTTGATCGATGGAAAAATAATCCTGATCAAATTTTAGATAGACCTCAGTGTCAATTACAAGTATAAATCAGTCAGAATCCTGATCGAATCGATCAGGAATCCTGGTTGATTTTTTCTTAGACTATAATAATAAAATCCAAGTTAATTCAATCAGGATCCTGGTCGATGTCGATCAGGAACCCTGATCGAAATTCTCATTGACCAAGGTGACAAAACAAGGCTAAAGTCGACCAGAATTATGATCAAAATCGATCAGGAATCTTGGTCGATTAGAGCATAATCGTGGTCGAAATTATCATCGACTAGGGGGGAAACAAGGCTAAAATTGACCAGAATCCTGGTCGAAATCGATCAGGAATTCTGGTCGATTGAAGCAGGATCCTGGTCGAAAAAGGCTAAAAATTAAGAATAAATCTTGGAAATTAAGGATAAATTCTGAAAATTAAGGAAAAATCCTGAAAATTAAGGATAAATTCTGAAAATTAAGGATAAATCCTGAAATTTAAGGATAAATTCTGAAAATTAAGAATAAATTTAAAAAACTAAGGGAAAATTCATGAAAAATAAAAAAAAGTCCTAGAAACTAAGGGAAAATTCCTGGAAATTAAGGAAAAATACCAGAAAATTCCTAAAAGTTAGGAATAAGGTAAGAAAATTAGTAGGGAGGTTCCAAAACAATCCTGAAGCCACGTACAAGGCAAATCATTGTAAATGTGTAGGTCACTTCACACTTTACGCAAAAATGATACCCCGTAAGAGAACAAATGAACTTAACTTCTGCGAAATCTTTTACGGTTTCCCAGAAGTTGGAGGGAAAATGATAGGGGATAAAATAAACCTTAATGTTGCATTGATTATATCTAGGACTGGAAGGCCCATTAAGGAAGGCCATGTGTATGATAATCAAACCAAGAAGGTTAACATAATGATCAGGCCCGAGAAGGTTAACACATTGATTAAGCCTGATGGAACAAGGAAAGCCCAATATTCCTAAATATTTATTATTTTCGTAATTAGTAAATATGGAAAAAATCAGCTATTGAGAAAAGTCCTAATAAACGTATAAAACCTTGAGGATTAGCCTCCAAGAGGTCTCAAAAGATAAGGAATCAGATTCCCACTTCCTAGGACTTCAAAGTCCATCCTAATTCTGAGACTTGCCCACCAAGTCTCCTAAATCTAATTTAATTCAAGGACTCTCAACATCTATATAAGGGGCCTTACCCCACAAATCAGAACTACGTTTTTGACTTGATCCTTGGCGAACAACAAGATATGTAGGCATCTTGTTAAGGCAGATTGAGTCACGAAACACAAGAGAAGTCAAATTGAGCCTGGAACCTTAGTAGTAAATATAGCAATTAATACATCCTAGTTTTCTATCCATAACAAAGACCATGACCAGGGAACCAATCAAAAACACTTGGCACGCTTCTAGACTCAGAAAGTATTTCCAGTAAGCAGTCTGAAGCCCCTTTTTAGCTCATTTCAGTCTATTTAATTCTGTCATTTAATTCCGTACTGTAATTTGAATTCCAAAAATGAGAAACATGTATGAACAATTATTTGTCAATAAAAATTATGTGTTTCCAGTTCCCATTTCAATTTAGAAATGAATGTTAGATTCCTATTTATATATTATGGAACTTGAATTGCAACCTTCGGATAGGGGCAATAAACAGGCCAGTATAGTGTTTATCTGAAGGCGTGCACTATGCTTTTAATAATTTACTAAGGCCCAATATGAGGCTGAAGAAGTAAAAGTTCTAAAAATTTTATAAGGGCAAATGTGAGGCTGAAGAAGTAAAAGTTCTAAAATTTTACCAAGGCCAAATTTGAGGCCGAAGATGTAAAAGTTCTAAAATTTTACTAAAGCAAAATTGGAGGCCGAAGAAGTAAAAGTTTTAAAATTTTACTAAGGCCAAATTTGAGGCCGAAGAAGTAAAAGTTCTAAAATTTTACTAAGGCCCAATATGAGGCTGAAGAAGCAAAAGTTCTAAAATTTTACTAAGGCCAAATGTGAGGCCGAAGAAGTAAAAGTTCTAAAATTTTACCAAGGCCAAATTTGAGGCGGAAGACGTAAAATGTGACGACTGAGAATTATGCGACGTAATTAAGTCAATAAAGTATGTGATATGTGATATGATTATAATTATGTGATTAAGTGCTGATTAATTGTCTTTTCTGTATATTAGAATATAGGAGCATGGGTATAAACGTTCCAATTTAAAAAGTCAGCTTAGAAGTTAAGCTGTGGTGTCGGGCCGTCAGAAAGAACGGAACCCGTCCTAATAAGAAATTAAAGAATATAAAATATGAATTATGTGTGATTGAATGTGTAAATAAAGTATTCTGTCCTAAGTGACGTGTTGATTAATAATGAGAATGAGAAGCGTAATCGAAACGCTAAGCGTCGGGCCGTCAGGTTGAACGTGACCCAGTACGCGTAAAAGAGGATAAAGATTAAAGAGGGATAGATTATATGATCAGACCTGAGTAGTTATGTGATTATATATGTGAGATTGTTGTCTGTGTGCATGGTTATGTGATATGTGACAGTTTTGTGAATTTTAAAGGAATTACGTGATTTAAATAAATGTTTAATTAACCTTCATACATTTTTATAAAATCATTTGAGTAAGATAAAAACATGGGATTTGTTCTGTGATCTTCGTAGTGGTCCTAGAGACTTTTTAAAAATGATAAGTGAATTTAATTGTTGATCTTTGCATTTTTAAATTGATTTTATGTGGAAAATGATATTATTAAGGCATGATTGCGAAATTCATATAAAATCAACTGTTCGCTCAAAATCTTATTATGAGTAATGGTTAAAAAGCTAATTTTGAGGCCTACGTATTAAAAATGTCATTTTCAATAATTCTCGACTTCCCGAGGGAGATATATTTTATATTTAATCCTTGTTTTATTTTAGTAAAAAGATGGGACAAGTAAGAGTGAAAAAGGAATTAGAAGATTACCAAATTGCCCTTGTTTTTGAGTGATATATAAACTCACTCCCTTTCTTTTTTTTCTTCTTGCTCCCGTGCTTTCACTTTCTCTTTTCTCTCCTTCTCTCACTCGAACACACTCTCTCTCTCGGCTTTCTTCAATCTCTCTCGGTATACCTCTCTTTTCCTTGATCAAACTTACCAATCATCCCTAAATCTTCTTGATAAACACTTATGTGTAGGTAGAAGTGTGTGCATGTGTGTATACCCACTTGCATGTCGATGTGTGTGTTATGTGTGCTCGGTGTGTGTGTTCAACCGAGAACCACATCGTTCTTGTTATTGTTGTTGATGTCATCTTGTTTAAGCTTGATTGTTTGTAAACAAATGATAGAGAAGATGTGCATGTTAGTTATTTTGCGTAATTGATGGAAATCGGGGGTTTCGTGGTTGGACACCCTCGAATGAGGGCACCACCGTGAAGCCACCGCCACCGGTGATGAACTCCGGTGAACCGGTGGTGAGTTATGATGTGTAAACTGAACTCTAGACAATATACACTCAAATTTTAGTGTTTGCATGTGGTGTTTTCTATAAATCCGAATGGGTTTTTGTTTTTAAAAGAGATCAAGTTGATTTTTGACAATGAAATTGATGGTGGATAGTTGTTGATAGAAAGTAGAGAATAATTACAATTGATTTGTGATTTATAAACTTGAGATGATGCATGCATGTTGTGATTTAGGTGAAATTCGAATTCTTGGATTGTGTTAAGAGATTTAGTTGGTTTAATCGATAAAAATGAGTGTTTGATATAATGAAAAAATGAATTTGAAGTTGCATGCGAGCATGTATGTATGTTTTGGTTCGAATGGTTGTTGATAAAGAAAAGGGTGTTAGTTTAAAAGTTGGATATGCTAAGAATAAGGATGCATGGTGTAATTTTGAGAAATTTGATTGTATATATATGATTATGGATCGAATTTTTATGATTAAAAGAAAGGAGAATGATTCTTTAATGGTTTTTGAATGAGCTATGTGTTTATGTGAACTAATGTAGGTATTTGGTTGATTTTGTGTGATAAGGCCGAATAGGCCATAGGGATTAAAAGTCAAAAACTTGGTTTTGATAATCAAAAGGATGAATGAAGGTGTATAAGTGAATATCTATGAATTTGTTTGCTTGATTGTAGTATGTGGTTCGAATTAAGGAATAAAAGAAAAGGGGAACTAAGTTGATTGATTATAAAAGATATAAGTGATAGTTATGAACGTAAATGTTTGGTTGTGAATAAATCATGCACTCGTAAGAGTTATAATAGTGTGATTTGAGAAATAGCTAAGAATAAGCAAGTACGCTTCGATTATTAAGTGAATAAGGATATAAAAGTTGCGAGAAAAGGGTTATGCTAAATGTGCTTTGTGCTTATGTGTATAAGCTATATTCGTATACTCGAGTCAAAGATATAATCGAGTTATCTTATTGAGTGATCGTTCCGGGAACGAGAGTTGAGAATCTGATTAAGGTTTTGGTTTTATTGTAGATTCGGAGCATGAGGGCATTCAGGCTAGGAAAGGAAAGGATTTACTAGGTGGCAGTAGTTCAACCTTCAGGAAAGCAAATTCAGGCAAGTAACTCTGATTACTTGTGTAAATGGTTATAAAGAGAATGTTGTTCATACCATGTAGAGTATTGAACTGTTTAAGTATGAAACCCTTGTTTTATGAAACCCTGATATTGATTTGAAGTACCCTGGTTCTTGATAATCTGTTATTGAAAAGCTTATTGATTTCACCCTTTGATATTCTGTCCTTTCTGCTCAAGTTATCTCTTAAGCCATGAATCATATTGAACCTTTTGATTATCCTTGTTAACCCTGTTTAATGATACCCTGTTTCTCTTGATCACCCGATTGATCCCTAAACCAATGTTGATCCTTCTAATTTAGTGCTTTGTTATCCCTGATACAGAATTCTTATGAATTGTTCCTTACGTATCTTTGAATCACTCCCTGAACTTTGTTTCCTTAAAATCTGAATTAAGAATGAGTTTCGACTTGAAAGAGTCCGAATGATTTCAAATGCTTGGTAATGATAAAATGGATTTTTGATAACCTACTTGTTTTTCCAACTCAAGGTTTTCCAAATGAATTCCTGATGGATTGGATTGGGACGTAAGAGGCTAGTGGGACTAGTCCAGTCATGGTAAGAGGCTAGCGGGGCTAGTCCAACTTAAGGCTGAAATTATGCCAATTGGTACCTTAATGACCGGATGGAGGTCGGTACGGGCTGATCACCCGTACATAATGAAATGAAAAGAAAAGTAATCCAATCAAGGGTTCTAATTGATTATTTAAAAGGGAACTGAAACTTTTGGTCAGTAAATTGATTTTTGAAAATGAAAATGGTTTATATTGCTTTGGAAAGAGTTGATTATGTTATTGTGGGGCTTAAAGCTCGAGAACCCTGATTCTTGAAATCGTTGATCATATGATTGATTCTATATCTTGAAATACTGTTGCTTTCCTCTATTGAAAGATCTATTCTGATCCTTTAATGATTTGTGATGAATGTCGGCTTTTGTCCTGCTTTGAGCCTTGTTCCTTGAAACCCCCCACTATTCTTCAGAAACCTTTCCTTAACCCAAAAGATGGAAATCTACCACCTATATCAAATAAAGTAGAATGCCCTAAGTTTGGTAAAGCATATTGTGATTTGATATTGTAGAACTGCTATATAGCTACTTGCTGAGTTTTATACTCATTTGTTTTGTTTTAATCTAACCATGGCAGTTAAGCAAGAAGATGGCCAGGCTTAGGCGCACTGCTCGTAAGAGCGTACCTGGTGGTCCCTACCGTGTTGAGGCCTTCCGGTTGCCAGAGCAGGTAGTGATAATTATGAGTGAGCTCGCGCCTAGAAAGAAGTGTATAAAGATACAATGGGTTATCTGTCGGTTCCCAGCCGGAATCGATATTGGTTATTTAATAATATTTTGGGTTTGTAAGTTATATTTTATGATTGGTAGTTGTAATCTTGTCTCATACTTTATCCTATTGATCCTGTTAGTAGTTAATCGGGGTTTATGCATATTTAATTATTAGATTAGAGGTGTGTGAGTCCTCATTTCCTAACCCCGAGATTGAGGGCGTCACATAAAAGTTCTAAAATTTTACCAAGGCAAAATTGGAGGCCGAAGAAGTAAAGGTTCTAAAATTTTACTAAGGCCAAATTTGAGGCCGAAGAAGTAAAAGGTCTAAAATTTTACTAAGGCCAAACTGGAGGCCGAAAATGTAAAAGTTTTAAACATTCATTAAGGCCCCATAGGAAGCCGAAGAAGTAGAAAATTTTAAAAATTTACTAAGGCCCAATATGAGGCCGAAGAAGTAAAAAAAAAATATGGGAGATAAGACAAATTTAAATGGAAACAAAGATACACCAAGGGTATATATTACACAAACAATTCGAAGGCAATTAATATCCAGCCCGAAGGCACAAATATGCAAACCCGAAGGCATTTAGTTCGTAATTTTTTTTAAAATAATTATAAACATTAGATCAGTCCGAGAGGTCTTCATCGGGGCCAAAGGAAGTAAGAAGAGGCTCATCAGCAGCAGCCTTTCCGATGGGGTCGTCCATGCCTGGGTCAAGCAAGGCTTTATAATCCCAGCCCTTGTCATGAGCCCGAACAACCGCCTCATCAAACCTCATCTGGAATCACCTCTCCTCGATAACCTCCCACTTCTTCTTTTCCTTCCGGAAGGCTTCTTGCAGCTTTTAGTTGGATCTCCCTCCCGGTGACCTTCATCTTCAGTTGGGAGAGCTCTTCTTTCAGGTTCTTTTTGTCTTTCGACAAAGCTGAGGCCTGCCCCTCGAACACCTCGAGAGCCTTCGATGCCCTCTTCAACTCCTCCCCCACCTTGGTCGCCCTAACCTTTGTCTGCGTAACCTCCTGCATCCTCGTCTGCGCATCCTGGACCTTGTCGGCCACAGCAGCCGCTCAGGGAACAGCCTCAAGCAAAGCAGCAGAAGGGTGTTCAGTTAAACAAAAAATATATATATACATACAAGGAAAAAAAAGGCATGAAATGAAAATACTAAGATAAAAGACAAACCATGGAGAGGCGAGTGATAAGCTCGGTGCAGGCGTCCAACAGATCAACCTGGGCATAAACCGGCTGGTCCTTCGGAAGCATTAAACCCCTGCATAGGTCAGGGCCGACCTCTCTGGCGGCGGTAGGAGCTCTCGAGATGATAGAATCGGAGTACAACACACCCAACTTTGGAGTGTATATTTCAATAACTTGGCCATCGGGAGCCCGAAGCCGTTTGCAAGGGTCAGAGGCCTCCGGCCGATTCTCCCCTGTCAGCTCCGAAGAAGGTGTGGGAGAATGGGGAGGCGGGATGATTGGCTCCCGAGTGTCAGCATCCTCGGGGCGAGAAGAGCCAGCAGCTGACCTCTCCAAGGCCAACTTCTTTTCGGCCTTCTTCCTTCTTCTCTCTAATATTGCTTGCCGGGTAGACACTGTAAAGAACAAAGCAGACAAAGGAAATGTCAGATGCCGAAGGAACAGAGCATAATATATATATATATAGACGAAGAAAGAAAAACTTGAAAAGCATATAAGGAAAGGGTGTTACCACTACCCATAGAACAAAGAGCCAATCCCTGTCCCGACTACTAGTTAGCAGGACTTTGGCCATCTTCAGAGATACCAAGGCATTATAATTTGCTGCCTCTTCGGATTACAGCTTCGACATCGCTAGACGGCTCGGTTCGACTTCGCGCCAAACCCCGAATTCCTCCTGGTAAAGGCTGGAGATGTAGCACCAGTGCGTGTGATTCTTATTATTTCTGGAGTTGGTGAAATACCAATCCCCATGGCCAGACATACAGCCGATAGTGTAGAACCCCGTACTCTTCCCGTTCCGTCAAAATTCATAGTGAAACTAGAATAGACGGGCAGAGGTTCGACGTTTGCCGTCATGCAATGACAATGGAAGGTATTGATGTGGATGAATCCGTTTGGATCCATCTGGGCAAGTGTTATCTTCAGTTACCGAAAAAGCTTCTTTAGCAACTTCAGAAGGGGAACCCGAAAGCCGTATTTAAAAATAGCTTTGGATATCCCGATTCCACAGCCACCGCAGCTTGAAGGCACGTGAGGGCAATTGTAGATGCGATCCGAGCTCTTTGGCTGGTAAAGGTGGTAACCCCCCTCAGGATCTTGTATTTAGCATAAAAGTCCTCAATATTCGAAGACTTTAACTGCGTCAGATTGTTCGCAGCAGGAAATGAAGCAATACTGCAAAAGTGGGTCGGACCACCCGGTACCGAAGGCCCTCCGACATGTAACTAATCCATAACCCTGCATCCGAAAATGAGGAAAGATTAGCCGTGTACTCGGACCATGTAAGCGAAGATAAAAGAAAAGATGGAATAAAGGTGGTTGAGTACAGGCCAGGATCGGTTCGGGAAAGAGACGAAGCATTTTCTAGGGGACTCGAGGGATCGGCTTCCATAGTGTATTACAAGTCTGGAGCATCCTGAAGGATGCCCAATACTCACAACACACCTGCATGCCATCTTTAAATCCCGACGAGAGCCCAAGTAAAAAAAGAAAAGAAGAAGAAACAAAGTGAATCCCGAAGATAATTTTAGGGGTCGAAGACTATTATTAAAGCTTGAACACTTCGAAGAACGTTCAAGACCCACAAACAGTCTGCTTTGGCCTCCCCTAAAGACCCTAAAGCAAAATGCTAAGGAAAGGGAGAAGAAAAGAAGAGAAAGGACATAAAGACACATCCTGATAACCCCCTACACTCCCCCAAAGGATGCATGTAAAACATATGCCCAAAAAGAATATATATATATATATAACAACACAGAACATTAAGGTAAAAGGAGATCTGCTTACTTGTGGTGGGGAAGTGTGGAGGCTGTTAAAGGAACAGTGATCTCGCGTTACCTGTAACTGGTTGCCTGGAAGTAATACCTTTCTTTATGTAGCGAGTTTTTTAGTCACGGAGAAATGTAAAGTGAATAGTTGAAATAAAAGGAAGCTATATATAGGGGAAATAGAGGCATGACCCTTGAGATCTCTGGTCCTAGAGATGTTGGTTTTGAAACCAACGGGTGAGATCCAACCGTTTGGAATTCAACGGTCAAGATGAGATTTGCATGTTTCAAGACGGGACAACTGTCGTGATTAAGACAACTTTCATCATTAAGACATGCACAGTTTCTCAAGCGACGCTTACCACTGAAGATAGTTCATGGGCCGAAGCGTTTGGACTTTACCTCAGAAGTCCATTCTCAGCCGAAGCCCAGGGATATGTTGGAGGCCCACTACATTAGGCCCATGTTTCAAGTTGGGCTGAAGTATATATGGGCTGAATATCTGGAGCAACCCATGATCCAAGACGATGAGGTCTCCTGTCCACAACGTTCACTATCCCCAAAAGGTGGAACATGCCGAAAATAGTGGGAAAGGACGTTAACTCAGTTCGGAGGATATATACACAAGAGGGAGGTTCAGTTTTCACACACATAGTACTCTCTCGTATTCTAAATTACTCATTCCTAAAACCGATTAACTTATTCTCACATCGGAGGTGAATCGGGGGATTATCTCTCACATTCTTCTTTTTGCAGGACGAAGTCTACTTCTCTGGATGAAGATGAGGTCGGCAGAAATTAGATTATAACATACATAGATATCGGTGAACATGAAGAAGTGGCACAACAATTGATACAACAATTGATGGACAAATTCAAATATGCACCAACATATCTTCCCCATGATCTGTAAAAGAAATTCTATCATGGTTTTTGTAGGAAGCAGTTATGGCCTCTATTTCATTACATGCTTCCTATGTCCCCAGGCCATGGCGATAGGTTCGATCGCAATCTTTGGAAGGCCTATGTCTCTCCAAATAAGATATATGCCGATAAAGTCATGGAAGTTGTAAATCATGAGGATGATTATATTTGGTTTCATGATTATCACCTAATGGTTCTCCTAACGTTTTTGAGGAAGCACTTCAATAGAGTCAAGCTTGGATTCTTTCTCCACAGTCCTTTACCTTCATATGAGATATACAGCACGCTCCCTATTAGGAATGAGATGTTGATAGGATTACTCAATTGTGATCTAATTGGGTTCCATACTTTTGATTATGCTCGTTACATCCTGTCGTGCTACAGTAGAATGTTGGGACTGGGTTATGAATCTAAAAGAGGGTACATTGGACTTGATTACTCAGGCCGCACCGTATATATTAAAATTCTACCTGTAGGAATCCATTTGGGTAGACTTGAGTTGTATTAATTCTTCCCTGTACATGCGCCAAGGTTAAAGAAATTTAAGAGAAATTTAAGGGAAAAAAGATTATTCTCGGCGTTGATGATATAGATATATTTAAGGACATCAGTTTTAAATGAATAGCCTTTGAACAACTCTTGCAGTAGCACCCGGACTTGCAGGGAAACTTAATTTTGATTCAAATCATGAATCCTGCCAGGATTTCAGGAAAGGATGTTAATGAAGTGTAACGGGAGACGTATTTAACTGCCAAAGGATAAATGAGGTGTATGGCTCTCCTGATTATGAGCCAGTAATTCTCATTAATCGCCATGTTGCTCGCAATGAGAAGAGTGCCTATTATGCCAAGGCAGAATGTTGCATTGTGAATGTTGTGAGGCATGGGATGAATCTAGTACCTTAAAAATATGTTAATTGCAGGCATGGGTCTCCAAATATAGATGAAGCCAAGGGTTTGAAGAAGGATTCTCCGCGGATGAGCATTCTTGTTATGTGTGAATTCATAGGCTCTTCACCATCTTTAAGCGGAGCAATTAGAGTCAATCCATGGGATATTGATTCAGTTGTTGAGGCTATGAATACTGCTATTAGCAAGTATGATTCTGAGATGTAAATGAGACATGAGAAACACTACCACTATGTCAGTTCTCATGACGTCGCCTATTAGGCTTGGAGCTTTTTGCAAGATCTGGAGAGAGCCTGTAAAGATCACTACAGTAAGCGCTGTTGGGGAATTGGCTTTGGTCTCAGTTTCAGAGTGGTTTCTCTTTCCCCCAGTTTCAGAAAGTTGTCTGTTGATCATATTGTACCATCATGTAAAAGGTTAAATAGAAGGACAATATTTATGGATTATGATGGTATTCTTGTTCCTCAGTCCTCTATTGATGATAGCCCTACCCCTGAAGTTCTTCAATCTATCAATTCCCTTATGCAATGATCCCAATAACACAGTGTTTATCATCAGTCGAAGAGGTAAAAGTTCCTTAACCGAGTGGCTAGCTCCGTGCGAAAGGCTGGGAATAGCTGTTGAACATGGGTACTTCATAAGGTAATTTTTCTTAAAACATCCTTTCTAATGTGTAATTGTTTAATCATGTATTTATTTCCTAATAAATTGTCAAGCAGGTGGAGTAGGATTTCTGACCGGAAACGCAGTCCATTGGCTATAGATATTGAGTGGAAAGTAATTGTAGAACCTATTATAAAATAGTACACGGAGTCAACAGATGGCTCCTTTGTAGAAACTAAGGAGAGTGCTTTGGTGTGGTATCACCAAGACGCAGGTCCTGACTTTGGGACCTGCCAAGCAAAGGAATTATTGGATTATTTGGAAAGGTCCTTACAAATGAACCCGCAGTTGTTAATATAGGTCAATATATTATTGAAGTTAAGCCACAGGTATATACACTTTGTGTCCATGAAGACATGAATTATATATTAGCCTGTGTAAACCTCTGAATGTGAGAGTATAAAATACTAGGAAAAGCTTTGTATTATATCAAAGAATATAGAGTTCGATTACTAGCAGTAAAATGACATAACTTAACAAGTTATTTAAGAACATCAAAATGCAAGGTGTAAGCAAAGGATTGGTCACTGAGAAGATATTGACAAATATGGTTAGTAAAGGGAAGCCTCCAGATTTTGTTGTGTGCATTGGAGATGACAATCCCGATGAAGATATATTTGAGAGCATCTTGAGAATTATTTCATCCCTATCCACCCCTGCTCCAAAGGTATTCGCCTGTACTGTTGAGAGAAAGCCAAGCAAAGCTAAATTTTACTTGGATGATAGTGCTGATGTTGTGAAGCTGCTTCAAGGCCTTGCTAATGCTTCGAATCCAAAGCCTCGACCAGCGCCACATGTCAAAGTTTCTTTTGACACTTTTGTGTGAGATAGAAAATAGAGATGTTAAAGCTACTATATTTTGGTATAAGAGAAGTGTTTTTTGGCATCAATCTTAACTTATACTACACATGCTTTATAAGATCAGAATCAACAAAAAGGTGACAGACATGTTTGAAGAAAATTTTATTTTAGATTACAAAGTTTGCTCTCATTTGAAATATAGATAGTCGGGGCTTTCTCATTGAAAGCCACAATTATTGTACAAGCACACTTTGTTTCCCCATCGTATTTCCTACTCTGAAACAGATCTTACGTGGATGAGGTACATGCACAATTAATCTCTATCTGCTACTTCGGGGAAGAATCTTGTTTCGAAGAAAAATTTAGAAAGATATGTTATCTTGTATGCCAGTTATATCTACATTATGGTCGTGATTCTAAATATTAGAATTTAGAGCTGAATGTCACGGACTTAGAACTCCCTTAATTCAACCGCACCGGCACTTAGCTCTTGTCTCCCCTTGAGATCTACTAAGTAAGCCTTTCTAGACAACTAAATGAACACACACAAGAACGCTTAGAGTATTTGAAGAAAGAGAGGAAATTTGATTAATAAGAGCACTAATGTTTACAAGTGAGAGTTTGTACAACTTCTTGGATGATCTTCCAAATGAGGGGACCTCCTCTATTTATACTACTCTAAGGAGGATTCTAGAACCTTTTATAATATTCCTCCACTAAAGAAGGTTCTAGGGTTTTCCACCTAAAATATCTATCTAAGATATTTTTAAGTACATTCCACATGATTCTAGATCTTTCTTTTATTTACAAGAGATTACCATAATATTCTAGATTACTCTAGAAAGTTCCGTAACAAAAAATTGCATGGACGGGTCCAAATTTAAGCGGTACATGACATTCTCCCCCACTTAATTCGGAGACGCCCTCGTCGACATGTGATAATCTTGAATATGTCTCTTGAATTGCCATAAGTCTTGTTCATTCTCCCATGTAGCCTCACTTGTGGGTAGTCCTTTCCACTTAACCAAGTATTGGGTACTTGGTGGTATGCCTCGACGCCGAATAATTTGGTCGGCCAACACCTCGTCTACTTCTCGTTCAAATGACTTTGTCATTAATGGAGGTGCGCGAGATGAGTCATTCCTTAAGGGGTCTTCCACGTCCTCATGATAAGGTTTAGCATGCTCACATGAAAGACTGGATGAATCTTCATGTTGGAAGGTAGTTGTACCTTATATGACACATTTCCTACTTTTCCAACTACCTCAAATGGTCCTCCATACTTTCAAATGAGCCCTTTATGCACCTTTCGAAAGACCTTAAATTGTTGGGGAAGAAGTTTGACCATTACCTTGTCGCCCACACGATACTCCATTGGTCGTCGCCTAACATCCGCTAATTTCTTCATTTTTTTGGCCGCCTTGGTTAAGTATGCTCTCCATATCTGATTGCTCCTCCTAAGAATTAGCCATGTGCAAGGCTCCGGGACTTTTCCCACTTTGGTGGTGTGCAACGGAATGAAGGGTTAGGGGTTGTTTGCCCGTTGTGAGCTCAAAGGGGCTCTTGTTTGTTGCCTCGCTCCTTTGTAAGTTATAAGAGAATTGGGCCACATCCAACAACTTTTCCCAATCCCTTTGGTTAGCCCTCACAAAGTTTCTTAAGTAGAACTCAAGTAAAGCATTCACCCTCTCGGTTTTCCCATCAGTTTGGGGGTGAAAGCTAGTAGAGAAGTATAGTTCGGACCCCAAGTAGTTAAACAATTCTCTCCATAACTTCCCCGTGAAGTGTGGGTCTCGATCACTTATGATGGTTTTGGGGAGCCCCAAAAACTTAACTACATTCTTGAAGAACAATCGTGCCGCCTCCTCAACAGTGCAATCGGTGGTGGCGGTTATGAACGTCCCATACTTAGAAAATCAGTCCACCACCACCATGATAGAGCCAAAACCCTCAGACTTGGGTAAGGCCGAGATAAAATCAAGTGAGACACTCTCCCATGGTCGAGTAGGAATAGGGAGTGGCTCGAGTAGACCCGTCGATTGCTTATTATCCACCTTGTCTTGTTGGCACACAAGACAAGTCTTCACATAGGCCTCCACATCATCCTTCATTTGGGGCCAAAAGTAGTTCGCCTCTAGAAGTGCATAAGTCCTTCGTTGCCCCGGATGGCCCGCCCATTTTGTGTCATGGCATTCCCTTAGTAAGGTCTTTCTTAAACTTCCCCATCTAGGAACATAAACTCTTGCTCCTTTTGTGTAAAGAAGACCGTCATCTACCCAAAACCTTTTTGCCTTGCCCTCCATCGCCATGGTCATGAGTTGGGAGGCTACGGGGTCTTGAGACAATCCCTCATTAATATTCTTCAAAAGATCCCCCGTGGCTTGGGTAATAGCTGTAAATTTCGCATTCCGACTTACGGCATCGGCCAAAACATTCGCCTTGCCCAGCTGGTACTCCATAGTAAAGTCAAATTCCGCGAAGAAGTCTTACCACCTAGCTTGTTTAGGAGTAATCTTTCGTTGTGACTGAAAATAGCTAGTGGTCACATTATCCGTCTTGATGGAGAAGTGGGAGCCCAACAAGTAATATCGCCAAATGCGCAAGCAATGAACAAACGCCATCATCTCCTTCTCTTGTATCGTATAGCGTCGCTCAGTATCATTAATATTGCGAATCTCAAAGGCAACAGGATGTCCCTCTTGCATAAGTACCCCTCCAATAACAAAGTCGGAAGCATCAGTGTGCACCTCAAACTCCTTAGAACAATCCAGAAGAGTGAGGACCGGTTCCTCCGTGATCGCCTTCTTAAGATCCTCAAAGCTATCTTGGAAAGCTTTGGACCATTCCCAAGTTTTGTTCTCCTTGAGAAGGTCTGTGAGTGGTGCGGCTCTAGAAGAATACCCTTTGATAAATCTTCGATAATAATTAACTAAGCCAAGGAAAGATCGTACCTCGGGGACCTTGGATGGTTACTCCACTCCTTGATAGCTCTTATCTTCTTTTCATCCATCCTTAGTGTTCCATCCTTGATGACATGACCCAAGAACTCCACCTCATTCTTGGAAAATGAGCACTTATCCTTCTTGATGTAAAGCTCGTTCTCCCTCAAGAGCTTGAACACCATCCTCAAGCTTAGCATGATCCTCGAGCGTGTCACTATAAATCACAATGTCATCAAGATATACCACCACAAAATTATCAAGGTAAGGGTGGAAGATCTCGTTCATAAAAGTGCAAAATGTGGCCGGGGCATTAGTTAGCCCAAACGGCATCACAAGCCACTCATAGGCGCCATAGCGAGTGACACATGGGGTCTTCGGCTCGTCACCCTCGGCGATTCTTACATGATAGTATCCCGGCCTTAGATCCACCTTGGTGAAGTACTTTGCCTTCCCCAACTTATCAAATAAGTAAGCAATCAAAGGTATATGATACTTATTTTTAATAGTTACCTTGTTGAGAGCCCGGTAGTCAATGCAAAGCCTTAGCGACCCATCCACCTTCTTTTGAAATAAGACCGGTGCTCCATAAGGTGCTTTGGATGACCTAATTTGCCCCGCATCCAAGAGTGATATGAGTTGCTTCTGAAGTTCTTCTAACTTTGGGGGTGCCATCCTATATGGTGCCATAGCCGGTGGTTTAGCGCCCGGCTCAAGATCAATCTTATGGTCCACTTCCCTCCTTGGTGGAAGTTTCTTAAGTAGCTCTGGTGGCATCATAACTTGATTCTATTCTAGAACTTCCTTGATTATGTTTGAAAGGGTGGATCCATCTTCTTTTAGTTCATCATCCCTCATGACTACCGCCATGTAGGTCTCTTCCCCCTTCTTGAACCCCTTAGATAGTTGCATGGCCGATAATGTCTTCACCTCCTTGGTGCCTTCTATTGTTGGGACCATGCAAAAAGCCCCTTCTTTCATAATACACATTGAGTTATAATAAGCATCGGGATATCATTCACATACCTTAGAAAGTCCATATCCAACACAACCTTGTAGTCATCTATTGGGGCCACCGAGAAGTCTATCTTTCCTTTCCAAGTGCCAAGTTGTAACTCGACGCCATGTGCTACTCCCTCCAAAGGCTTGGCCTTAGCATTGACGGTCTTGAGCCACCCACTTCCATTAGAGATCTTAAAGCCAACCCTTTTGGCTTCCTCAAAGTGATGAAGTTATGAGTCACACCCGTGTCTACCATGGCTTGGGTCTTGTTCCCATTCACAAGTGCCTGCACATACATAAGCCCCTTGCTTCCTTGTGGTTTTGGCACCGGTTGGGCCTCTATGGCATTGAGTAAGCGAATCGATCCAATGTGCCCCGTATCGGATGCTTGATCGGTGGTTCTCTCTTGTTGCTCCATCATAGCTGAGAGGGAGCCAAGCTTCCAGTAATCCTTCATGGTGTGAGGACCTTTACAAATGAAGCATCCCCCTTTTGGCACAAAATTCTTCTTCTTTTTCTCATATACTTCCTTCTTGGCAAACTGCTTGTACCCCTCCCGTTTGTCCTTGTAATCATTGGGGCCTTTGTCTCCCCTACCTTTTCTAAAAGTAGTAGGCCTAACATTGGACTTGGGTTTGGAAGATTCTCCCTTTTGAAACTCCGTCAAAGACTCGGCTACAACAATAGCTTCATCCATATTCTTGACATCCCGACGTTGTAGCTCTTGCTTAGCCCATGATTGAAGTCCATCTGTGAAGTAGAATACTAGATCTTCACTCGTCATGCTCGGGGTTTGTAGCATAAGAGTTGTGAATTCCCTTACATATTCACGAATGGGGCCTCTATGGCGTAGTTCCCTTATCTTCTTCCGGGCCTCATACACCAAATTCTCCGGGTAAAATTGGCATTTGAGCTCCTTCTTAAAGTCCTCAAAAGTGTCGATGGTGCATAGGTCTTTCTCAATGTCAGCCTGCTTCCTCCGCACCACAAAGTAGCAATATCCGAAAGATAACGAGTAGTCATACGTACCTTGGTTTGCTCATCTGAGACTTCCATGCCCTCAAAGTATTGCTCTAGATCCCACAAGAAGTTCTCAACTTCCTTAGCATCCCTCTTTCCTTCGAATGACTTGGGATTGGGGATCTCGATCCTTGGTGCCTCCCTAGTCACCACGCCCCCATTACGAATTCCGGTCTCAATCCTTGAGAGTTGAACCTTGATCTCGTTAATTCCCTCTTCTATTCTAATATCCACGACATTCAAGCATTCCTTATGGACCTTGCCTTGATCTTGAAGCTCCAAGATATCATTCTTCATCCCTTCAAGATCTGACCTTGTCTCCTCCACCTCCTCAAGCATATGATGCTCAAGTGTTTCAAAGCTATTGGCCATTTGCTCAATGCGTGGGATTAGTTCACTCATAGTTTTTTCAAGAGTAGAAACTTTTTCTACAAGTTGATCAAAGTTAAGACGAGACTTACTTGAGCCTCGAGATTTTTTGTCCTTATCACTTTGTGGAATAGCATCCCTTCCTCGGTCATTGACGTTGCTAGCATCAGTGACTTCATCTCCTCCACTTCCCATGATGTCTTCCTTCCAAGTTACGTCCTTCGCAACCTTTGGCTAGGATACCACGTTGTCACAGACTTAGAACTCCCTTAGTTCAACCGCGCTGGCACTTAACTCTTGTCTCCCCTTGAGATCTACTAAGTAAGCCTTTTTAGCCAACTAAGTGAACACACACAAGAACACTTAGAGTATTTGAAGAAAGAGAGGAACTTTGATTAATAAGAGTACTAATGTTTACAAGTGAGAGCTTGTACAACTTCTTGGATGATCCTCCAAATGAGGGGACCTCCTCTATATATACTACTCTAAGGAGGATTCTAGAATCTTTTACAATATTTCTCCACTAAAGAAGGTTCTAGGATTTTTCATCTAAAATATCTATCTAGAATATTATTCCACATGATTCTAGATCTTTCTTTTATTTACAAGAGATTACCATAATATTTTAGATTACTCTAGAAAGTTTTGCAACGAAAAATGGCGTGGACGGGTCCAAATTTAAGCGGTATGTGACATGAAGCTTAGTACAGTTTTTTTTCCTTTTTGGTGCTAAATAGCATGGTACAATTCTAGCAGGATTGCATTTCTAAAATGAAAACTGGTTGGTCTGTATTTTCATGTCATGTTAATGTTCCGAACATGGTACCACATTTGGAGAACTATCACTGCTGGGAATTTTATGTTTGAATATGGCTGCAGCTGAATAGTTTAGCTGGAGTCGAGCAAGAGAAGCAGAGTTGTACTAGGAAGCCTTTCGGACTCAATGTGGAGCTGAATGAGCAGCTGCAGGACTGCTGTATTTAACCAGTGTCAATATTTTCATGTTAAGATGACATTTTGCAAAACATTTAAGCTAATGCCACGAGGACAAATTTATCCACACTTCATTAAAATAGAAGAATGCTTGTAATTCTAAATGTTTTACTTCATTTCCAAAAATTAGAGGTAGAAGAATAATCGGTTATCTCAAGTCCATTGCTATATAATTTAGTGAAGCGATTTTAAATAATAAATTTTGTTGACAGCGAGAAACTCTTTGATTCAGTTGTGTGCATCAGAGTTGACAAACCATATGAAGTTATGTTGTTCCAGGGCATCTTGAGCATCGCTCGTTTCCATTCATTATCAATCCCTGCTGCAGAAGTCTTAGCCTCCACGATTGCATGAAGCCCAAAGTACAAGTTGAATGATACATTGACAAAGACTAAAAAGCATAGTATATGCGAAGGACATCTACAACTACAATGTCCTCTCTAAGAAACTATCCTCAAGTGAGAGAGAAAGGAAAATGCATGACAAAAAAAATTCTAATACATCTCATGGTCGCTGGATACCCAACTTCGGAGTGGAAAATGTTAGGTTTTGTTCTGAGAAGTAGTTAAATAACCCATACAACATGGTTTATGGTCGATTTATCCGCCGTGCTTAAGGTTGCAGATTACTTGATGAAGAATTATGAAGACTGAAGCACACCATGTTGTGCATTTTAGAGTTTTGTCTCAGAACATTGGAATAAAATACAAACATGCGCGCAACCTAAGATAAGGACATTGCTGATTCATCTGTTGTCCTGAGGCTGCTTGTTTACTCCCTCCGTCCCTCCCAAATGTTTATATGTTTATGGGGCGCGGAGTTTAAGAAAAATGATAAAATAATGGAAAAAAAGTTGAAAAAATGAGTAAAGTAGGGGGACCGATTAATATTATATGTATAAAATGATGGATATAGTGGAGAAAAGTAGTGGATGTAGTTAATTTAAAAATTATAAAAACTTTACTATTTTTGAAAAAATTTGAAATATAAACACTTGAAAGGGGCATCCCAAAGAAGAAAGTGTAAACAAATGGGAGGAAAAAACAAGTATATATTTGTTAAAATGATGAAGCACAGAATGCATTTACAACTAAATTACACTTCTAGAATACTACAATGAATGAATGATTGATTTGTTGGCATTGGGGGCAGTGTCACATTCATGTTCAGATAGCAATACCGGTAACAAAGTCATTAAATGGAAATGTCTTTTGTTTCCTCCCTATTGTCATGCAATACTCCAAGAAATATTTCTACCATTTCTTAACTTGTTCCTGAAATTAAATTATACAATACTCCAAGAAATACTTCAAAACAGGCCGTCCAAGTACTTAATTTCCGGATTCAATTTAAATGAATTTAAGCTGATTCATTTTATACCGGTGATAAGGAAATAATAAACGTTCAAATCTAAATTTAAGAATAAACTCGAATCCGCAATCATCAAGACATCACCAACCAACCAAATCCCACACACAAAATATGACACAAATGATTTACAAATTGCTGTTGCATACGTACGCCATGTTTGTTTAATGGTATTAAGCAGGGGATAGAATTATAATCCTTTAAATTTTCCAATCTCATGTTTGTTTTGTAAAAAATTAGTGAAAGGTTATTCAAGAATTATAATCCTTTAAATTATCCTATCCCATGTTTGTTTTGTTGGAGTAGAGGATAGGATTATAATCTCATCTAATGCTTGGTGGGAGGAGGTATTGTTTTATCCCCTCCTGCAAGTCATTTTTTAAAAGATTATAATTCCCTCGTTGTTATCCCATATAAAACAAACATATGATTAGAAAAAAAAGACTATATTTCAATATAGGATTATTTAATCCATATGACTAATTTTGTTGGGATTAGTTATCTCCGTATTATTATCCCGGAATTATAATCCCAGAGTCATATTACATACACACAACAATTATATATAGTAGTAATACTGTAACAACCAACATAATTCCCTGCTAAAACCACTGCACACTGGTCCCTCACCATCTTTCCACTTTCTTCTTTTATTTGTCTCTTTTCTCTCGCTCCTCAACTTTCCTCTCCCTCTAAAAACCCACAACTTTTCTCGAAAACTTCAACAAAAAGCCACTCACTTCTCTCAAAAAAAGCTAGGTTTTTTTTAAAAAAAAATGCAGGGTCTAAATATACTTCATTTCTGAGCTATTTTTTGTATTTTCCCCAAAAATGTTGCTACAGACCAAGAATGTATGTGTTTTGGCTCTTACCCTTTTGCTTCTTTTCCCCGTCTCCTCTGCTGCTACTTCACCTACTTCCCCTGCAAGTGAGTATACATACATATACTAATATCTATATATATTTATTTATTGCATTTTCAAGATTCTTTGTTTTTGATCTGATTTAAGCTAATTTTGTGTTTAAAACTGTTGTTAATTGTAGAGATTGTTAATGGGGTTGTCTCAAATGCTGTTTCTGTTTTGTTGAAATGGTTGTTATCACTCAAAGCTTCTACAAAAACTGGTATGGATCTTTGTTCTTGTGTGTGTTTGTGAAGATTTTTAGTGTTGAAGAAATGGGGTTTGTTTATTTTTGTTGTTCAGCGATTTCGAACCGCCCAATGATGAAATTTGAGAGTGGATACACTGTTGAGACAGTGTTTGATGGAAGTATACTTGGGATTGAGCCTTATAGTGTCGAGGTTTTGTCTAGCGGAGAGTTATTGGTTCTCGATTCTGCTAATAGTAATCTCTACAAGGTTTCATCCTCTTTGTCGCAATGTAAGTGGCTGTTGTGAGTTTAGATTTGATTTTAATATTTTTTATTGAAGAATTTGCATTGTCTTGAAGCATTTCTTTGCTGGGTTTTATGTTATTTTAGCTTAATGAATAACGACATTTGACAGCTTTGAGATTTTAGTTATGTTTATGGAAGATTTTCAATTATTTTGAAGCATTTCTTTGTTGGGTTTTATGTTATTTTAGCTTATTGAATAATGACATTTGACAGCTTTGAGAAGCCTATTGGTTTTGGTTTTTTGGTCCATAAGCATGTGTATCAGCATCTGATATAGGAATATGTGTTTCTAATTGGAGGGGGCTACAATTTGGCATTTTATTGTCATGTTTTGTTCTGTTGCTTACATACTACTAACTTTTGAGCTCACTTATACTCCTACTAAGTGGTATGGAGTACTCAAGGATATACTATTAATTAAGTACAACCTGTCACTGGAATCTGGTGTCATCCTTTGAATTTTGTGCGGCATTACATCTTCATTATAAGTATCCTTATCAACCTTCTTTAGTATGTAGCAGACTTGAGTAGCATTTTGTAGTTCTGCACAATATGTACACTTATTTTATTGTTTCACATTTCTGGGGTTTTTTTACCCTGGTCTTAATTCTAACTTGTGATTGTGGACCGCTACAGTTACCAGACCAAAACTTGTTGCTGGATCTGCTGAGGGATACTCTGGACATATAGATGGAAAACTTAGAGAAGCTAGGATGAACCATCCGAAGGGGCTTACAGTTGATCACAAAGGAAACATTTACGTTGCTGACACTGTGAATACCGCAATTCGGAAGATAAGTGATGCAGGTATCACTATTTCCTTTTGATGATATGCATTTGCATAGAGAGATTTTAAGATAAGTGGTTGCCTAACATTCATGAGATGTCACTATGACTGGAGTGCAGAGGCGTTGAACAGTTCAATATGGGAACAATTAGGTTTGAAATGGTTAATTTGATTGATGCAGGGATTACAACAATTGCCGGAGGCAAATGGGGCAAAGGAGGAGTGCACGTTGATGGACCTAGTGAAGATGCAAGATTTTCAAATGATTTTGATGTGGTTTACATAGGAAGTAGCTGCTCCCTTCTCGTCATCGACAGAGGATATAAGGCAATCCGTGAAATTCAACTTCCTTTCGATGATTGTGCTAATCAATATGAAAGTGGTTTCCCTCTCGGTAAGCTAAAGTCTCCAACTTACTTCCACTTCTACATATATTAACTGGAGAAGGCTTAAAAGGTGATAAAACCTTCATATAGGAATCGCTGTGCTTATAGCAGCAGGCTTCTTTGGTTACATGCTGGCATTGTTACAACGCAGGATTGGTTCAATCGTGTCTTCTGAAAGTGTAAGTTCAAATAATTTCCTAAATCCGCACTTACTAATTATGTGCTAAATAATCTCTTGCATTATCACCATGTTGAAATTGTTGCTTCCATGAAAAGTTATGAATCATTACCATTCAATGTGATTAAATTGAGCTGTTTATCTGTAAATGCTTAATTTTGGCAGGATCAGGGAACAGCAGAAACAAGACATACTTCCAGTCCATACCAAACGCCTCTGATATCATCAGTCAGGCCACCATTGATCCCAAATGAGGATGAACAAGAGAGACAAGAAGGTTTTATAGGATCATTAGGAAAGCTTCTTTCTAGTACTGGAGCTTCAGCTGTTGAAATCTTGGGTGGAATATTTCCCGGGCTTAGGAAGAAGCATCATGAGTATCAGTTTCCAGACCAACAGGAATATCTGCAAGAGCACAAGTATTCGAATACATGGCCAGTGCAGGACAGTTTTGTAATACGAGAAGAAGATGAACCTCCCTCTACTGAAGCAAGAACTCCTACTCCACGAAAAACATATCCCTTTATGTCCCAGGATATTGAAAAGATGGAACAGTTTCGACAAAGCCGCAAATTTTACAGTAGTTGGGATGACAAACTTCAGCAGCAGCGACAGCCGGAGCAGACACACAGACCACAGCAACATCAACATCAACATCGTCAGTTCTCATCCACCCCAGAGACTTACTATGAGCAGAGCAGGGAGAAAACAAATGAGATTGTGTTTGGAGCTGTTCAGGAGCAAGGCAAGCAGCACAAATCCGTGGTTATAAAGCCTTTGGACTACCGTAGCGGTACTCGCTCTCGAGTTAATTCCAGGGGTGATCCTCCCCCAAGCTAAGTAAATATATTTATAAAGTTTTGATGTTTCAAACATATTCATCCTATAGTAGGTACTTGAAACTTAGGGGGTCAAAGGTATAGCAGATATAATATATAACGTTGGCAGAGTAGGGATTTATTGTTTGAAATGTATATTCAATGAGGTGTAGGTACATTACAAAGCAGAGTGTATGGTATATGAGTTTGGAATGTTATTGTTCTCTCCATTGCTAAATGGAAATTCTTAAATAAGCTCCCTTCATTATTCTTGTATACTTTATGCATCACATGAATTTAAAAAAAGAAACCTGTCGCCGCAAGATTCTTTCATATGTTTTTTTGACAGTAGAGGGACCTTTTTATAAGCAGTCTGCAGATAACGGGCTCTTCAGTTCTCTCAAGTAGATGCAAATGCAAGGTCCAAGCCTCCAAGGTCGGTGATTTTATCAATCATCTCATCAGTCGCGTGCAGGAGCTGAGAGATGGAAAATTCTAGCTGGTATTGGTAAATGAACTTTTTGATATTCGTCTCTGTTGTATTCAAAGTACTTTTCATGTCCATATCTCATTCAACGGTAGAGTTTTTTGCTCAAAATTCATGTAACCAGAAAAGAGCACGGTATAAATTGCTCATGAAGCAATATATCAACATCATCGGAATATAAATGATCAAGGGGGTTTAAATTTGGTGAAAGGTATACCGGAACCTCAACAGTTGAATTTTCTGCTTTTTTCTCATTTTCATATTTTTTTAAAACTACTTTAATAGTAAAAAAGGTCAGATAATTGAATATCTAGACCTTGTCTTCGACCTTTGAATTTACAATGCAAAACCAGTGTTTTGGAGATTTCTAAGAGTATCCTTAAAAGCCTACAAGCTTGAATGGTCCCTACTTCATCGGTCATGCTACCCGAGTTTTAAGGTAGCAGGACAGGAGTACTTGCATGCTTAAACAACCCGACTTCACAAGATAACAAGATAGTTCTTCTCTTTAGCCTGCCTAAAACATTTTGTGAGCTCCAAACTCAGATTTGGTAAGAAAAAAAGAGAGGGAAATAGATGGAGGGAAATTTGGTAGTACGTTACAGGATGCATATATCATGTATTTAATTTCAGAGATTAAGAAGCAAAAAGAAAGATTTACCGAGAGAGAGAGAGAGAGAAATGAGATGAGATTAACAGAAATGTTGAATTATCAGAATGCATAGATCCATAGTCTGTTACAAGCTTTATACTAGAAGTACATCACACTCAATTAACAACCTTTCCCGCCTAAATGAATATTCAATTAATATTCTATTTATTTATTTATGAATATCACTTCTAAACTTCCACTAACATTCCGGACCTCTTGAGAAAAGACTTGTCATCAAGGTCACTTCTAAACTTCCCTTAGCATTGCAGATACGAATTGGGGAAATCGCTGCTCAAAGGTTTATGCTACCTCCCAGGACGCCTCTTGATCCCATTTGACCAAGTACTGCACCTGAACTTTATTCTTAGACTTAACCACCCGTTTATCCAATATCCAATACAGTTGCAGGAGTTTTCTGACCCTTAGTTGGAAATTGATGCATCCAGTGAGGAATATAAGTAGTGACTAGCAGCTGACCATGAAAACCCTTCAACTGAGACACATGAAATACATCATGTATTTGTGCCAAGGCTGGTAATTCAACTTAAATTGCACTTTTACAATTTTAGCAACAATCTGGAAAGGCCCAAAATACTTGGAGGAAAGTTTATTATTCTTCCTGGCCTGCACAAAAAATTGCTTATATGGTTGCAATTTTAACCACACCCAATCATCTTCGGCAAAAATTCTTTTTGACCTGTGCTTATCACTATAATACTTCATTCTGGTTTGTGCTCTAGTCAACTGATGCTTTAGAATAGCCTCCCTCCTTTGTAAACTTCTATCAACTTCCTTGTTGCACGATTCCCCAGCCAAATATGGTAGATGGAATGGAGGAATTTTATTATATACACAATCTCAGAAGAAGTTTTTTGTGTAGATGTATGGTAATGAGTGTTGTACCACAACTCGGCTAGAGGTAACCAAAAATATCAATATGTCTCCTTGGTACCACACATGCATCTGAGATAAGTTTCTAAGCACTTATTGACCACTTCTGTTTGTCCATCAGTGCGTGATTCTCTCGTGAATCGCCTTCAGCTGTATGGTAAGCTGAAGAAAGTTTCAAGTCAGTACCATGTATAGAAAATAGTGCCTGCCAAATGTAACTGAGGAAAACAGCATCCCTGTCACTCACTATAATTCTTGGCCAACCATGTAACCTAAAGTTATTGTTCAAGTATGCTTGAGCCTGTTGAACAACTGAAAAAGGATGAGACAAACTCACAAAATGAGCATATTTGCTTAATCTATCCATCACCACAAATATTACATATTTGCCATGAGATATAGGAATCCAGTGATAAAATCCATAGAGACATCCACCCACACCTCTGCAGGAATTGGCAAGGGTTGTAAGAGTCCAGGGTATGCTGCAACATCATACTTAGCTGCTTGACAAATATGACAATTTCTTACATACTGTCTTACATATTTAGTTAAACCCTTCCAATTAAACAACTGCTTGACCCTTTTTACTATCAAGTCTCTTCCAGAATGGCCCCCTTCAGATATAATATGATGTCATTGTAGAATTTTAAGCTTTAAGTCAGAATCAGGCCCCACAAAAATTATATTCTTCTTATACAATAATCCCCCTTGCAACTTATAATTTTGAACTACATGATGCTGTTGTAATTGATGTATAATATGCATGATATTATCATCTCCTTGGTAACTATTTCTAATCAACCCTTCCAAATCAGATGAAACCACAAAAATAGCCAAACACAGCACCTTTGAACCCTGAATCCTAGATAATGCATCTGCAGCAACATTTTCTTTTCCAGATTTATATTGAATCTCATAATCAAATCCCAATAACTTGGATAACCAAAAATGTTGGAAAGAAGTTGAAATTTTCTGCTGCAAGAGCCATTTAAGACTTTCCTGATCTGCTTTAATAACAAAATGATTATTCAGTAAATATTGTTCCCATTTTTGTACTGTTGTCACAATTGCCAATAGTTCTTTTTCATATTCTGATAACCTTTGCCACTTAGGCCCCAAACTCTTGCTGATAAAAGCTAAATGATGACCATGTTGCATTAAAACTGCTCCAATTCCATATTGAGAAGAATATGTTTCTACTATAAAAGTAGCAGAAAAATCAGGAACAGCAAGAACTGGAGAAGTACTCAATGCTTCCTTTAAGTTATTAAAAGCAACTTGAGCTTTATCATTCCATTGAAAAGAACCTTTTTTCAACAAGTCAGTTAATGGTTTACTAATGATTGCATAATTTCTGATAAATTTCCTATAATACGCACTCAGTCCTAAAAAACTTCTTAAATCCTTGACTGATTTTGAAACTGACCATTGCACTATAGATGATATATTCTTTGGATCAGTTTCTACCCCTGGCCAGAAATGAAGTGTCCCAAGTACTCCACCTTGTGCATTGCAAAATTACACTTAGACTCTTTAGCATACATTTGATTTTCTTGCATCAGTTGTAACACAGCCTCCAAATGATCCCAGTGATCAGTAAGATTCTTGCTGTAAACTAGAGTGTCATCAAAATATACAAGAACACTCTTCCTTAGCAAGGTTTTAAAAACTGAATTCATCCATCTTTGGAAAGAAGCGGGGGAATTTTTTAACCCAAATGGCATAACTAGGAACTCATAATGCCCCATATGTGTCTTGAAAGTTGTTTTATAAACATCTTGAGAATCAAGCCTCATCTGGTGATACCCAAACCTAAGGTCAAGTTTTCTAAAAACTTAAGATCCAACCAATTCATCTATAAGTTCCTCCACCACTGGTATAAGGAATTTTTCCTTGATAGTCCTTTTATTTAGCTCCCTATAATCAATGCATAACCTCTAAGTGCCATCTTTCTTGCCCACTAATACAACAGGAGAAGAGAATGGACTAGCACTATCTTGAATTATCCCTCTGTCTAACATCTCATAAACCAACTGTTCAATAATATCCTTTTTGTTTAAAGGGTACCTATAAGGTCTAATATTGACTGGGCTTGACCCTGACAGCAATGGTATCCTGTGATCATGCACACCTCTATGAGGTGGTAACTCTTGAGGTTCATCAAACACTGACTTGTACTTTTCTTTGAGAATATCCAATTATATAATTGATTTCTTTTCAGATTTCAACTCTGAAGTCATCAACTGGATGTCCTTCCCATCCTCGGTCACCTCCACTCCTGGTTCCGTTATTGGAATAAGCTGAAGCATACACAGTTGAGACGCACTTTGTAATAATTTTGCTGAAGGTTTCTTATCAAGCACCCTTAATTTGTGTGGTACCACACCTTTTAAGGTGACAGGATTATAATGCAAAATAAACTCCATTTTTAACTGTTTAAAATCCTAATAGATTGGTCCTAAAGTGCTCAGCCATTGCACACCCAAAATCATATCACAACTTCCCAATGAAATCACCATTACCTCAGTAATAAATTTCTTATTATTCATTTCCCAAGTAAAATTTTTGCACACATGGTTACAAGAAATGTGATTTCCATCAGCAACTGTAATAGCTTGACGAGGTATCTTTTGCATAGAACATCCTATCTGCTTAACAAATTGTAAATCCATAAAATTATGTATACTACCAGAATCAGTCAAAATGTGCATTACCTTTCCTTCAGCTAATCCCTTAACTCTCATAGTCTGAAATGTTTGGCTACCCACTAAAGCATTTACTGAAATACAAGGATCACCATGAATTGATCCCCCTCTCTCTTCAGTTTCAATCACATTATCACCCTCCACAATCTCATCTGATTCCTTCCCAGGTACTTCAACAATGAAAAGTTGAGGTTCTTTAAATTTGCACTTATGACCTCTCTCATAGACTTGATCACAAAAATAGCATAATCCTTTTGCTATCTTTTCTGCCCTAACATCTGCAGGAACATACCTGGTTTGTCTAGGACCTAAAGTTTGAGGAGGAAACCTTGCTAAGGCTAGTTGGTTTCCCTTATTCTGCCCATTTGTCACATGATTAGGTAAAAGTGGTGTTTTGCTATTAGCCAACAAGGGTTGAGAGTATGGTGGTTTAGGCACATTCTGGTTGGCTATTGCTGGTTTGAAGGTTTTAGCACTATTGACAAATATTGCTTCTTCTTGTAACCTAGCATAATCAATTGCTTCGGAAATTATGGCTGGCTTAAAAGCTTTTACAAAAGGTTTAACATCTGGCCTCAAACCTCCAATAAAACTATCCAAAACATATCCACCTTACAACACATAATTATTCTGTTTCATTATAGATCTCAGATTCTCAAATTGATCTACATACGTCTCTAGATTATCATGTTGACAAAGCTTATTAAAATTCTCCACTATGTGGGTAGTGTCATCCCTAAATCTAGCAGTTAAATCCACAATGAAATCATCTCATTCCATATTTCTTCTACCATACAAATAACTGCTAATCCAACCCTCAGCCTTGTCAATCATATACAATGATGCCAAATTAACCTTTTGATCATCAGAAATCTTACACAAATCAAAATATCAAGCACACTTTTTCATCCAACTCCTAGGGTTTGTACCATCAAATTTAGGGAATTTGAGTTTAGGCACAAATTTGAGTGAATTAGGGTTACCTGCTTCAAGATACGTGCATCTTGTGGCATTTCTTGAACTAGTTTTTAGATCTCTGACTATCTGGCCTTAAATTCTCGCCACTTCCGTCATCAATTGAGCCAAATTATCATCGATTTGAGTCAATTTTTGTGTCTGTATACCTTGGTGTTGTTCGAGAGATCGAACTTGACTTTCAATTGCATCGTGATTTCGTGATTGAATCTCCATCGCCGTAGTCTTCCTAGTTTTCGCCATGTTTCATGAATTTACAATCACATAATCATTATTGCCCTGATACCAATGTTACAGGATGCATATATCCTGTGTTTAATTTCAGAGATTAAAAAGCAGAAAGAGATATTTGCAGAGAGAGAAATGAGATGAGATTATCAGAAATGTGGAATTATCACAATGCATAGATCCATAGTAAGTTACAAGCTTTATACTAGAAGTACATCACACTCAATTAACAACCTTTCCCGCCTAAATGATTATTTAATTAATATTCAATTTATTTATTTATGAATACCACTTCTAAACTTCCCCTAACATAGTAGTACTCAGATTTAATGATTTCAACCTGACTTAGTGCACCTGCTTGCACCATCCGCTTCTCAAGCAGTCAGTATCAGTTTGTCATCCTACCATTGATGGTGCGAATAATGCGGAGTCAGGTTTTACATAATTATGTTGGTTTAACACAACAATTTGTTTAATGTAAAAAAAAACACAACAATTTGTTAAAGTATCAAATAGGTGGTAAAATATTTATCACATACTTTTGAAGCCTCAGATATTATACTGAAGCATAGTAAGCTACAACTCAGGAAAATCCAGATAAAAGGTCACTAATATAAAACAAATGCCTTGGTGAGATTTTTTCTTGGTCAAAACTTTAGTTTATGGATATGTGCTGGTTGGATGATCTAACTTCTAAGTCCCTTTTTTAAACTTTGGGCTTGCGGTTCTCTTCCTCGCTTTACCCTACAATGGATCTGAGGATGATCTAGAAAGGAGTTGGAAAAAGTTGGACTAGCATTCATAAAGATCACAGCTATAGCATACTACACATAACAATCACGAACAAATATATGAAATTTTATAAAAAACCTTACATACAAAATTCTTTTGCTCTTATATACTATCAGAAAGAACCATAATGCAGTTACTTTTTACATGCATCACATTGCAGACCTGAAGGTGACCGTGAATGTGTTTTTATGTATTATCATATAACCAGATTTCTAGTGAATGTGTTTTTATGTATAATCATATAACCAGATTTCTAGTGAATGTGCTGCTCCTGTTCTCGTGAACGTCCTACTCGTCACGAAACTTGCTTCTCACATAGTTCCCGTAATCAAGTCGTGGCTATAGATGGTTATTGATGTTGGATTAAGAGCTTAATCTTAATCTAATCTTCATGGTTTTCACTTATCTTGGTGATTAGTGTAATTAATCATCGAATTAAGACTAACAACTTGTGTTTAGCCACAATCAGGCTTTTCTTGGAGGACTGATATGATAAGCAACACTCTGTGTTGCTTTGTTCGTTTAATGTGTCCTTTATTCTCATTTCTTGATCATTTTTCCTATCATTTTTCGGTCTTTTTTCGAGAGATAACTGCTAGCGCGAAGCAGACAAAGTTGTGACCTGTTGTAGCAGGTACCTCTTCTCTTATAAAAGAAGATGAGAGGTGCTCATTTTCATTCAGACGTTCATTTCTCAACTTCTCTCAAGTTATGGAAACTCTCAACTACTTAAGTTGTTCAAGATGTCTCAAGATCCTAGTAAGTCCTCCACCTCAGCCAAGGAAGCCATGCACAAGAGAGCTACAATCCGATCACTGAAAGGTATAGCCTTTGTTTCTTCGTATTCCCTTAATCGTTGTTCCGATAGTTTAAAGAGCATGCTTGATGAGCGGGCTGATGAGTATTCAAGAACTATTCAATTTGATGCATTCAAGAACAAGAGCGTACTTGATGAAGAGGATGTCGACGAGATTCTGTCCAGTTACCCCTAGCCTGACTGTGTAGAGGTTTGCAAGGCCAAGTCCAATGAGAGGACTTGCAAACTGAGTGCCAACAAATTGTATGAGTAAAGGATAGCTTTGAAATTCGGGCTAAGAGTTCCCCTGCACCCCTTCATTCCGAGACTCCTTGATGAGTTGAAGGTTCACCCGTGACAGCTTTTACCCTAATGGGTGGGCTTTCATTATTATTTTCATCATGAGGTGCAACGACCTTGGCATTCCACGAAGTGTCTCAATGCTCCGAAGTATTTTTATATTGAAGGCATCTCCATCCTCTAGGCCCGGCTGAGTTCTTCTACAACACAGGCCCCGTGTTCCTAACATTGTGAACACACATTATTTTCACGATTCTATCCACCAGTGGAACAAAAATTTTATGGTCTTGGAGTGGAAGAAGGGCGACTGGGGAGTCTACTTCAGACGTGATTTCATCTGTCCAGTAGACAGTGCTTACTACATCATTCACCTCACAGATGCTGAGCTCTATGATCGGTATCTCCTTATTGATGATAATGGAAGGACCCCTTATTAGGGGTTTGTTACGGAGATGAAGCTCGTGGAGGTTGGAATTAGCAACCTCTCTAGAGAGGGCATTCATTTTTATTCTATCTCAAAATTGGTCAAGTTTGTTCTTATATCCATCTTTCCTTTTTTTTGTTTCAGCTATTGAGGCCCTGGATGCACTGATTGATAAGAGCGACATGATTACGGGAATGATGGTCAGGGAAGCTGCCAAGTAGGTTACTCGCATTCCCAAAGTCCCGACGTTCCTTGAGGCCTCTGGCTCTGGAAAGAAAAGGGCAAAGGATTCGGATGGAAACATGAAGATTCCCTTCGAACCTTCATGCAGAATATCTACCAATGACTCGGTATTTAGGAGTCCGGCCTTTGCTCTTGAATAGTCCAAGAATTGTATTACTCCTCCAAAATTTCTTCACGTCTCATCGGGTGAGAAGTTGCTCGAGGTCGGGGTGTTAGGGGCTCACGCCTTATACTAGGTACATCTTAAATTGTAAACGTTCAAATGTACTTCTTTTAGTGAATTTTCTTCAGAGTTTTCATGAAATTTTCACAAGAGGGTCATGGGAAATCCTCCAAGAGGCCCTGAACCACCCTTTCAAGAGTAACTGGTCGGCCTAAAGGCCTCCATGTGGAGGACTCATCCCATCCTGGTCTTAGTCGGCTGAGATCAAGCCTTCATGAAGGTCTTGGCCGGTTGGGACTCTCTGTGTTGGGGATTCGGCCCTCTTGAGACTTGCTTGATCTTAGTATTTTACCCTTGTTCCCTTTGGAGTTAGCCTTCTTATGACTTCTCTTTTCTTCAGAAGAGTGAGAGTCTAAGGCACACCAAGCGGAGGATAAAGCCGCTCTCCTCGAGAAGAAGCATGCCAAGGAGATGAAAAAGAGGAAGATGGAGTGGAGAAAGCTTGTGAATGTGTGTCATGGATCCGAAGAGTTTCTTTTGATGATGGATGATCATGATGATCAAATGTGCCCTGTGAACCTGGCTATAGGATGGCAAAGAGGCGTCAAGGACATTTATGGCATGTATGCAGATGTGGTTGATCCGAGCCTTTTCACTTTCCCTCGGGAAGTTCCCGTGATGGATCCACCCGGACAGGCCTCCGGGTCCGTACCCAAGACCTCCCGTCAGCAGTCTCTATCCAGTTCGAGCCGTAAGGGTTCTGGTTCTAAGGGGAAAGATCCTTCAGGAAGCCCTAACTCCAAGGAGGCTCTCTATGGGAAGATCCGAGAGCCGGTCACAGGGAGTAACAGCTCTTCTTCCGAGGTTGGTTCAGATAAAGATGGTGAAGAAGAGGAGGACGAGGTCGCTCAGAAAGAGGGGAACGAAGATGAGGAGGAGGAGGAGGATTCTTCAGATGAGTGATTGTGATAGCCTTGCATGGCTTTAGATGCCACATGTGGCTTTTTATTCATAACTTTATTTATTTAAACTCTCATGTTTTGTTACCTATTTGTCATTCGATACTAATTTGTGATCCTTTGGGATCTAATCTATGCATTATTTGGTTTGATTTTATACTTATCTTTTATTTTCAGCATTTGGTCTTTTGGGACTTGCATTCTTTAGATGCCCATACTTAAATAGATTGGTAGACAAGATGATAGAAAAAAACTTGCATAAATTGATAATATCTTTGAAAAACGGGTTCAACCCTTATATAAGATGGTTTCATCGGCCTTATTTATATACCTATTATTAAGTACTAGGAACATGTTATGAATGTCCTAAACATGATAAACCTTCAGGTTTAAAGCATGCCAAGTACGGGGCACTTTATCACCGTTCAAGGTCGCTAACTTGTAGGATCCTCGTCCTAATGACTTCCTGACCTTATAAGGCCCTTCCTAGTTAGGGGTTAGTTTTCCTCTCTCCCTGACTCATGACGCCTCTATCTTTCTTAAGACCAAGTCTCCTTGATAGAAGAACCTCTCCTTAACCCTTCTATTGTAATAGAGGGAGGCTCTTCGTTGATGCTCTGCATTGGGGGCGTTGGCCTTATCTCTGACCTCGTCAATGAGATCAAGAGCGAGTCTCATGCCTTCTTCATTAGTTTTTGGTTCATAAGCTTCGACTCTAGGTGATCCATGGGTAATATCTAGGGGTACCACAACTTCGGCTCCGTAAGCCAGCATGAACGGGGTAGATTCAATCGTCACTTTACAGGTGGTTCGATATGTCCAAAGTATAGGCAGTAACTCATCGGCCCAAGTGTTCCTCGAGCGTTTGCCCCTTTTCTTTGGTCCATCTGGGAAAATCCGGTTAGCATCTTCTGCCTGCCCGTTTGCCTATGGATGGGCAACCAAGGTAAAGCGAAGCTCTGTGTTGTTATCATCACAGTACTTCTTTAACTTTGCATTATCAAATTGTCGCATATTATCCTTGACAAGGATGCGTGAGATACCAAACCGACATTTCATATTTTCCTAGAAAAATTGGATAATTTGCTTGGTGGTTATCTTTGCTAGTGTCTTAGCCTCAATCCGCTTTGTGAAGTAGTCTATGGCTACCATAATGAACTTCCTCTATCATGATGCCATATAAAATGGACCAAGTATATCCATTCTCTACATTACAAAAGGGATGGGTGTGCTGATGGATGTAAGCCTCTCTAGGGCTGTCGTACTATCAGCGCATGCCTCTGACATCTGTCACATTTCTTTACATAAGCCTTTGCATCGGCTAACATTGTTGGCTAGTAGAACTGTGACGCCCTCCAAATTCGGGGTCTAGATTTGGGGGTCACTAACCGATAAACAAAACTAAAATAGGCACAACGGAATAATATAATAGATATGACCCCTTGCATGCAACTGGATCGATCCAGGTTATAGTATGAAACAGCACTAATACAAACCAAATATTATTACAATCTATAAGTCTATTTAGTTTTACATACTATTCAAATTTTATTATAAACATCTAGACTAGTCAAGAGTCCCAAACGGTCTACCTGGAAAACACACCAAACTATCTATAAGCACACAACTCCTGATCAAACCTGGAACTCAAGCCTCCTCTGACCTAGCTGAAAGAGTCAGGATAATAAATAAGTATGAGCAAAAGAAATGCTCAGTAAGCAGTATATATCTTAGGATTTAAAACATCAACAACATTATATCTGAAGAACAAAACCAAACAACAATACCTGAGCAGTATCAAAAACTGATATAAGTTTTGATAATAAACAACACTTTTATATATCTTTTTGTTTTGGATTAGAATCCTCGAATGACGGTGTGTTGTCGCCGGTGATCAGCCGCGGAGCAACAACGGTATGCCGAAGTATATCCAACTAAACAAAGGGTACCCAAGGCACATATCGGCCTAGCAAGGTATTATATCTTGTATAATACATAACTCACACTGGACTGCCGCCACGGCCTCTTACGCAACCATCCAATCCATAAAAATAATTTTTAATCAAAGGAGTCAAATAAAATGACATCCTTAACAACATAACTCCCCATTTCTTATGGTCCAGAGTTATCTCAACAATTGATGGCGAAATAACTAGAACAATTATTTATTCGCTAATCTCAACTCAAAGTTTCACTGTATAGAGTAATTTGCAGCGAAATATAAAATATTTGTTATTCTAAACTTAGAATAGTATAGAAACTGATATAATAAAGTTCAAAATCAATATCACTTGCATGATAAGTGAAGATATAGATATTTGCAATTACACTACAAGAAAGTTGAGGAATACTTGCACAATACGATTCATAATAATATCACTTGAGCAATAAGTGAAGGTAGGTATACTTGCCTGGTATGCTTAATAACTTCTCACTATAACTCTGGTTTATAGCTGCTGGCTACTATCTTCGTCTAACACTTGACTGCACTCATTACTACTTATTTCTATAAACAAAAGGACTATCTTAATTGACGGAACCAAACTCAGTCGACGTACCCATACGTCTACCCGATCGTTTATAACTAATCATGGCATTTTAAAACTATAAATAGATATCATGCATATCACATAGCATGTAATCATGTTATTCATATAACACAAAACCACATATTTCATGTAACAAATAAATCAAATAGTCAAAAGATAGGTCTCTGTACGTTCAGAATTGAAATCAGGTCAATAACAGTGTTTAACGATTAAATACCGACTCAGAGTGAATCACAACTCAAATGACCTTTCAATACAAAATAAATTATGACTCGAAAGTATTTTTATTGAAAGCGTAATATTTTTCTGAGTCTATACGCGTTCGTTTCGTATTAAACAGACGAACGATTCATTTATTACGAATAAAATAAAATTAAATAAAATTAAATCAATTAATAATAATATTAATTGTTTTTTAAATACCAAAATATAATTTTTAAAAGTTTAAAAGTGATTTTTAGGAATTATTTGAATTAATTATAAATAATTTACATTTTATTTAACTATTTATAAATAGAATCAATTGATTAAATAAGTTAATCAATTAATTAAATTCATAAACAATAAACTAAAATAAATTATAAATAATTAAATCAAATTGGATTTTAAAAATAAAAGAAAATGATTTTTGAAATTTAAAATAATTAAGTAAATCATTTTTAGAATTTACAATAATAAGTAAATAATTTTTGAAAATAAAAGAAATGATTTTTAGGATTTTAGAATTAAATTTTGAAATAAAATGTAACACCCCCAGATCCGGGGTCGGGGATCCGGGTCGTCACGGTCTTTCTTTCCACAATATCACTTCACTTAATTAATAATAATAACCTTATGCTGTGACCTCACACTAACACACACCACAACCCGTTATAGTCTCAGAGATGAAATTTAAATAAGTACAAGTCTTTGAATCCACAATTTAAAAGTTATTACAACCCAAAATGATTACTTGATAAATTTACAATTAATTGCCATTATCTGCCACAAGTTATAATTATACATAATTGATTCTCAAAAGTAGAATGCCTGATCTACCAATAGATCTACCTCTGCAGCTATAGCAGCCACAACATCATCGGGAAGACGCGGGACGCTTCCCACACGCTTGCGCTGGGTCTGCTGGAGTCTGGCCATCTTTCCTAACTGTTGTTGTGTGATGAAGAAATAAAGCAAGAGTGAGCCTTACAGCTCGCAAGATAATATATAGTGATAACAATAATATAAGCATCTAAATGGATACTTACTAGAATCTTTTATCATGAGTAAGATAATTACTTACTAGATATAAGTAAAAACAAGGGATGAAGTTACCAAATACTTCACTATACTTATATCATTTATAAAGCTACTTGAACTACCACTGTTCAAAGTATAATGAGTTTTCAACAGTTCATCACATAGATGAGACTACAAGACAAGATTTGAATAGATTAAATCTTTGAAATATTATTAAAGGAAATGAAGTTATGATATACTTCATTAAGTTCTGATATATATATATATCCACATATACATCTTCTTTATACATTTCCTGAAAACCTCTGTCATGTAAAGTATGAACAGAATTGCAATATCCAATAAATTTGGAAAGGAAAAGAATTTGGCATAAACCAGATATCTTGCTGATCAGGCAAAGATACCCATAAGTAACCTTTTCTACTAGTAGATGGACGAATTCCCCACTGGTCATCACCCTGGTCGTAATAGGACCTTATGTTGGACTGCCACTCAGCCACTTATGCATTTGATGGACTCCCACTGAGCCACTTACACTATCATGGACGCCCACTGAGCCCATGTTGCTTATGCCGACTCAATAGATGGACTTACTTCCCGAACGTTGGGTAAGTAATCAATTCATTTACCAAAACTGCAACCGTGTTGCGAATATAAAATACACCACAGAGCCGGATCCCTCAGGTTTTGAGCGAGTATTTAAATCTCCTTAAAAAGGAAGATCTTAAATATAAAGATGAGTTTTGGGATCCGCTCTAACTTTTAAAAATTATTTTGAAGACTCGAAAATACTTTATAGAGTGTTTGGAGTAAAGCTGATTTAATGAAGTAAATCAGTCCCCAGAATATTTAGAAAATGTCTGAATATTATTATTTAAATAATATTCCCATAAAGAATAATCTTTATAAAAAATAATCGAAGTAGAAGTATTAAAACTTATACTTGAAACGAGTATTAAATAACCAAAGATATACTTATATGAAAGTACTATCTTTATTTGAATAATCGAAAATAAGTTTGATTATTTACACCTTATTCTTTAATAAAATAAAGAACAAATCTCAGCAAATAATCGGAGTCATAGATCCTCAAATGAATATTCAAATAATATTCAATAAATAATATGAAAGAGTCATAAGCCCTCGAATGAATATTCAAATAATATTCATTTAATAAAATAAAAGGAGTCATAAGTCCTCGAATGAATATTCAAAATAATATTCATTAAATAATATAAAAGAGCCATAAGCCCTCGAATGAATATTCAAATAATATTCCGATAATAAAATAAAAGGAGTCATAAGTCCTCGAATGAATATTCAAAATAATATTCATTTAATATAAAGGAGTCATACGCCTTCGAATAATATTCGAAATAATATTCAATAATAAAATAAAGTTAAAGTTATCGAATAAACCTTATTCGATTAATAGTTTTGAAAACTATGACCATATATATATATATAAGTATATATATATATATCCATATATACAAAATCTACTCGGGATCCTCGACTCCCGGTTTTAGAAAATATTTTCACCTTTGGGTCCCTGTACTAAGGGTATATGCAAATTACCGCTATCCTCTAGCATAGGTATTATCAACTGAAACAACAGATATATATGGAAAGAATACGAAACAGGCATGCATATATATATATACCATAGCAGCATGCTTCAATATATTGCAACATTTGCTAATTAACCAACATGCATCTATCGCAAGATAATGCAAATACATATATTCATCACAACAACAGTTATAACGGGTAGAAAACTTGCCTGAGCGACTGGGGGTTACGAATGGCTCGGGACGAGTCTGGTAACCTATAAACAACAAGTAAGTTGGAATTAAACCAAAGTCACTTGTAAATCTATACTTTAACTAACTTAGACTCTAACGCTTATTTTGCGCTTACTGATTTTCTTAAGTCACTCGAGTACCCTCGGCTCCTCCATTTTTAATAATTTAACCTTTATGAGTTTTAAGGCGATTCCTTCGCGAGTGTCTTACTAACTGCCTAGCACACTTACCATAAATGTTTCATACATTAATTAACCCTTTTTGGTCTTTAACCTATGTTTCAAAGTAAGGCGAGGGGAAAAGTTTCGTTCGCGAAACGCCGTTACTTGAAACGGTCGTTTCTCCTAAACCGTGCATCGGAATCGAACGAACTACATATCAAAACGAAGCTCGTAACATGAGCTATCTAAACATGGCAATGTTCATAATCTAGCAGGGGGTTCTCGGGTCCTAATGTTATGCACAAAAACAGTCTAAAGAAAATCGGACGTTACAACGGCTATGTTTACGCGATTTCCCAATTTAAAACCATTCAAAACCAACCACAATTCAACCTCAAATCAAACACACAACCAACATCCATCCAAACCACATCATAACAGCCCCAACAAATCCACATTAACCATTTATACTTATTCCCCACATGAACTAAAAGCTTTACTTAGGTTCTTTAACTAATTATCAAGATTTACAACTCCAACAATATCACAAAACCAACTAATCTCTACAACTCAACCAAACTTCAAACAATCAAGCATCATGCTTCACATATACTATATCAATCATATTCAATCCTAATTACTCAAAACTAAAGCTAGGGTTTGTAGTTTATACCTTCCTTGGAGAGTGGAGAATCAAGAGAATGGCTTGGAATCACCCTTAAAGTCCTTATCCAAGCTTAATCTAAACAAAACTTCAAGAACACAAATTTTAGTTCTTGAAAAACACTATTCACCATCTTCTTTCATGATTTATAGAAAAAGATTGGCTTGGAATTAGAAGCTTAAACTTATAGGAAGTATGTAACTATCCATGGGGAAGCTTAGATAATTACCTTGCTAAATAGTAAGTGGTGGAGCTTGGATCTTCATTTTTTAAGAAAAGGGCCGAGAGCATGAAGAAGAAGAAGAGAGATTTTTGTGTTTTGCCTTGTTTTGATTTTGGTTGGTTGATTTTTGTTGTTTGTTTTAGTAAATTACCTAGTTGCCCTTGATTTTGTGTGGTTAAAAAGTCACCACATTTCCTTCCTTCCCATGTCATGCTTGTGTCATCCTCATGATGTCATCCTTCCCTCCTTGTCCTCCTCTCATTGGTTGGGTGACATCACTCACTCTAATCCCTTTGATTAACTTCCTAATTGTTTGCCTAATGACCGCTGATCTGTTATACGGTTCGCTTAACTTTCGTTCTCGTTTATCGTTTGAAGGATCATACCCGGGATCTTATTACTTAGGTTCCCTTAACCTTTCTCAATACATTATATTCCTTTTTATGATCCTCTATTCTAATCCTTTAATTTAAATCCTTTTTATCCTGTTACCTTATACTCAATTCTCTCCGTATCTAGTGGGTTTCCGGGAAAAATCAAAGTGTTCGGATTTGGATTCTGACGATCTTTACATACACTTATATCCCATATAAAGTACTAATAAAATCTCAGAATATCCATATCAGAACCCCTACATAGTGTGGCATGAAAAGTTTTCTCATTCAGCAAAAACACTATTCATAAGGGTTTCAAAATTTCCCAAAAATTGGGGTTATTACAGTCTCCCCTCCTTAAAAGGATTCTGTCCCGGAATCATATAGAAATAAATAGGGATACCTTCTTAGTATTGCACTTTCTAACTCTCAAGTCAATTTTCCCACATTGTGGTTCTACCATCAAACTCTTACTAGTTTGATAACCCTTCTCCTAAGCACTCGTTCCTTCTTAATCTATACCCTTCCTGGTTGCTCCATATAGGTTACGTCTGGTTGCATGTATATGCGCTCATATGCCCCTATTTATCTGTCATCCGAATTACATTTCCTTAACATTGATACGTGAAACACGTTATGACTTGCTACATGTTCTGGGGTAAGGCTAGCTCGTATGCTAACTTCCCAATACTTCTTAATATATCCAAGGATCCGATAAATTGTGGACTTAACTTTCCTTTCTTTCCGAATCTCATCAATCCTTTCCAAGGGTTTCCAAGGGGATACCTTTAACAACACTAGGTCCCCTACTTCCTATTCTTTGTCCTTTCGTGTCAAATCAACATACTTCTTATGTCCATCTTGGGCTACTACCAGCCGTCCTCTGATTAGATCTATTATATCCTTGGTCCTTTGGACTACTGCGGGTCCGAGCATCTTGCGCTCTACAACTTTATCCTAACATAAGGGAGATCGACATTGTCTTCCCTCAAGGATCTCATAAGGCGATACCTCAATACTGACATATGATCTATTATCGTAAGATAACTTAATCCGCGTTAAGTGATCATTCCAAATTCTTTCAAGTCTATTACACAGACTCTCATCATAGCTTCTAATCATTATAGCTTTTGCTTCTCAATACCCATTCTTTTCCAGTTCGTAATCGCTATCACCTTCCGTTCCTAATATTATACTGGTTATACTTTTGCTCGTTAGCGTTCTATAACCTTTTAATAACCACGTCAACCTTAGTATCACGAATGTGTTTCCATCCCGAATACTATCACCATTTTATTATCCTTTTTCAGCTGCTTCTATCTTCGAAAGCTTAATCCTTCATATAGAAGTAAAAAAATTTATTAAGAGATCACTATGATCATGAACACTTGTTATATCGCATAGTTAGTACAGAAGGTGGCCAGCCTTTAGTACTTGACAAGCAATTAAACAATAGATGGTATCCTACTAGGCTTCTATCACACAGATAGATAGTCATTCGGCAATACCTCCCCTTTCTGGAAGGGTTGTTCTTCTCAGCTTACATGAAATGAAAAGAAGAGAAAAGAACGAATTGAAGAGAATTGTATATATGAAAAAAAAATATACTGCCACAAAATATCTGGCTTGGAACCTACCTCTGAACTATAGAGGTTTGTCATAGGAGAACAAATCATATACGTATATAAATCAACATTAAGCATTATAGCATCGCATTTCACGTGCCTAAATATTTTCACTATCCCGTCCATCATTCTATGGACCCATGCTCTTCCTCGAGCTTATACATAATCACCTTTGAAACTCCCTCGACATCGAAAATCGAATCTGGGATCTCATTCTATATATCACCGTTACTAGGATTCTATGCTTGCACCGCAACCTTCCTCGTATAATAATACGACTCTCTATCGATAAGAAAGAATAAATATTCACTAGGTAGATACTCTACTTAATTAGTCTATCAATGATAACTTATACACTACCACGACCCGATTAGTGGTACTCAATCTCAACAACCATTCAAATACAACTCTCACGGTTGTAATCAGCTCACCACTCGCAGAATCATTGCTGCCTTACTATGGTCCACCACTGACCTACTGTAGTCATTCATTTTCCATGAAGTCTTAATATCTAACCATACGGAGTCCATACATGTCGTATCAAATCCTTCTAAGGAGGTAACATAATCACCATTCATGATTCATGGAGTACACTCCTGATTCTGACATACATACATGACATGAAGCAGATAAAATTGCAGAAGAGTTTCGCTCAAAGCAACGATAGCAGGTTAATACCATTCTTAATCATATGCCTTCAATAGAAGACTTAACTCAAAGGTTTGTCTAGTCCTTTTTGAAACATGGTCCTGGATTATCTCAAGATAGGACCTTCTAAGATAGATAGCCCGTTCATGGCGATTACACGAATTAAACCTTTACCAACTACTATTACGGTTGGGTATTTGCACAGTCATCAGAAGGAATGTCAATTTCTCAAACCATAAAACAACCTTCATAGCTTTAACCATCATCACTGTATTCCTCTCGCATGAGCGCCTATAATTATCCTCTTACCTTTAAAGTGTCGGCCACCTCTTTGGCCTTTCCTGATAGTAAAATTTCCTTCCAGTCAATGTCATTTTAACCACCTCCAAATAAATTTTCTACCTTATTTCAATCACAGCTTATGTGAAGATGTTTTCCTTAAAATCTGATAAGTAAAAAAAAAATATCACCATTTTTCCATAAGTTATTGCCTCAGTCTTTAGAGGTTAATCACTGTCACGACTGACTCTCAATCATACTTAGAACATCTTTTATCTTAAGTCCTAATTGCCCTGAACAATTTCGACCATTACTGGTTCGATCCATACTTTCTCGTGGTTTAACACGTGCCCCAATTGGCAACATTATAATTACGTCATATTTCCTTTATCAACATTTCTATTCTTGAGAATTTTGAATATTACCTTTCTCCTTGTAAAACCTCTAAGGTTATCCTTCAATCGCTCCTCCTGTATTCCCTAGATACAGGGCATATCAAGATACCATTTATTAATACCAGAATCATTGTCTATATACTTCTGAAAAATTTCTCCACTGATTCTTAAAGGTTGTTATTACCTTAATCATTTCCAATTCATACTGTCAAAACTCACACTATCCCTATTAAGGGTGACATGCCAACCTTTATGCAGTCCCCTAGGATTCATTTTAAGTTACCAATGTTCTATCCTTAATTCCACCTTTAAAAGGTACCTGCATCCTTCCACGGATAAATCAAGTCATATATCCTTGATAGATTATCTTATTCATCATTCCCACCTCGATAGTCTATACCTAACTTCATAATAGCATCCTTATTCAAATTGAGGTCAATCCATATGGCCTCCAAAAGATAACAATGGTCATCCGCTTTTCTTTCCTGATTTGGTAATGATAACATGGATGTTCTGGAAGATATTGGTCATGTTCAACGTGAACTTCTTCTTAATAATTCCTTAGTTACTTTTGTTGTTTATCTCAACAGTCACCTCAATGTTGGGATATCTTTCATACCTGGCGTCTCCCTTTCTGGGTATCAAGCCACCGGTCTTACACTTCACATTCTTGAAGGTCACTTCCTTCATCCAATTTTCTTAATTTCTTACTTCCTTGTCTCCTTAGTCTATCCGCGTCTCATTATTTACCCTTCGAATTATCTCAAGGTTTCATTGAATTCTCCCAACTTACAGGGGATAATTATATATGTATCTCTTATGCCTTCAACCATCTATTTTAACTCATGGTGAATCACCCTCATCCTGACGATTACATACTTTTCTATGTCTATTGCTACGAGTCTTTAGGGTTTCCTCATACCCAACTCCCTTATCATACCTCAAACTCTATTGCCTTTATATTCCTTTCCACTTCAGTTTCTTTTTATTTTCCTTTCTCTTATCATTATTTCATGAACTAACACAACATAAGTATTGATTCCAAACATCCCGTCATTCTGGATTCGTGTCCTCAGAACGAATCTTGATAACTTTTACAACTTAGATTCATAATTCATCATACTCATCCACTTTTGTTCTAGCTCCAAAGCTTTTACACTATCTCCTTATCTTTGGGAATTACTTTCCCGAAAACAATTGACTGAACTTAAATCAGTTTATTCTAACCTCTGGCTCCGTGCCTTTCTTGGTCTTTCACCAGTGGGTGGTCTCTCTCTTAGGAGGGTAAGTGATAAAAACAGTCTTTTGTGGTTCGTCAATCATTTAGAATCTCAAATGATTCCTATATTTCCTTTAGCCAGGCTCTTGCCTCGACTGGGTCAGCTTGTTTCTTAGAACTCTAAGAGCTTAGCGACTTAAAGGACATGAAAGAATTTCCTACCGCATTGTTTCCTCAAGGTGCTGGTTGGGGATAATAGTCTAAGTTCTTTTTAGACAGGTCCATGAATTGCCGTATAGGAGTACCGTCTCGGGTCTCCTTTCCTTACTCGACTTTCTGTTTCCTTAGTATGAAATGTTTCATCCTACTCCCCATAATTGGGGTCATCTTTTAATTTAAAATCCTCATTTTCCACTCCATTATGTCGTGGGTTCCTTCTATCTTGATGGAGACCTCCCTGACTATCACGTTCAGGGTTTGCTCTAAATCTTATTCCTTGAACTATGACTTTCATCTAAGATCTCATCTTTAAGCTCTTGAACATTTGGAACCCAAATTCTATAGGGATACCTCATTATTCCCTTATCATCTTTCTCGGTATTAATCTCATATCTATTTGTTGGCTCTCTGCCTTCATTCATCACTTTTTCTGGCACAATATGTTCTTTTCCGATAATTCGGTCTGTATTGCAATCTCAAACAGCTTTTCGGTACCGGCTCCGGTTACCTTCACTTCTATTTCCATTTTCTCAAAATCTCTTATAAACTCTCTCAAAGACATTATCATCTTGAGTCTCTCCTTTTTACTAAGGGCATCAGCCACCACATTGGCTTTCCCCGAATGATAAAGAATCTCCCAATCAATATTCTTGATTAGCTCTAACCGCCTCCTCTGGCGTATGTTGAGCTCTTTCTACGCAAAAATGTACTAGAGCTCCTATGGTTTGTGTAAATCTCGCACTTCTATCCATACAAGTAGTGCCTCCAATATTTAGGGCAAACCTATTGCCACGAGCCCAAGCTCATGGGTGGGGATATCGAATTTTAAATTCCCTTAATTGTCTTGTCGCAGACGCGATTATCTTGATGTGCTATATAAAAAGCACCCTAATTCCTTATGCGAAGCGTCACTTACAAATCACAAAATCTCCTTTTTCCATCCGGCAACGCCAACATAGGGGCCGTCACCAACCTTTGCTTCAGTTCTTAAAAGCTGTTCTCACATTTCTCTGTCTATTCGAACTTCTCAGTCTTATGAGTAAGCCGCGTTAAAGGGGCTACTATCTTTACAAACTTGAACGAACCTCCGGTAGTGACCGACCAATCCTACCTCTGGTAGTCGACCTAACCATGGTCATCAATTCATCAGTGGTCCTTTATTCATTCTTGTCAGGATCCTCCATGGGATCCTCCTCAGCAACTATCCCTTCCAGGACAACATCCTCAACCGCTACATCCTCAATATCAACATCATCCGGTCCTGCATTAGGACACTCTATCGGATCCACAATCCAATCTCCAATTAGTAATAAACATCATCGCGATGTTGCTCCTCAACCTCAGGGTTCGGAGTCCCGCTACCATCTACGATAACGAACTACACTTCTATCACAATATTTATAAGGGTTCCCATAAGGGTTTTAACTGTCAGTACTACGTTAGGTAGCCCGACTATGAACTTGGCAAGAGTTTTTATTATCTTGGTTAACTTATTATCTTAACGTCACATCATCTCTGAGGTTTATAACGCTTGGCTCTGATACCACTTCTGTAACACCCCCAGATCCGGGGTCGGGGATCCGGGTCGTCACGGTCTTTCTTTCCACAATATCACTTCACTTAATTAATAATAATAACCTTATGCTGTGACCCCACACTAACACACACCACAACCCGTTATAATCTCAGAGATGAAATTTAAATAAGTACAAGTCTTTGAATCCACAATTTAAAAGTTATTACAACCCAAAATGATTACTTGATAAATTTACAATTAATTGCCATTATCTGCCACAAGTTATAATTATACATAATTGATTCTCAAAAGTAGAATGCCTGATCTACCAATAGATCTACCTCTGCAGCTATAGCAGCCACAACATCATCGGGAAGACGCGGGACGCTTCCCACGCGCTTGCGCTGGGTCTGCTGGAGTCTGGCCATCTTTTCTAACTGTTGTTGTGTGATGAAGAAATAAAGCAAGAGTGAGCCTTACAGCTCGCAAGATAATATATAGTGATAACAATAATATAAGTATCTAAATGGATACTTACTAGAATATTTTATCATGAGTAAGATAATTACTTACTAGATATAAGTAAAAACAAGGGATGAAGTTACCAAATACTTCACTATACTTATATCATTTATAAAGCTACTTGAACTACCACTGTTCAAAGTATAATGAGCTTTCAACAGTTCATCACATAGATGAGACTACAAGACAAGATTTGAATAGATTAAATCTTTGAAATATTATTAAAGGAAATGAAGTTATGATATACTTCATTAAGTTCTGATATATATATATATATATCCACATATACATCTTCTTTATACATTTCCTGAAAACCTCTGTCATGTAAAGTATGAACAGAATTGCAATATCCAATAAATTTGGAAAGGAAAAGAATTTGGCATAAACCAGATATCTTGCTGATCAGGCAAAGATACCCATAAGTAACCTTTTCTACTAGTAGATGGACGAATTCCCCACTGGTCATCACCCTGGTCGTAATAGGACCTTATGTTGGACTGCCACTCAGCCACTTATGCATTTGATGGACTCCCACTGAGCCACTTACACTATCATGGACGCCCACTGAGCCCATGTTGCTTATGCCGACTCAATAGATGGACTTACTTCCCGAACGTTGGGTAAGTAATCAATTCATTTACCAAAACTGCAATCGTGTTGCGAATATAAAATACACCACAGAGCCGGATCCCTCAGGTTTTGAGCGAGTATTTAAATCCCCTTAAAAAGGAAGATCTTAAATATAAAGATGAGTTTTGGGATCCGCTCTAACTTTTAAAAATCATTTTGAAGACTCGAAAACACTTTATAGAGTGTTTGGAGTAAAGCTGATTTAATGAAGTAAATCAGTCCCCAGAATATTTAGAAAATGTCTGAATATTATTATTTAAATAATATTCTCATAAAGAATAATCTTTATAAAAAATAATCGAAGTAGAAGTATTAAAACTTATACTTGAAACGAGTATTAAATAACCAAAGATATACTTATATGAAAGTACTATCTTTATTTGAATAATCGAAAATAAGTTTGATTATTTACACCTTATTCTTTAATAAAATAAAGAACAAATCTCAGCAAATAATCGGAGTCATAGATCCTCAAATGAATATTCAAATAATATTCAATAAATAATATGAAAGAGTCATAAGCCCTCGAATGAATATTCAAATAATATTCATTTAATAAAATAAAAGGAGTCATAAGTCCTCGAATGAATATTCAAAATAATATTCATTAAATAATATAAAAGAGCCATAAGCCCTCGAATGAATATTCAAATAATATTTCGATAATAAAATAAAAGGAGTCATAAGTCCTCGAATGAATATTCAAAATAATATTCATTTAATATAAAGGAGTCATACGCCTTCGAATAATATTCGAAATAATATTCAATAATAAAATAAAGTTAAAGTTATCGAATAAACCTTATTCGATTAATAGTTTTGAAAACTATGACCATATATATATAAGTATATATATATATATATCCATATATACAAAATCTACTCGGGATCCTCGACTCCCGGTTTTAGAAAATATTTTCACCTTTGGGTCCCTGTACTAAGGGTATATGCAAATTACCGCTATCCTCTAGCATAGGTATTATCAACTGAAACAACAGATATATATGGAAAGAATACGAAACAGGCATGCATATATATATACCATAGCAGCATGCTTCAATATATTGCAACATTTGCTAGTTAACCAACATGTATCTATCGCAAGATAATGCAAATACATATATTCATCACAACAACAGTTATAACGGGTAGAAAACTTGCCTGAGCGACTGGGGGTTACGAATGGCTCGGGACGAGTCTGGTAACCTATAAAAAACAAGTAAGTTGAAATTAAACCAAAGTCACTTGTAAATCTATACTTTAACTAACTTAGACTCTAACGCTTATTTTGCGCTTACTGAAACAACAAGTAAGTTGGAATTAAACCAAAGTCACTTGTAAATCTATACTTTAACTAACTTAGACTCTAACGCTTATTTTGCGCTTACTGATTTTCTTAAGTCACTCGAGTACCCTCGGCTCCTCCATTTTTAATAATTTAACCTTTATGAGTTTTAAGGCGATTCCTTCGCGAGTGTCTTACTAACTGCCTAGCACACTTACCATAAATGTTTCATACATTAATTAACCCTTTTTGGTCTTTAACCTATGTTTCAAAGTAAGGCGAGGGGAAAAGTTTCGTTCGCGAAACGCCGTTACTTGAAACGGTCGTTTCTCCTAAACCGTGCATCGGAATCGAACGAGCTACATATCAAAACGAAGCTCGTAACATGAGCTATCTAAACATGGCAATGGTCATAATCTAGCAGGGGGTTCTCGGGTCCTAATGTTATGCACAAAAACAGTCTAAAGAAAATCGGACGTTACGACGGCTATGTTTACGCGATTTCCCAATTTAAAACCATTCAAAACCAACCACAATTCAACCTCAAATCAAACACACAACCAACATCCATCCAAACCACATCATAACAGCCCCAACAAATCCACATTAACCATTTATACTTATTCCCCACATGAACTAAAAGTTTTACTTAGGTTCTTTAACTAATTATCAAGATTTACAACTCCAACAATACCACAAAACCAACTAATCTCTACAACTCAACCAAACTTCAAACAATCAAGCATCATGCTTCACATATACTATATCAATCATATTCAATCCTAATTACTCAAAACTAAAGCTAGGGTTTGTAGTTTATACCTTCCTTGGAGAGTGGAGAATCAAGAGAATGGCTTGGAATCACCCTTAAAGTCCTTATCCAAGCTTAATCTAAACAAAACTTCAAGAACACAAATTTTAGTTCTTGAAAAACACTATTCACCATCTTCTTTCATGATTTATAGAAAAAGATTGGCTTGGAATTAGAAGCTTAAACTTATAGGAAGTATGTAACTATCCATGGGGAAGCTTAGATAATTACCTTGCTAAATAGTAAGTGGTGGAGCTTGGATCTTCATTTTTTAAGAAAAGGGCCGAGAGCATGAAGAAGAAGAAGAGAGATTTTTATGTTTTGCCTTGTTTTGATTTTGGTTGGTTGATTTTTGTTGTTTGTTTTAGTAAATTACCTAGTTGCCCTTGATTTTGTGTGGTTAAAAAGTCACCACATTTCCTTTCTTCCCATGTCATGCTTGTGTCATCCTCATGATGTCATCCTTCCCTCCTTGTCCTCCTCTCATTGGTTGGGTGACATCACTCACTCTAATCCCTTTGATTAACTTCCTAATTGTTTGCCTAATGACCGCTGATTTGTTATACGGTTCGCTTAACTTTCGTTCTCGTTTATCGTTTGAAGGATCATACCCGAGATCTTATTACTTAGGTTCCCTTAACCTTTCTCAATACATTATATTCCTTTTTATGATCCTCTATTCTAATCCTTTAATTTAAATCCTTTTTATCCTGTTACCTTATACTCAATTCTCTTCGTATCTAGTGGGTTTCCGGGAAAAATCAAAGTGTTCGGATTTGGATTCTGACGATCTTTACATACACTTATATCCCATATAAAGTACTAATAAAATCTCAGAATATCCATATCAGAACCCCTACATAGTGTGGCATGAAAAGTTTTCTCATTCAGCAAAAACACTATTCATAAGGGTTTCAAAATTTCCCAAAAATTGGGGTTATTACATAAAAACAAAAAGAAAATAATAGAAACAGTTTTATGAAATAGGGGAAGGGGTTTTGAAGATCGGAGGGTGGCTGGGGGTAGGGGACGACCGGAGTTTAGGATGAACTCGGCCGAAAACTGGGAACAAACCCAGAATCCGGCGAGCTCGCCGGAATCCGACGTCTCCCAAAATCGCCCCAAACAACACCCGTTGTCCCCGTTTTTGCACTCAATCGCTTCTAAACTTCATTTCATCCTGAATAACAACACAACCACCTCCTGACATTACCAGAACCTAATTTCCGGTGAAAGAAAACGAACCTAGTTCGTGGGTTCCAGCCAAACGACGTTTTGGTTTGTTTCTCAACCAAAAATCATGTTCTAATTATCAAAATAAAGTCTGGGATTAGTACAATCATTACCAAGAATCATCAACAACAATCCTTTACCCAAAGTTCTACAAAATTGAATTAAAAAAATATAAAAATCAAGAACTCGGTTTTACACCTCCTAGACTAAAACAAATCAAATAAATGCATAAATCGATTCTCCTAATCATGTTAAAGCTATCTATATCATCATATTCAATCAACAATCATCCTAAATCAAAAACGACTTTAAGAACATGAACACAAAAATCGATTTTGTGAAATACTTCACCTCAATTTCTGAAATTAGTATCAATAGAAAGGTCTTGTCACGAGGATCGTTTTGATTACTAGCACTCTTGATTTGGTTTCCTGAATCAATCAAATTCAGTGATCAAAGCTTGGTTCAAGAATTTTACCCCCAAAATGGTGTTCTTGGTTTTCATTTTTAATGAAAATAAAAATGAAATAAAAAGAAATTAGGCTATTTATATTAAACATAAAATTATATCCCCAAAATTAGTTAAGGGTGTTTTTATTCCCATAATTAAAATAATTAAGCCCCAAAATAATAATTATGGGGAATAATTTTAAAAGTAATAAAATATAAAATTTATATCAAAATTCCTCAAAAATTGTGAATAATTCAAAAATACAAAATGGGTATTTGAAATATGAATGATTTTATAAAAATAAAGACATGAGTTTTGTGGGCTTTGACGTCCCGGTGGGGTCCCGGTCCGTTTATTTTTGAAAAACAGAAACGATTCCTAAATTAACAAAAAACCCCGAAAACACATAAAATACGTTCAAATGCACATGAAACGAAATAAAACGAGTACCTTGATAAAGAAGCAAATAAATACGAGTCCCGATTGCGGATGGATTCATGTAAATGCAGTTTAAACATATATCAATTACTCGAAAAAATTTATGGTCCACATGGGAATACAAATAGCAGTTATATCACATAATACCATAGCAATAATCAGCTTGAACTCATAAAACATACTATATTTATTTATTTAACACAAAATATTCACATAATTTTCCCAGATATTACATCCTTCCCCCTAACAGGATTCTGTCCTCAGAATTAGCCTAGGAAAACAAGTGAGCATACTTGGATCGCATTTCGCTTTCCAACTCCCAGGTCGATTCTTCAACCTTGGGATTCCTCCACAAAACTCGCACTAAAGACATAAAGTTATTCCTAAGACTCTTTCCTTCTTATCTAAAATCTGCACCGGTCGCTCTACAAAAGACAAATCTGGTTGAATCTCAATTGGCTCATATTCTATCACATGATTGGAATCAGACAAATAACGCTTCAACATTAACACATGGAACACGTTGTGGATATGCTGCATGTGTGGTGGTAAATCTAGCTCGTAAGCGACCTTTCCCACACGCCTCAAAATCTTAAAAGGGCCAACATAACGCGGACTCAGCTTTCCTTTCTTCCTAAATCTTGATAAACCTTTCCAAGGTGAAATCTTTAATAGCACTGCTTCACCAAATTTAAATTCCATATCCTTTCTGGAAGGATCAGCATACTTGCGTTGACAATCTTGAGTTGCCACTCTTCGTTTTCGAATGAGTTCTACTTTCTCTTTTGTCTGCTGGATCAATTCTGGACCCAAAATCTTTTGTTCACCAACTTCATCCCAACAGATTGGAGATCTGCATCTTCTCCCGTACAAAGCTTCGTAAGGCGGCATTTCAATACTGGCATGATAACTATTATTGTAGGAGAATTCAACCAATGATAAATGTTCGTCCCAACTTCCTTCAAAATCTAGAGCACATACCCTTAGCATGTCTTCTATAGTCTGAATTGTCCTTTTACTTTGACCGTGTGTCTACGGATGATACGCGGTAGTCATATTCAACCTCGTTCCGAGATAATCTTAAAAACTTCTCCAAAATCTTGAATTAAATCGAGGGTCTCTATATGAAACTATGGATACTGGAACTCCATGTCGAACCACAATTTCCTTCAGGTATAACTGAACCAATTTATCTAATAAGAATCTCTCGTTGATAGGAAGAAAATGTGCTTACTTCGTTAATTTGTCAATAATAACCCAAATAGCATCATGATTTGCTTTGGTCCTCGGTAATCCAAATACAAAATCCATTGCAATATGTTTCTACTTCCATTCTGGAATGTCCAATGGTTGTAACAGTCCACTGGGTCTTTGATGTTTCGCTTTAACTCACTGGCAAGTATAACACTTACTCACCCATTCCACAATTTCCTTTTTCATGCTTGGCCACCAAAAGTTTTCTCTTAAGTCTCGGTATATCTTCATACTTCCCGAATTGAATATCTGGAGTTGTGAGCGTCTCGAAGAATTTCATCTTTCAGCTCGGGTACGTTGGGTATCCATATTCTGAAAGAAAATCTTAAGTTTCCTTTATCATCCTTTTGACTCCCTTTCTCTTCTCCTTTTAACTCTTCTTGTTCATGGCTTATTACTTCTTCCTGACATCTCCTTATTTTCTCAAATAGTTCTGGTTGAAAAGATATAGCACACAACATATCTGTAGACATGCTTGAATTACTGACCTCTATTTCGATCTTCTCAAATTCCTTGATCAATTCCTCAGATGAAGTGATCATATTTAACCTTTCCTTTCTGCTCAGAGCGTCTGCCACCACATTTGCTTTTCCTGGATGATAGTTGATGGTACAGTCGTAGTCCTTGATCAATTCTAGCCATCTTCTCCGCCCCATGTTCAATTCCTTTTGGGTGAAAATATATTTTAAATTTTTATGGTCCGTGTAGATCTCGCACTTTTCCCCATACAGATAATGCCTCCATATCTTTAATACAAACACTATAGCTGCTAATTCCAGATCATGAGTTGGATACTTCTTTTTATGTGGTTTCAGTTGTCTTGAAGCGTAGGCTATCACTTTGTCATGCTGCATCAAAATACATCCTAATCCTTTATACGATGTGTCACTGTAGATCACAAAGTTTCCTTGATCATCTGGTAAGACTAGCACTGGAGAAGATACTAATTTGCTCTTTAATTCCAGGAAACTCTCCTCCCATTTCTCATCCCATTCAAACTTCTGGTTCTTTCTGGTGAGCTTTGTCAATGGCGTGGCTATCTTCACAAAATCTTGCACAAACCTTCTATAGTAACCTGTCAATCCCATGAAACTTCTTATTTCTGTTGGTTTTTTCGGTCTCTCCCAGTTGATTATAGCTTCAATTTTTGACGGATCCACTTCCACTCCTTTGTTGCTAATTACGAGCCCAAGAAATCGTACTTCTTTTAACCAAAATTCACACTTGGAAAACTTTGCGTACAATTTCTTCTGTCGCACTGTCTCCAGAACTATCCTCAAATGCTCTGCATGCTCTTCTTCCGTCTTGGAATAGATTAAAATGTCATATATGAACACAATCACGAATTTATCCAAATACTTCTTGAATACTTGATTCATCAGATCCATAAAAGTTGCTGGTGCGTTGGTTAATCCAAATGCCATTACCAAAAACTCATAATATCCGTATTTGGTTCTGAATGCGGTCTTCAGAATATCTTCTGGCTTAATCTTCAGTTGATGGTATCCGAATCTTAAATCAATCTCTGAAAACCATACAGCACCTTTCAGTTGGTCGAAAAAATCATCAATCCTTGGCAACAAATACTTGTTCTTGATGGTCAACTTATTCAATTCTCGGTAATCAATACACAGCCGCATACTTCCGTCTTTCTTCTTGGCAAACAACACCGGTGCACCCCATGGAGATACACTCAGTCTTATAACTCCTTTTTCCAAAAGATCTTGCAATTGAGTTGCTAACTCTTTCATCTCCACTGGTGTCATTCGATACGGAGCTTTAGAAACTGGTTCTGTTCTGGGTGCTAAATCAATCGCAAATTCAAATTCTGTCGGGAGGTAATCTTGGAAGATCGTCTGGAAAGACATCTGGAATTGCTTCAAGCACGGGAACTTCTTTACTGGTATCTATCACATGGGCCAAATACGCCTCACAGTTCTGACGCAATAACTTCTTTTCCTGAGCTATCGTTAAGAACTTCTTTTCCTATTTACTTCCTCGAAATATCACCTTCTTCTTACTATCCAATGTATGAAGTCTCACTTTCCTATTCTTACAATCAATCTGAGCGTTATTCTCTGAAAACCAATCCATTCCTAAGATAACATCAAATTCTCCCAACTTAAAAGGTATTAATTTGGCATAAAAATGTTGTCCGTTATCTCAATGTCACACCTCTGGCACACTCGGTCAACAGGAACTTGGTTCTTATAAGCTAATTCTATCATTAACGATGGTTCTAACAATTCAACTTCGCAATACAGTTTATCGACAAAATTTTGAGAAATAAATGACCTTGTAGCTCCAGAATCAATTAAAACTTTAGCATCTACGAAGTTGACTGGAAGCGTACCTGCAACCACGTCTGAACTCTGAATAGCATCCTTCATAGTCATGTTGAATGTCCTGGCCTTTGGCTGGTTCTTTGCTGGTGGTCCTTCAATTCTTGCCACATTAGCTGATGGATCAGTTATCTGGCAGTCCCTGGCAATATGCCCCATCTTTCCACATTTAAAACACACTGTCCCTGATTTCTGGGCTGTAATCTGATTCTGACACTCGTTCGCATAGTGTCTCTTCTGATTGCACTTATAACACAATACATTAGCCTTACAAATCCCAAAGTGCCTTCTGCCACAAAACTTACAATCTGCCACTTGTGGACGGTTGGACCTCTGCTGATCTGAATTTTGAAAACGGCTGCCTTGTCCTCCATTTCCTGATTGTGGTCTTCTGAATCCCACATTATTGTTACCTTGAAACTCTGGCCTTCTGTTGAAACAACCTTGGAAATTACCCTGCTGCTGACCTCCTCCCGAGGTTTCTATTTTCCTTTTATTTCCATCCTTTTCTCTCTGAGACATGTCACTTCTACTTTCGATCACCATTGCTTTCTTAACAACTGCCACATATAAAGTCAACTTAAATATGGCCACTCTGTTCTGAATCCAAAACTTTAATCCCTGTTCAAACCTTCTTGCTTTCTTTTCATCTATATTAACCTGATCTGGCACAAACCTCTCCAATTCAGTAAACTTAGCCTCATACTCAGCGACAGTAAGATCACCTTGTGTCAGGTTCAAGAATTTGATCTCCATTTGATTCTTTATATACCTCGGGAAATACTTCTCCAAAAACAGCTCTGTAAACTTTTCCCAAGTCACAAACTCACCTCCTTCCAATACTCGCGTGGATTCCCACAAATAGTTTGCCTCACCCTTCAGGGTTCTTAACCGACCCGTTTTTATCTTGGTTGACCCGCTTTTGATCTCCAAAATCCCTAAACCCCAATTTCTATTCCGTTTCTGATTTTCTTTTTAAAATTTATTCAAAAATTCTTTTTCTTATATTCAAAAATCATTTATTTTAATTTTAAAAATCATTTAATTATTATTTTAAATTTTAAAAATTATTTACTTAATTATTTTAAATTCCAAAATTTATTTTCTTTTATTATTTTTAAAACTCCAATTTGATTTAATTATTTGTAATTTATTTTAGTTAATTATTTGTGGATTTAATTAATTGATTAATTCATTTAATCAATTAACTTTATTTAAAATAGTTAAATAAAATATAAATTATTTATAATCAATTCAAATAATTCCTAAAAAATATTTTTTAAGCTTTTAAAAATTATATTTTGGTATTTAAAAATAAATTAATATTACTATTAATTGATTTAATCCTACTTATTCTTATTTTATTCGTAATAAATAAACCGTTCGTCCGATTAATACGAAACGAACGCGTATGGATTCAGAAAAATAATACGCTTCCAATAAAAATACTTTTGAGACCTAATTTCTTTTGTATTTAAAGGTCATTGGATTTTCAAGGCATTCCGAGTCGGTATCTAATCAATAAACACTGTTATGGATCTGATTTCAATTCTAAACGTACTAAAACCTATCTTTTGACGATCTGACTTACGTGCTACATAAAATATATGATTACGTGTTATGTAGATAATATGATTACGTGCTACGTGATATGCATGCTATTTGTTTATAGTTTTAAAATGTCATGATTAGTTATAAACGATCGGGTAGACGTCAAGACGTATAGTTACGTCGATTGAGTTTGGTTCTGTTCATTAAGATAATCCTTTTATTTATAGAATCGAGTAGCAAGGAGTGCAGTCAAGTGTTAGACGGAGTTGATAGCCAGCAGTTATAAGCCAGGGTTATAGTGAGAAGTTATCAAGCATACCAGGAAAGTTTTCTACGCTATTCTAATTTCAGAATAGTTTTTGATTCTACATATCAGATTGTTAATTATATCATGAAAATATACTCGAACCTCCTTGTGTTATATTGCAAGTACTGTTTCCCTATTCTAAGTTCAGAATAGTTAAACGTTTTTATATTTCGCTACAAATTACTCTATACAGTAAAACTTTGAGTTGAGATTAGCGAATAACTAATTGTTCTAGTTATTTCGCCATCGGTTGTTGAGATAACTCTGGATCATGAGAAATGGGGAGTTATGTTGTTAAGGATGTCGTTTGATTTGACTTCTTTGATTAAAAATTGTTTTTATGGATCTGATGGTTGCGTAAGAGGTCGTGGCGGCGGTCCAGTGTGAGCTATGTAATATACAAGATATAATACCTTGCTAGGCCGATATGTGCCTTGGGTACCCTTTGTTTAGTTGGATATGCTTCGGCATACCGGTGTTGCTCAGTGGCGGATCACCGGCGGCAACACACCGTCATTCAAGGATTCTAATCCAAAATAAAAAGATATATAAAAGTGTTGTTTATTATCAAAACTCATATCAGTACTTGATACTGCTCAGGTATTGTTGTTTGGTTTTGTTCTTCAAATATAATATTGTTGTTGTTTTAAATAATAAGCTATATACTGCTTGCTGAGCATTTCTTTCGCTCATACTTGTTTATTATTCTGAATCTTTCAGCCTGGCCAGGGTAGGCTTGAGTTCCAAGTTTGAACATGAGATGTGTGCTTGTAAATAGTGTGGTATGTATTCCAGGTAGTCTGTTTTGGGACGCTTGACTAGTTTAGAGGTTTGTAATAAAATTTGAATAGTTTGTAAAACTAAATAGACTTATGGCTTGTAATAACATTTGATTTGTATTAGTGTCTGTTTCATACTATAACCTGTGATCGATCCAATTGCAAGTAAGGGGTCATATCTATTATATTATTCCACTGTGCCGATTTTAGTTTTGTTTATCGGTTAGTGACCCCAAATCTAGACCCCGGATTTGGAGAGCGTTACAAGAACCCTAATCGAGTTATCTTGTAGGTGGGGCCCCCGTCCCCCAAGTGTTGTCCACAAAATCCCCTCATGGGATTCCTTAAGCGCCTTCTCTACTTCAAGAGGTCGCAGGCACTTCAAGTATGAAATAACAAAAGACCTTTTATACAGAAGGCCTTCAATCAATGAATATCTCAATGCTCTTACCGACAACTTGCGTGCCTCATGGGAATCGTCGGGGAGCCATCCAGTCTCAATGTGAGTTTTGATTGGATCTATTCAACAACTGGTCACACCAATCGGTGCTATCAAATTTATGACATGTATAGTAGGGGTCTTTAGGACCTGGAAGTAGATACTTCTCGGGTAGTTCTCGATTTTAGATGAGGCGAACTTAGATAGGATATCATCTGTAGTGTTCTCCTCTCTCGAGACATGTTCTGCGTACAATTGATCAAACCGAGTCAGTATTCCCTTCATGATTCTCAGGTACTTGTTCATTGTATCATCCTTGACCTCAAACTCACCATTGGCTTGAGCAATCACAAGTCTTGAATCTCCACAAACTTTAAGGTTTTTGGCCTTTGCGGCTCTCGCCAAGCCTAAGCCGGCTATCAAAGATTCATATTCTGCTTCGTTATTCATAGTTGGGAAGTCCAACTTTAAAGTATACTCAATAATAAACCCTTTGGGGCTTTGCAAGACTAGGCCTACACCACTAGACTTTTTTTGGAAGCTCCGTCAAAATGGAGAACCAAATACTCTTTCAGAGCCAAATATTCATTTTCTCTTTCTCCTCTCTTGGGGTTATTATCTCTTGCCCTAGACTTCTTTGTCGCTAATGGTGCATTCAACCATGAAGTTTGCTAAGGCCTGAGCCTTGATGGCTATTTGAGACTTGTACTTGATGTCAAATTCGCCTAACTCAATTACCAATTTTATGAGTCGGCCACTTGCCTTCGGATTGTGAGGAATGTTCCTGAAAGGTTGGTTCGTCTGGACTTCGATCTTGTGGGTCTGGAAGTATGGTCTTAACTTCCTCGAGGTTATGATGAGGGCAAGCACGAACTTCTCAGTGGTAGAGTAGTTTAACTCCTCTCCATGGAGTACCTTGCTCATATAGTAAACATGCTTCTGGAGTTTCTATTCTTCCTTTATCATAATTGCAGTCACGACTTGTTTAGATACTGTGAGGTATCAATAAAGGATGTTCTCCGAACTAGGTTCGGCCAATAATGTGGCCTCAGTCCTGTACTTCTTCAGCTTCTTGAAGCCTCTTGGCACTCAACTATCCACTCAAAATTCTTCACCTTGTTAAGGGTTTTAGAAAAGGGCAAACATTTGTCTCCAGACTTGGAGATGAACCTTCCTAGAGCTGCGATTCTTTCGATCAACTTTAGACTTCCTTGATTGAGTGTGGTGGCTCCATGTCTAGGATTGCTTTGATCTTGTTGGGTTTGGCCTCGATTCCTCTCTTCGAGACCATGTGACCCTAACATTTCCATACCCAACACCAAAAGCACACTTGGCGAGTTTTAACATCATCTTGTGGTGCCTCAACACTTCAAATGCCTCTCTGACGTGATTAATATGATCAGTCTTGGCTAGGATTTTGACTAACATGTCCGCAACATAGACCTCCATGGTCTTTCCAATTAGATGGGCAAATATCTTATTTACCAATCTCTGGTAAGTAGCTCCTGCATTCTTAAGTCCAAAAGTCATAACAAGATAACAAAAGACACCAAAGTCAGTTATGAAAGATACCTTAGGGGTGTCATATTTGTACATTTTGATTTGATTGTAACTGCTGAAGCCATCCATGAAACTCAACATCTCGTGTCGAGCGATGACATCGATCAGGGTATCAATTCTTGGTAGGGGTAGCAGTCTTTAGGACATGCATCATTCAAGTCAGTGAAGTCAATGCACATTCTCCACTACCCATTGTCCATCTTGACCATACGGGGTTAGCCAACCGCTCAGGAAATTGCACATCCTCTATGAATCCAACTTCCAGGAGCTTCTTGACCTCTTGTTTAATGGTTTCCAGCCTGTCAGGGGCATAAGTTCTCTTCTTCTACTTCACAGCCTTCCGAGTTGGATCGATATTCAACTTATGAGTTCCGAGGTTGGTGGCAATCCCAGAAATATCAGCCGCCCTCCAGGAAAATACCTCATTGTTCTCTTGTAAGAAAGTTATCAATTGGCCCTTCAAGGGCTTGTCCAAAGATGCTCCAATGTTAGAGTTGGCAATTCGTTCATTTCATGTACTTTCGTGTCGTGTCATGAATGTCTAACCCAAACCCCAACCGTTAATGATTCGTTTTGTTTCGTGTTCGTGTACCTTCATTTCGTGTATGTTTCGTATCATGTTTCGTGTAATTTAAAATTAATAATAAAAATAAAGATAAATAAAATATATATTTAAATATTAAGTTTTTACTAGTCGAGTCTGATTTCAATAAGTCATAAAGACTCAAGTGCATTCAATTCTTAGGAAATTTAAATTTATTTTGTATCTATATTCTGTAAATATTATATATAAAATATTATTATAAGATATATGTATTCATATAATTTTGATAAATTTATTTTAATATTTATTTATTTCATGTACTTTCGTTTCGTGTTGTGTACCCAAGTATAAACCCAAAACCGACACTAAATTCATCTGTGTACTTTCGTGTTCGTGTATCTTCCTGTTCGTGTACCAAAATATCAAACCAAACCCGTTATTTTCGTGTCGTGTTATCGTGTCATGTACGAAATTATCGGCTCTATCCAACATATGTGACCTTCTCCGGGTTTAAGGAGTCTAAGGGAATTGGGACTAGTACTCCGTTGGCTTCCCTCGAAGTTCTTCATTCTCACGTACATTCATATCTTCTATGAGGAGAACCCGCTCCCCAGTTCCATCAGGCCTAAGTGCTGCAATATAGCAACTTCGGGCCATTTTCTGATCTCATCTTGCCTCACCGACACCGTTCCAAGTCGGAAACTTCAGCACCATGTGGTAGGTTGAGGGCACGACCTTGAAAGAATGGATCCATGTTCTTCCCATGATAGAGTTGTAAGTAGAAGCTGCCTAAACAACATGAAAATTTTAGCATAAAAAAATAAATAGAATTTACTATAAAAGCCGGCTAACGGGGGTACTTCTGCATATGAGAACATAGTAATGGAGAAGGTAATAGACGAAATAGGATTCGTTTTGGCTAGAGCGCCCAAATCCGCTATATATTTGACACGGGTTTGCCGTAATGCTGAAACTATGGTGAATGCATCTATCATCATTGATGCATGAACAAAGATACCAATTAGTAATGATTGAATTCCTTCTATGGTTCCGCACGAGAAACCAGTACGAATATAACCTACATGTCCAATTGAACCATGAGCTAGAAGTTTTTTTACTTTCATTTGGGCCATGGCGGTCAGTGCTCCTAAGATCATAGAAGCAATGCTGCTGAAAAAGAAGATTTGTTGCAAAGTAGCTCCACAAAAACCGTAAATAGAAACACATGAAATATTAGCAAAAATAGATATTTTAGGCGCAATAGAAAGGAATGTTGTAACCGGGGTGGGTGAACCCTCATAGATATCAGGTGCCCGCATATATAGAGTCAAAAGAGATATGAAATCCGGGGGGGGTGGGTGGTTTTCTTCGGGGCTCGAGAGATGGAATAGATAGGGCCCAAAAGTTTTTAATTCGCCGCTGGGGAATTCACACGAAAGGAAACGGCGAATTCTCAACAAAAAAGTGCTCTCTGAACCGAACGTGAAAGTCATTTTCCATCAGACAGTTGTTCCCGTAACTCTACTCTCGACTTGGATTATATATCCAAAAAGGTCCGCTCTCGGCCATTCCACGCGCTGCCCTAGTAGAGGCGCGGTTATCTGAAGTGGATTCTCTCTTTTGTAGTAGATGCCGAACCTGCTGCCCCATTGACTAAGATGGGGGCGGGCGCAGCAGCTACATGGACCTCTTCCTTTCTGTTGTTGCTAGCGCTTTCCCGGGCCGAGCCGAAATTCTTTATTCTATTAGAAAGGGCAGGTAAAGCCCGAAGGCTGCTATCCCAATAGGCTAGCGGGAGGAATGAGGAGAGAGCCCGACAATCATACCGCCACGGTCGAGATCTGGGATCTTCAGGACCTCCATTGTGAATCGGTTCAGGTAGTCTCCGAGGGACTCATTTGCTCCTTGGACTAAACCCATGAGTGAAGCCGAACTCTTCTCGTGTACTCTGCCGTTGATGAACTGCTTGATGAAAGCTTGGCTCAAATTTTTGAAAGATCCAATCGAATTAGGGGAGGTAAGCGACTATACCATCTTTGAGTCATACCCGACAGGGTTTAAGGAAAGGCCTGACACTTAATAGCATTATTCACGGGCTGTAGTAACAAGGCGTTAAAGAATATTCTAACATGATTAGCCGCGTCACCAGTTCCATCATACGCCTTGATGGTGGGCATCTTAAACTTCCTCGAGATGTGGGCATTCATTATCTCTTCAGCGAATGGTGGATTCAGATCAACAGAATCTCCTAGGGGCATCAATTCACTTGGATCAGCCCTTGGGGTCGCAACCCTTTGCCTCGGTGTTGGACCATCCAGGTCTATGATAGGGGAAAATCCCTTTGCATTGCCACTGGTGGGGGTCTTGGTGCCTGGTGCATCTTTAGATCATGCTTCAGCCTTTGGATCTTAGCTTCATGAGCTATGATCCTCTCTTACATATCTTGGATAATTGTCCATTGAGTGTTCCTGGGCTGTTGATAACCACTAGGCATTGGCTCCTTACCAGCGCGTCTCCTTCTTAGAGCGACTTCATCGTCCGATGAGTCGTAGTCCCTAGCAGAGTAGGGTCCAGAGACAATCTATTCTCAGGAATGCGAGCCAAGTCACAGATGTATACGGGCGTCCGTCCTTGTCCTTCACTTCGATTAGAGTGTCCACTTCCTCCAACCTCGGGGTATAGAGGCATCCCATAAGGGGGTTGGTAGTCCCTTGAATCACGATCATTGAGTACTCATACCCAACGGGCTGAGGGTTTATTGTTGACTGTAGCTGCTGAAATAGGGGATTCGTCCCTTGAGGAACAGGGGGATTCGTCCCTTTGGGCGGATCTTGGATTAGGGGATTTGTTCCTTGAGGTTGACCTTAAATGCCCCTATAGGGGTTCCTCCTTGGGTGGTGGCATAGGTTGAGTGCGAGAGTATCTATACTACTGATGAGATCGTTCGTGATGGGATAAGATCATCAGTTCCATTATTGTTTCTGCTCCGTGTAAATACCATGGTTGTTGTTGTCTTCTTATAGACGGCGCAAAATGTTGTGGAATAAAACTAGGGTTCGTTAGTATTTAATGCTAGGGTTTGTGAGTTTCGAGTTTTAATGGTTGTTCTCGCGGTGGGTACTGACTGTCCTCGCAAGTTGCCTATGTATCTCTGTATTTTAGAGAATTAAGCCACAAACGTAGTTCTAGGTTGAGGGGTAGAGCCCTTTATATAGAGATGAGTCTAGGGTTAGACTTGTATTGGGAGACTTGGTGGACAAGTCTCCAACTTAGATAGTAATTATGACTTCTGTAAGGTAAGGGATTCTAGATCCTTCCCTGTAGGAGTTAGTGTCCATATTGGACATCATGTCTATGTTCTTCTAGGCGTATTGGGTGTAGTCCGTGAACAACTCATGTTCGTAGACCTTGACGACCTCTGCTAGTGGGTCTTGACTGTTTGGTCCGTCTTTAGTCTGCTACAAGCCTAGACCAGCCTGGTTTGTATTGGGTTTTTGGACAAGAATTTCAAGTATAATTAATGCGATATTTAATATATTTTTAAGATGTATTTTCTATACATATTAGTTATCAATAATAGCAGCAATTTGCCAATACGGGGTAACTGTGGAAGAGCATAACGAAATTGCTACCTTACAATCTAATTCCACAATAGCATAATTAAACTTCTTACGAAGAGTATTACGAAGAGTAAGCTCAGATGCTTTCCATATAACTATTTTTCTAATTGTAAATAAGAAGTTGGAGATGTAGAATTAGCTAAGCCATCAGCAATTTGACCTTGAAAGTCCCTGACAACAACTTCATAGGTAATTTGACCTTTAGAATAATCTCCATCACAATTAATTTTCACCTTATAAACATCAGGGGAGCCCAATTCCCCTAATGAATTTGGTTGATATGAAGTTTTTCAACATGAGGTTGCAATAAGTTATGAACCTCTTTTTGATAATTAAAAAAGCAGCAAGTAATAATAAAGGTTAGACAAACCTGAATGTCATTAAATATATAAGCGTTCCCGCTTTTCCAAATTCCCCATGCAATATAAGTAAAGGTTGAAAGAAATTCAACAACTTGATCTTTATACGAAAGAGAGCTTATAAGATTATCAAGTCATTGACATATGATTTGATTATGCGGAATTATTTGACGAATTGAAAAAGGAGAAGCGAATCAAACCGTCTTGATCCAATCACAACCAAAAATCATATACTCAATGGATTTCGGGGCAAATAAATAAATGGGACACATATAAAAGCTTCCACAATTCTGTTTGAAAAGGTTAAGTGAGCTAGGTACTGTGTTTGAGCAATTTTTTTCACAAAAAATTTCAAGCTCAGGAGGATATTTGGATATTTATCTTCTGAATGAGTTTCCAAACTAAATTTTTATAAGAAGAAGAAATTGTAGTAATAACAAAATCTCAAATATGCTTAAGCTTTTGCGCTATATAGTAACTGGACTTGACATTATATGTGCCATTTTTAGTAAAATGTCAAACAATTTTATCAGAAGCATTATATTAACCGATATAAATACGTTATATCATATCATAAATATAGCTTAATCTGAAATGTACCTGAAGTATGACAACATCTCATTTTTTATTAAGAAAGTAAGAAACATAATGTATCATATTGAAAGGACCACGAACGAAACAAATCAGGAATAGATGAGATTCGAAAATTATAAATTTAAGGTGGACTAATAGAAATTTTGTTGACAGTGGACTTTAGATTATCTTTTCCCATATTTTTATTTTATTTTATTTAATAATAAGTGGATTAATTAATAGCACAATCTGGTTGGTTTAGTTAGTGGAACAAACGAACAGAAAACGCACTACTACTACTTGTTTCCGGCCCCAATTCCTTTCCGTGACCGTAGATACATATTTCACCCATCTTTTTTCGCACCTTTCTCACTCACCTCTACACATAATATATATTACATAATACATATATTTTATTGGCTAGGCTGCACTTTCCGATCTGATCGGAGCTCTTCCCTGGAGTTCCAAAACTGACACAATCATGAATCCTTTTTCCTCCGGCACGCGTTTGAGGTCTGCGCATCATCATCTTTTTATGTTTGTATTTTTATTTATTTCTAATTTCTGTTATTTAATTTCATAGAAATGGAAGTTTTAAGTATTTGCATTGATCGTCTATGTTATCTTCCAATTCACTTGATTAACTGTATTATTCATTCATATAGATGTATGTAAATGTTTATGTTATTGTTTGTATTTGATAAGCACTATCTTATTGATCGAAAATTAGTAAGTTAATGAAAGAGATACAGAAGCTTTAGATACATATTCAGTGACTTGTTTGTCGTCATGAGAATATAATGAATCGTGTCATTTGCCGAAAATTTAGTGAAATATTCTCAGTACTCACTCAGTGTCCTATGATTACATAATATTACTATATATGTATTTTAATTCGGTTAGTCCTCACATATTCGTGGACTTGTTGTTTATCGTAATGAGATTATAGTGACTCATGTGATGTGCTGAAAATTAACTCTGTGTTCCAGAAACAATTTTTAAAAAGAAAAGAAAAGAAAGTTGAATAATATATTTCCACCACTTGTTCCCGACTAGATCTTTTGGAAAGAAGAGAAAAGAAAGTTAAAGATTAGGGGAGAAATTTTCTCTTATATTTATCTCCAAAACTTTCTTTCCACTTTTGGGAAGATTGAGAGAGAAGAGAAGATTATTAATTTTCTATTCTTTTCTTTTCTTTCCTAAGTTCCTGAACACAGTGTAAGTGAAAATATTGTCAGTTGTCACTCAGTGTCCTATGTTTACATAATATTACAATATGTATTATTAATCAGTACATGAATTAAGTTATAGTTGTCATGTTGTTTGTCATAATGAGTATATTTGACTCGTGTCACGTAAGTGAGCATATTATGATTAATTGTCTTACACTCATGTGCTTATGTTTTAGTTTTTACAATGCAGGGACATGATTAGGTCAATACGTGGTTGCAAAACTGCAGCGGAGGAACGTGCTGTTGTAAGAAAAGAGTGTGCTTCTATTCGTGCTGCCATTAGTGATAATGATAATGATTATAGGCATCGGAACATGGCTAAGCTTATGTTTATTCACATGCTTGGTTATCCTACCCATTTCGGTCAAATGGAATGCTTAAAGTTGATTGCGGCTCCTGGATTTCCCGAGAAAAGGATAGGGTATCTTGGCCTTATGTTGTTGCTCGATGAAAGGCAGGAAGTTCTAATGCTCGTTACAAACTCATTAAAGCAGTATCCTACCAAAATATCATTCCCTTTTTCATACATACATGTATGTACACATATTTATGTAAATGATCTATCTTTGTTTTCCTGTATTGAACATTTTTTTGTATTCATTATTGATGGTATGTTAAACCAAAGTTGTAGTTTATCTGGAGACCTTAACATAAGGACAGAGATCTTAACCACACAAACCAGTATATTGTAGGACTTGCACTCTGTGCCTTAGGGAACATTTGTTCTGCAGAGATGGCTCGTGACCTTGCACCTGAAGTTGAAAGATTGCTTCAATTGCGTGATCCGAATATCCGGAAAAAAGTTAGTTTATGTACTGCCTTATAGAGGTCTCTTGATATTAATTCTGTTATTTTGGCAATAATCTAGGATACACAAATTTTTAACGGATGAGATGACACAAATATTTTCTTCTAAGTTCGCCTAGTATTCATTTTCTTCGACTTAATTAACATTTTGAAGAAACTCTCTATCTGTCTATGCTAACGAATTATAACCTATAAAGGAATTTTGAGTTTTAATAGGGACAGTCGCACACACGCCATTGTGTCATCAATCATGAGAGGTACAACCGTACAAGATAAATAAATTTTATGATTTAATAAGTTTACATTAATAACTAGAGAAGTAAATTGCAATTTATGTTAAGTAAGTTTATATTGATAACTAGTATATACTTCTATGCAGGCTACAATGTGTTTTAATTCCAGACTGTCATTTTGCTTTGTTACAAGATTAGCTCATTTACACATCTCACAGTACATAAATGTAGGTGTATGATTATGTCTTGAAATTTTGAATTAATAGAGAACATGTTACAGCACATATGTTACATAATAGAGAAAATACTAATGTAGTAAAATTACAGGCAACCTAATAGTAATTTCATATAATGCAGGTTCCCCATAGAACTGGACCTATATATGTACATGTATTACCCGAAACACTAACATACCATTGAGAACACCTTATGCTAGAGTTTTCTTCATCTTATATGTAGGCGGCATTGTGAATGGGGGTTTCCATAGAACTGGGCCTGTATATGTACCTGTAATATCTGAAGCACTCTGAATACCATTGACAGCACCTTATGCCAGACTTTTTTTATCTTATATGTAGGCAGCATTGTGCTCCATAAGGATTATAAAGAAAGTCCCTGATCTGGCAGAAAACTTTGTCAACCCTGCTGCTTCCCTACTTAAAGAAAAGCACCATGGTGTTCTGTTAACTGGGATCCAACTTTGTACAGATCTATGTGAAGTTAGTACTGAGGCATTGGAGTTTTTTAGGAAGGTATATCTATTCCCGAAAGTTCCCAGCTCAATAATTTCATATGAATTTATCTGCATGCTAATGTTTAAATACCTAGCAACAGTAACTGAAGATGCCATTGCACATCAAGATGCCTTTGTAACTGTGCAATTTTACACACACACATATAATTGTGTCTTACAGAATATTTCTGGAGTCTATGCTTTAAGTTTGTTCATAAGTTGTTCTGTGCAATTAAATTATATTTTATTGCGGCTTATATAGAATATCTTTTAAAGTCCTTTTGAAATATAACTTGAACTTTCTTTATGCCTCGTTTGCTGCGCCTTTAGAAATATACGGAGGGTTTGGTCAAAGTTCTGAAAGATGTTGTTAACAGTCCATATGCACCTGAATATGACATTTCTGGGATTGCAGACCCCTTTCTTCATATAAGATTACTCAGGATTTTGCGTGTCTTGGGCCATGGAGACACTGATGCTAGTGATTGTATGAATGACATTCTTGCTCAGGTATGCTAATCTTTTCCATAATATTATTTATACATCCTATTTCCCAGGGAAACATTTAGTATCTTTTGCTAGTACACATTTTTTTGGGGCATAAATCTTTATAGTCGATGCTGCCTACTCCTTGCATGATCTTAAAATATTTTAATGATAGGTATGCTGTATGTTAAATACCTTAATGACTTTAATCTGAGGTGGTTTTCTCATTGAAGACATTACATAAGATAACTAAGACAAGTTTTGTTCTATTATCAGGGGATGTGAGAAGGGTGGGACAGTCTTATCTTACCACCAGGGTCTTGCCTTAGTGGTATCCATCCTCGTCCTCTAGTGGGAAGTCGAGGGTTCTCTCCAACTGGCCTTAAAAAAACCAGATTACCTTAAAAAGAGATGGTCAATATTTCTTTAATCTTTAGCAGTAAAGAGAAAAAAAGGAATAGCCTTATTTCTTATGAAGAAAATCAGTTTCATTTCTATGCAGAGAGCCATATACATTATTATTTATATGCTAGAATAGGAGAGACTTAAGTTTATAGGCGGCGATTGTTAGGTTTTTAAAGAACTTGCAAATGGTCTATAAGACTATAATTCATAAGTCTCAACCCAAGAAATGATGATCGACCCAACACTTGTGGATTACAAAATCGAGGCTGTTACTCCCAGCCCCGTCCTTTTTCTGAACCTTGGGTTCAATCACGAATTACAAGGATCCTCCCTGGTTCTCACTTATCAGTGATTGAAAAGCCCTGGTCAACTATATTAACTATAATTGCTCTTGCCCTGCCCTACTTTATTTCCATATGGCCTTTTACAGGTCCATTTCCTTCATTAGTCACAATACAACAGCCAATATAAAAGGCAAGTACAAATTGAGTAGCAAGAAGTTGCTAAAGGAGGGAGAGTGTTGTAAGATAAAATGGGGCTTCAAATCCTTTATATAGTTACACCTTCTACGACAGATACTACCAGTATAGAGTAACTTGATCTTCTTATCCGTAGATACTTGACATGTTCCTCCTCTGTTACCAGATTATAATGGGGCAAGGGATTAGGCTTGTTTCCTCCATCCTCACATATATTGCTAGTTATTTGAGAATACACTTAGTTCTTTTTTTGCTTAGCGTAACTTAAGGATCTGAAATTCTATAGAGGTGCCACTTCTTTCTGCATGTGTTTCATGCATGGTAAAGATGGAATATACATATTTTATTATACATATCTTATTTAGTGTTTTGTTTGGCATGGTTTCCATCAGCAAGCATCAAACTGATAAGTCATTACTTATCCAATAAGTGATAATGATAGCACTGGCATAATGATAGTGTTTAGTGTTTATTTGATACGACCTTGTACTTTGTATCTCATGCTGCTGCTTTTAGGTGGCGACAAAGACCGAATCAAACAAAAATGCAGGGAATGCCATCTTATATGAATGCGTTGAAACTATTATGAGCATTGAAGATAGTAGTGGATTAAGGGTACTAGCTATCAACATTTTGGGGAGATTCTTGTCAAACCGTGACAACAATATCAGGTCATACTTCTAGCTAGTGTTTTAGATTTATTTGTCAAGGCCGAGATCTATTTTATCCTACCTTAATATTTTCTTCTAGCGTGATGAACATCTGCATGCATGAATGCACAATGTTACATTGTTAAGATTGTTCATTGTTTTTCATTGCGATAATTGACATTTGGCTATACCGGCACCTGCTATATGATTTAATTATGGGGACCCCTCCACCCCACAATTGCATTTTACTATTAGAAATTACTTGATATCAAGTGCAAGTGAGAATGGACTTTAAATAATGATGATTCTATGTGGCAACTGTGTGCCTGTGTGGTGGCTTGTATACTATGATACTCATGGGTGCCGCCCTACGACCTACACTGTTAAAATAATTTTGATAGTTCCGGAGGTGTAGCAGAAGAATCTGAAACTATTTTTTTTGTTACCCCTCATCTCTTTAATTCATTATGAATCAAAAATAAAAAAATCTCTCAACTTTCCCTTACAAGGTGCAGAGGAATCAACTTTGTATCTTAGCCTTGACCACTTAATTTTTGAATACAGTGATATGCTTTACATATACCAGACTACTTAATACAGTTATTCTTTTTAAAAAGTTTTGTACATGTTGAAGAAAGAGTGGGGCCCGTTATCTCTTCCCATCACAATTCTATATCTCTCTCTATAAGTTCAACTCAAGTGCATCAAGCAATTTCCATTATATCTACAACTACATGTACTCCGTATCAAATTGTAAGAAGCTTGGTTGTCTTGCCTTGGGCATGGGAACATTATTGTCAAGCAATCTAAATTTTTTGTTTGGTGATAATATGGCTGTTAAATTTTACTACTTGATATGATTGCAATAGCCAATTTGTTGTCATGATTATGTCCTACACGTATTGTAATACCCCAACTTTTCAGAAAATAATTATACTTAAATATTCAGCTAAAACTCCAAATTTAATCCATAATAAGAATAAGTTTCTAGTTTTTCATAAAATTCTAAAATCCGAGACAGAAATAAAATCATCTAAGCTGAAAATAAAGCAAATCCTGGGAGACGCAGCTCCAATACAAACATAATCAATAAAATATTATTCCAAGCAAGCTCAAATCAAGTCCACCTTTAAGATGTCCCAAAAGCTAAGCACCTGAAAATTTGTGAGTAATGAGCCAAGAGCCCAGCAAGAAAACAATTCTACACTAGTGGATCAAGTATCATAATTTTATAAAACAAAAATCATTTTCCAAAATCCATATGACATAAGATATAAAATTCCACAGCTCGCTAAGGCCACAAATACCTGGTGACACAGTATCAAAAGTTCATAATTTCTGTCAATAATGCGCCCCTTACTAAAGTATCATAGAGTGTGCGCTCCCGAAGGCATCATAAGTAGCACTCCCTAGTAAGGTATCAAAGGCTAGTTCCAGAACTATACACAATTACTAACTGGTTCATAAGTCAAAGCTCACTGGGAATTCTTATTTCTAAAACAGGGTACTTGATCCATAAATTTTAAAACAAAAGCAGTGCAAAAATATTTAAAGATTTCAAAATAAAATAAAGTGTGAAGAGTTAACTTACCTTACTGGGCTAATGATGGTCCAAAATATTTCCAAATAATTCCTATATTTAAGTGAACCAAACAAAGATAATTACTAACCTAATTTATACAAGTAGAGCAAACACCTTAAATCCAATCTGAAAATATCATGCTAAGCAGCAATGCCACAGATTAATACATGTTAGAATAATGTACCCTAACATGCTTACAAAAGAACAGAGTAATTAGTTGACAAAAAAATAAAACAAAGTAATAGGCTGACAACATAAAATTATAAACAAAACAAACTTTAAGATTTTAAAACATAATTTAGATAGTGTAAAACAATAAAAGTAATAATAGTTTTTCATTCATCAAATCAAATAAAATATTTACTAACTCTACCATATTATATAAATTAAGCCAAATACATTAATAACACGTAAATAATGTATACATAATGATGAAAATAAATATACACACATTACCAGGCACATTAAACTTACAAGATGTATAACACTTTGAAAAATAAATAATAAAAATATGTGTAAATTTTACATTAACTAATATAAAATTAATAAACACATTATTAAAGTCTAGACATAACATATTTAGTATAATAACATGTCAAAACAATACCAATTCATTTTATTTTACCACTCACTAATAAATTATCTATGACTACCCAAATCAGTTAATATATAATAATAGCAATAATGATAACAATACATAATATTAATAATATATGCAGGTTAGTGAACATATTATATACAATAATATTACAATAAAACATATCCCTGCACACGAGTATATAATTATATTCAATAACAACTTAAATTATTAACCTGATACTTTGCACACACCTACATAATTTAATAAAATCATAAGATTCCTACCATAAATCATCTTATCTAAGATAAATTACTAATTTAAAAACATGATACTTAAATATTTAACAAATTACATACCAAGTACATATGAACTAATTAACAAATATCAATATCTAATAGCATGTATAAATCACGTATTATTAAATCAGCAAGTATGCAAGCATTTGAAAGAACTTGACATCCATGTAAATTAAATGTATTAGAGTGAGTATAAAAAAGTGAGAAAACATATTTTAAAAGAAAGGTAGAAGAAAACCATGAGAATGAGGTATACATGAGAAAGAAGATGCTGTGCAAGAAATAAACTAGCTGAGACACGTATATTTATTTGTAATTTACAAATTTGAGGTAGTGCCCTCCTATTATGACGGTTAGTTATCACCCACTATTTTTAAATGACCCATATCTTATCTCTGAATAACGTGTTGTTGTTTTTTTTTTTGACCAAGTAAAAATAGACATGTAAACACATAAAATAATATATAATTGTTTTAAAGATATTTTGAAACATAAAGAAATGTATTATTCAAATATATATATATTTTTTAAGATCTTGCATATGTATGTATATGGATCCACTCAATTTAATAAATATTTAATTTTTTTACAACTACAATTAACTTAATTCATCTATATATATATAAAGAAAAATACTGGTGTTCTTTTGACTTTTTGACCTGAATTTTCACAATTAATGTCAGATATGTTGCTCTGAACATGCTGATGAGAGCAATTACAGTTGATTCTCAAGCAGTGCAACGGCATAGAGCAACTATACTGGAGTGTGTGAAGGTACCATCTAATTCATTTCAATGTGAATGGTGGAAAGTTTTTCTGATTTTTGCTTGAACACTTTTTCACAAAAAACAAAAGTATTTTAAAATTCTGTTTGGGCAATTGGCATGATGATTTTAGTGAATAAGTACATTTCTCAACTCCTGAAGCGAGTTTTGAACTTCATATCTTAATTTAATTTACGAATCTGACTCTTGTTTTTGAAGTAGTTCTGTAAAAATATTATTAAAACTGAATTGATATACTCTTTCTTTAAGTGAAAATAACATGCTCAAAAGGTTTGCCCGCATCAAGCCTTTTCGGTTTTCGCTCTCTTGAATTGTATTGAATAATCTTATTTTTTTACTCTATCTTGTTTTCCTTTCATAATAATCTGCTCTGGAACTTGAATAGTTAATATTGCTTTTTTAAAGTAATTTCCACCTCCTTGTAAGATTCTCTCATGGAGCTCAATGCGTTGCTTTTGTACACATATAGATACTAACAACTTTTTCTGTTCACCTTTTCTAGGATTTAGATGCCTCGATTCGTAAAAAGGCTCTTGAGCTTGTCTATCTGCTAGTGAATGAAAACAATGTAACGTCTCTGTCGAAGGAACTTATTGATTATCTGGAAGTAACTGATCAGGAGTTTAAGGGAGATCTCACAGAGAAAATCTGCTCTATTGTTGAAAAGTAAGTATATGTATATCTATGTCAACTGTTTTTTTTCCAGTAACATAATCTATGTAGAATTATGTTTATTTCATGTGTATGTGGTGTGAGTTTATGTATATGACTATGTAAATTTTTAACATAGGGCCTAAATCTTATAAATAGCAATTTTACATGTGCATGAAGTTTAGGGTTTTTTTGTGATCTAGATTTAGAACATTGTTACCAGTTTTTCCAGTTACCTCTTGCTGTTCTGTTTATAAGACTGTTGGATGATACTCCCCTGGTCATGGTGAAAGCAGTCCTTCCATTTTTATGTGGCAAGTTGAAATATTAACTTGTCTTTAATTATCGAAAGATATCATAGTAAAAGAATAACTGTACATAAAATTTTTTGAAGTACATATCGTACCGTTATTGGGGGACCAGAATAGTAATGCTGAAGGTCCCAAAACATATACCAACTGGTGTACCTAATGATGATGTGGTAGTACATCAATTGGTGAATGTATTTATAAAGCAAACATGGCCACTACCGCATCAGATTTGGTAATGTTTTGGGACCTTTAGCATTTCACTTATCAGAATAATGTAACTTCTATAATATCATGTAAATTTATTTATCCTATTACTCAGTTTTGTTGTCTTGTAGGTTTTCACCAGAGAAAATTTGGTACATCGATCAGATGCTTAAAGTTCTTTCTTTGGTAAGTATAATATATGATCCCTAGGCGTTATGTTGTGGCCTATTGCTTACCTCTATCAAAATACCTTTCTATTCCACTGAAGTTTTTTTGGCTTTAAATTCTTGAGTTCTCTCATTTGCCTTTATATCGGTCAAAATTGGTGATTCTCCTTTTGTTCTAGTCATATGCTCCTGAACTTTTCTCTAGGCTTGCTTTTTATGGATCATTTATTTGTGATGTTCTTTTGACAGAGATGTCAGTAGTTCTTTTTGTTCCGCTTTTTCAGAAAATGTTTGCTTAACATAAGAGCTTTTTGGAATGTTATTTCTTCATCACCCTAAAACTGCAGCTGTATGATCTGAATGCATAGTGTAATATAAACCAAATTATGCACTCGAGCACTTAGTTGTGATACAAATTTATATTCTGCTTGGTATTGATGTGGATTCTAATTGACAAGCTGTTAGATGCTTTTAGATGTCATTAATAGAATTCTATTATAAGTTATCTTTATAAATATCTTCTTATCTTGTCCCACAGGTATTTAAAGTAATCAAGCCCAGTGCTTGTATGACAGATTAACGTTGTCCGATGATTTTGTTGACTTGTTACTAGTATTGTATTTCTGGTGCTAAATCTGATAATTAATATCTTTAATAATTCTATAGCCTAACAATTAGAATTAGTTCCTGGAGATCTTTAGTTTCCTTTGCATGGTATTCCTGTTGATACTTGCAGTATTGCCCTCTCTTTTATATGTTACAACTAGATGCCAACTGTACCTGTAATAAACTAACCACAGGTTATCAGAAAGTAATCTAGCTTAATACAATACTTAGAGCTCAACGTACGATTAATACATAAAATGAATTACACTGAAGGACTTTCGAGAGGTCCTCTCTCTCCCAAAACCTAACAAAGAGTATTTTCAATAATAATTTTCATAACCCCAGTCATCCCCTCTTCCCCTTCTTATCAGTCTCCCCTTTCCAATTACTTCTCTGCCCCTTACTTTTCTTGTTTAATTACTTTTTTACCCTCTTGTCTTATATTGACTTCTCTGCCCCTGTGTTTTTTCTTGAAATACAGAATTAATTTCTTTGCATTGTCACGGTTCATTACATTACCCGCGGCCCAAAGTTTCACCTTGTCCTCAAGGTGGAAGTCAGGAAGTTGGCCTTCAAACCTGGTTGTACTCGTCGCACATCGGGAAGCTAGATAACCATGACAATAACCCATTTCAACAGCTTGATTTTCTCTATCATTTCCTGCGTCACCAACAATGTCAAATGGCTGCAGATTCCTTCTTATATTTTCCTTAAAAGTGTGATTCCAAAGACAACAAAAGAGTCTTGAATGACTCTTCAGAATCAATCATCTTACAACCACGCTCACGTAATTCAATAAATATTCTACCAAACAGGATCATATCTAGAAAAATATGCAACAAATTCCCAATAACGATTATGCCTCCGATATTGACCAAAACGCAAAGATTTGTACTTATGTATTGCTTCTGCTCTTTGACCAACACAAGATTTCCGCTGTAACTGTGACCTTTTCGATAGTGAACCATTATGCTGAATAATAGGAGTATTCTGATATTTGGAGGCATTTTGTGCCACTACCTTCCTGTCAGAAGTCATATCACAACGATTGTTCTGTTCCTTCTTGACATTGTCTGGATCAATAAAAGGCTCTACTTTAATTGTAGTGTTAAGAACAACTTCATTGTTCTTATTTTCACCCAATCCTACAAGGCTATAGCTTCTGTTCGCTGTCTCAGTTAAATAAGGATCATAAAATTTACTCAAGCTTTCATCTCTTAAGTGTTTTTTGTCTAATTGAGCTTCAACCCACATTTGCTTTCTAAGAGCATTTGCTACATTCAGACAATCCTCTAGAAATTCAACAATAATGTTCCCTTTATTCGCAACACCAATTATAGCAACAGGGGCATTAAGGTGGTCCTCAATACAGAGACCACAATACTCTCCTTCACTAAGTCCCCGGATCCATGACTCCCCAGATTTGCTTTCATCAATCCTTGTAACCCCTTGAGCAGGATCACTTTCAGAGACATCTTGACCAAAATTGTTTAGTTTTTCCATAAAATTACCAGGAACATTTATGTCATTTTGCATTTCTAAAGCCACAACATTGCGAGAAATATCAATGACATTAACTGATAAAGAACCAACTTCCATAGAAAGATCACTTTCTTTATTTATATTGGACAGAGTACCCAATTTGTCAAATTCGGGAACCTTAGCAACATCAGAATCAGATTCATCGTTTTTCTCAACATCATCGACAATTTTCTCTGCCAAAAGCCCTTTACAAAATTTTTGTATCTTTTCCCTGGCTTCTGCAAGTATTTCCTCTACATTAGCAGGATCATTTCTAAAAGCAGGTTGGACACCATAAGTTAAAGCAAAGAGAACTGTGTCCGTTGATAAAGTAACAAAAATATAGGCATATGACGTCTTGCTTGTTGATAGGACACAGAGTCCAGACTTCTGAATCTTTTCTGCAAGTTGTAGAATTGTTTGACCCTTATCACCCTCTGGACAAAGAACATGGTAAGCAGCAAAATTTACTATTCCGGGGGTATACTGACTCCTAGATCGGCGCGGAAGAGATGACTCTTTTTCTTGCATTGTAGAAACTGCATTTTCTTCAACAGAACCATTGCGTAGCATGGAAACTATATCTTCACACCCTTTAGAAATGGGGAACACCGGATGTATCATACTCTCCATCTTTTTATCAACAAGTTCCTTTGTTATGGAATCCTTTATCAATTTGTCAAGCAACTTCCAATCAGATTCGGGTTTCCGACTTTCAGCAAGAGTCTTACTCTTACCATGTTCGTCTTCAGGTTGCTTATAACATATACTTTCCTCATCACAATGCCAAACAACTAATTCTATGTGAAGAATATTTCCAAAACAACCAGATCCTCTTATTTTATAAGACTTATTTACCAACCTGATTAGATTCATCTTTCGAGTGAACTTACCTTTAACAGGCCATACATCGAGCCTTCGAGTTGTATTAATAACATTTTTATGATCATAATATAATTTTCCTTGTAGTTTACCATACTCATTTTCATGAATCCTATAGGTACTAACTGAATCAACTTTGTTAAGTTTATAGGCAGAGTATGTTTCCAAAACATTCTCAATCACGGAAAAATCATGGAGATTATAGCATGCTTAGTAGTAAGGAACGGGGTTTTAACACCATACAGTCTTTCACCACTATAATCAAACATTTGAGGGCCTAACTTGGCAAGTTGTGACACTTTTAATTGGGCTAAATCCTCAGGCGCACCATTAATTTCTTTCTCAACTCTACCCACTTTATCCAATTTATCAACCACTAAAGTATGAGTGGGGGTATCAGAAAATTGGCTTACTTGATTTGGGGGCAGATCTCTTGTCCTCGAATCCCCTTCACCAGCTTTACCAACCTTCCTAACCATCTCCAAAAGTGACTCACGCATCGCTTCCACGGCCTTATCTACCGCCTTAGACACAATCTCCGAAATTTCCCTCTCCAGATCTGTGAACTTCACTTCAAACTGTTCCACCCTCCGAGTCACCGTCGGCAGCCCCATCTCGTCTAGGCTCTGATACCACTTGTAATAAACTAACCACAGGTTATCAGAAAGTAATCTAGCTTAATACAATACTTAGAGCTCAACGTACGATTAATACATAAAATGAATTACACTGAAGGACTTTCGCGAGGTCCTCTCTCTCCCAAAACCTAACAAAGAGTATTTTCAATAATAATTTTCATAACCCCAGTCATCCCCTCTTCCCCTTCTTATCAGTCTCCCCTTTCCAATTACTTCCTTGCCCCTTACTTTTCTTGTTTAATTACTTCTTTACCCTCTTGTCTTATATTGACTTCTCTGCCCCTGTGTTTTTTCTTGAAATACAGAATTAATTTCTTTGCATTGTCACGGTTCATTACAGTACCTCAATGCAGTTTTTTCATCTATGAATTGTATCTTGAACTTCCATTATATTTTTTTGAGAAAATTGTATTGTTACACTTGTGATTATGCATTTTCTTCCTTAAAAGTACTGATCTTCTGGCTATGCTTCTCCATAGGCCGGTAATTATGTAAAGGATGAAGTATGGCATGCCCTGATTGTTGTCATTAGCAATGCTTCTAATCTTCATGGATATACAGTAAGGTTGCTATATAGAGCAGTTCAACTGTCAGGTGAACAGGTAAACACAGTAAACCTGTGGTTTAATTGTTTGAATAATGAAGGGAGTAAATGTGCTTCACAATTTCCATACTCTCACTTAATTTAAGTATTTTCCCTTTTATTAGGAAATCCTTGTTCGCGTTGCCGTGTGGTGCATAGGGGAGTACGGGGAGATGTTGGTGAACAGTATAGGAATGCTTGAAAAAGAGGAACCAATCACAGTGAGTTATTACTTTCCTATATTGATATCTGTATTATATAGTTAAGCCTTGCACAATGATAGCACTGATGAGCAATAATTTCTAATACCAGCTCTAAGAAACAAGTAGTATGTGATATGTATGAAGTTCCAAGATCAGAAGCTTTTGGACTTATATATCTTGGATTGGGGTATCTTGTGAGTCATGACAATATGTTAACACTTTGCTTACAAAATTTTCTTGTCCAATTTTTGTACCACGTCTCTATCGTTTGATCAACATTGTTATTATTTAAAGTAGCAAATTGCATTGTCGGGAAGTGAAAGGTGGATATTGCCATTTATCAGTCTCATTCTCATAACTGCAAGAGGACAAAACTAAGCAAAATGTGTAATATGTATGCTACATCTTTAGTAATGTAACCATTAGTTGACATAATTTATAAATGTGTTCTTTAGCAGCCTTATAATACATGCCAGATAAAGCTGAAAACATCCATCTTGATGTGGGGTATCAAATATCATAGATTTTGATCTTGGCTAGTCTCAGACGGGTCAATATCCAGATGATGGTGTCTTTGTTACTGATTTGCTGTAGTAGGCTGTTCTCTTGCCAGACTAATTTTGATAATAGTAATCTCAGCCTGAGTATTTTTTCAATCTAACTAGCATCTAGTTTCTTTCATGTGCTTCCTACAACCTGTTGAAAGTCGTCTTTACGTGGATTGAGTAAAGCGGTACTTTGTGGTGATTAATAATTCTCAATATCTTTTAATCAGTTCCTAGGCTTTTAATCTTGCAGTAGAAAATTTTCCTTTTCAAAGCTTTTAAAAATAATTGGAAAGATGAAGAAATAACAAACATAAAGAATTTTACTACTATCGGCAGTTGTTCAGAATTGAAGGTTGGTCAGAATTGAAGCGTCTTCTTTTAATTTATCACTTCATAAACATTGGACTATCAACTAGTATTTGTTCTATGCAGGGTTAAATCAACAGCAATATCTATACTATACTAAACTAATAAGCAAACATGGGTATAACTGTAGGTAGTTTGGTTCAACCATTAAAAGGATAGGAGATTCTTTTATGCCACCATCCACACTTTTCTTAACGCTTGATGGATTTTTAGCCAATAAATGAGAACCATTAGATCTAATATTAAAGAATATTCTAAATTTAAATTACTCTACAAAGGGACTTGGGTAGTTAGGTTTGAATCCTCTCAACAACATATTAGGATTAAGAATTTATGTTATTAGTTCTAAACACTAATTAAACAACTATTATTATTACTACTATTATATTATTAATATTATAATCTCATAAAGATACAAATTTAACCAGTATAAATTATTAATACCAATTTCATCACGGAAATTAATAAATATGACTAAACTAAATATTTTTTAAAGCAACTATTAAGAAAGTAATTTTAATAAAAAAATTATGATATAAAATATTAAAAGAGACCCATGAATCACACGGGTTATAAGCTAGTAACAGATAATATGCAACTTACCGATAATTGACAAGTGTGGTTAATAGTTTAAAATATAGGTCTTTCAGGCAGGGGAATGCTACTTTTATAGCTGCATGAGTTGGAATCTGCGAATGAAAATATAATTTTTAATTATGGAATATAAATATTATTGTTTTTTTAGTTTGTCCTTGATTTCCGTGACTGAGGATGCATATTTATTGAAGAGAATAAGTAGCGACGCATCTCTCATTATCTCTCGAGCTAATATTATCATTTTCCAATAATAAGATAAATTCTGGAACAAGAGAGTTGTTCCCCCTTTTGCAATGATATATAGTTGCTAATTTTGTTGGGTTATAGTTGGACAAACATTGTAGTGCATGTTGATGTAAATGAACAGTTCCTGACTTCTGGTGTTCTGAATAGGTAACAGAATGTGATGCCATAGATGTGATAGAGTCAGCCTGTAAGCAATATTCCACAGATCTAGCGACTCGGGCAATGTGTTTGGTTGCTCTGCTGAAGCTATCTTGTCGTTTCCCATCATCCTCACAGTATGTTGATGTCATTTCTTTGCTGCATTAAAGCTTTCCAGAACCTCTACTTAATATGTAATGCTAGCTCTATGACTGATATCATAAACAATTCCGTAACTTTATGTGCTGCTTGTGTTCAATATTGCCATCAAATTCACTTTTGAAACTTAATGCATATGAACAATTGATAACTATAGTGCATATGTTATATGTTGCATTCTTTGCATTTTGACTTTCAGTTTGTCCCCCCTTATTATTTATTGATCTTCTTACTCTTCTTTTTATATCTATCATTTTCTGTTACATGTAGGAGAATACAGGACATAATTGCTCAAAATAAAGGAAGTCTATTACTTGAACTGCAGCAACGCTCCATTGAGTTTGATTCTATTCTTCAGAAACATCAGAATATAAGGTATAATTATATTTTAAACAATAACAATTGTTGTTACGCACAATACCTTGCTTACAAGTGAAAGCAATAAACAGGGGATAGTTTATTAACCAGTACCTGGACTTATGGTTATGACTTGTGCCTGACTTGTACCATATAAAAGGCGTAGTTAAAACTTGATACTTCATTCATGTTCACATTGTTCTTTATTGGTTCAGAATTGTACATTTGTACTTGAAACTTCTTGCAGGGCTTGGGATTGTATTTAATATTCCAGTTTAGTCATAAGACCTCTTTATAATTTCCGAGGACCATCTCCAAGTCTCCAACCCTTGGCATCAAAGAAGTGTAGCTTTTACACTAATATGGTGTTGAAGTTGCGGTATTCGTGAAAGCAAACTCCAACCTATTTACACCAAATGTTATACTAAAAATAATATTCCTTGCACTAGAAGAATGTTTCCTATACTATTTACATCAACAATAACTATTAATAATCTAGTTATATCGAATATAAATAAATAAAATAAATACATAAGTTAATAAAGTTTTAACATATATAGATATTTGCTAGGGTAGATAACTAAATTATTTACGTGAAGCATAATTAAATAAAATAAATACACAAGTTAATAAAGTTTTAACATATATAGATATTTGCTAGGGTATATAACTGATTTATTTACGTGAAGGAACAAAAGCAAAACCAACTGAGCTAAGAATAATTACTGATATACTTGATAAACTGATTCAAGAGTATTTTTTTACAAAAAGTTACATACCAGTGCATTAACTTAAATTCTAATGAAAAAATTGTATTTTTTTACTATTAAGTATTAGTTAAAATATAAGTTCGTATTTAATTGTTAAAATTTGAAGTAGAAAAGTTCTATTTTTTACAAAAATTTACATACCAGTGCATTAACTTAAATTTTAATGAAAAAATTGTAACTTTTTTTAGTATCAAGTATTAGTTAAAATATAAGTTCGTATTTTAATTGTTAAAATTTAAAGTAGAAAAGTTCTAAAACTAATTTAAACTAACTAGACTTCCAAATTAATTTTTAGTAAAAATAGCAAGTCATAGATCTAACTATCATAAAGAAAATAAAAGAGACCAGGTTGTTAGGATGTAAACGGGAATAAATATGTATTGATCGATAGGCATGCCGATATACTGGGGATTCTTAACAGAGCTAAATTTTAGTGTAAAGTTGCACCAATAAATAGTGGGTATTGACCCTTTTTAGTACAATTTGCATTTTTAGCACTTGCAGTACCGAGGTTTTCCTTTCTTTGTTTTTTTCTTTTCAGAAACTTTGATGTAACACATCCATTAAACATGTGACCCTTAATTCTATTATTCTCAATTTTGGCATTCAGGCCAATGAATTACGCCTTTTCACTAAAATCTATATATGTTGTGCGTTATCCATTCCTGACAGGGATCAGATTACAAGCAGTTTAAACTCTTGAATTAAACAAAAAATGTAACGAGTAATTGAGCCCTGATGAGCAAGATGTTAAGCGTATTACCACACCACTGGGACAAATCAACACATTTGAAATTTGACATAACACATTTATCCTGTGCCAATACCCCACTCTTGGTAATAAGAGGATGAAGGTTCGAAGCTCAGTGGGAAAAGATGCTTGTTTAGTTAAAGTATTTGTAATCGACAAAAATCAACACATTTGTAATATGGCATACATAAGTCACCAGTTAGCTCCATTTTGAGAGTGCCGAATAGGCCAAGATCTTTGATAGTGCTACTTTGGGCATTACCTCCTATTTTTGTGTTATTTTGGTCATTTTTCATGAATAGCGTTGCACCAAATTTGTTAGAACACTGTTTATTCACACTAATGTGGTGTCATTTCAGTGTCCGGATGAAGTGAAAAGTGATTTTTAAACTAGATGGTTTGACAACTACACTGTTTTGGAGTTTTGGGTTTCCATTGGAGTTGGTCTTGCTATCTCATTAGTCATTACTCATACAAATGCCTGTCTACAATTTTTCCGCTAGTAAACATCTGAATTATTATATTGGGTCTGAATATGTTCAGGTCTGCTCTCTGTGAGAGAATGCCAGTGCTCGATGAATCAACCTACGTTGGAAGAAGAGCTGGTTCTTTACCAGCAGCAGTTTCAACTTCACAGGGTGCTGTACTAGATCTTTCTAATGGAGTAGGCAAACCGTCGGCTGCTCCACTAGTTGATTTACTAGATTTGAGTTCAGATGACACTCCTGTCCCAAATTCCTCTGGCAATGATTTTCTACATGATCTTCTTGGAGTTGATTTGTCTATTGCCTCAACAGAAACAGGTTAAATTCCAATTTAAAATGGTATATCCATATATCCAGCTTGAGCATGTGTATAAACCTAATTTCCCTATTATTATTTTTAAAAGGTTGGCATAATTAGTCATTTGATGTTCTAGCATAATGTCAACTTGTGCCTTTATATATATCATTATTCCGGCGTAAAGAGCACGTTGTCGTGAGGCGATGTTAAGATTTTTTTTAGAAGGAGGTGATGTTAAGATTGACGTGTTAATTTCATGTAGCTAACATATTATCTACATAAAGCAAACTTCTGTCACCCCAGAGGCCAACTAGCCTAATCAAATTAAAGGAGCATGAACAGCCGTGAATTTAACTTAACTTAAATATTTTCTATGTTAAAAGCCACTGCTTCAACTATTGATTCCTTAAGATAGCAGAATATCTCTTGAATGAGTTGAAGTTGATACCTGCTACAATAAATGGGGCCATTAGGAAATCTTAGTTCTCTGGTAATTACCTCAATATTATCTCGGACAACGGTAATTGTACTTGTGCTAGCTTGTTGGATGCATATATTTGTATAATGCCCACATACAAGGGAACTTGTAGTTTGAAAATGAATGACTGATTAGTTTGTTTTTTATGTTAATTGATTTTAATCATGAACAATTGTAAATCTCAGGTACAAATCAAGCTCAGAAATCTGGAGCTGATGTACTAATGGATCTTTTGTCAATTGGGACACTTCCATCTCAGAGTAGTTTATCTTCATTTGATGGTTTATTCTCCAGCAGAGATAACAGTGCATCAGTAGGTGGGTTGGAGAACCTGTCATCAAATACAACCCTGCCAGTTCAAGCCTCAACTGAATCTGGTGGTTTCCCTATGATGGATTTGTTGGATGCATTGTCGCCCTCGGAGCAAAATCGGGGTAGTCTCATTATTACTTCTGCAAGAAATATCGTTTGCTTTGTAATTAAAAATTAAAATATTTATACCTTTCCTGGTAATTAACAGAAGACAGTGGCCCTACTTATCCTTCAGTAGTTGCATATGAAAGCAGCTCATTGAGAATAACTTTCAATTTTTCAAAGCAACCCGGAAATGTACGAACAACACTTGTTGAAGCTAATTTTGTAAACAAGTCATCTAATGCGTATACGGATTTCATCTTCCAAGCTGCAGTCCCAAAGGTATTAAAATATTGAGCCATTTCATTTTCAGTTGTCCTTCAGTACAAAGTTAGTGTATTGACTTTAGACTTTCCTGTATAATATCTCATCTCGATTAGAGTCATCCCTTGCAATGAGTAAAAGCAGAGACAGACATTGCATGCTTCAGGATGAAGTATTTGTAGTTAACCATATCTTCAAGAATGCTACAAATTTCTTCAGCAATCTTATGTAATGTTTGACTGTTCGTTTAAAATGTGCCTACTACCCATCTTAATAGTGTTCTTTATGGTTATATTAAAGTTTTAATATGTTCATCTAATAAACTACTTGTGTTTATAAATAAAGATGATTTAAGGATATATAATGATGTACCACTCCATATCTGGTAATGGTGAAATGCTTATATATATATTTATGATAAGTTGGACAAAAGTTCAAATTCAAGTATCAATATCATGCTTCCTAAAATTGCTAACAGTTATTTGTAACTATAACCCACAGTTTCTCCAGTTGCACTTGGACCCAGCAAGCAACAATGTTCTTCCTGCGAGTGGGAATGGTTTAATCACGCAAAAATTACGAGTCGTCAACAGCCAACATGGCAAGGTATGTAGTTTCTTGCAGACCTCTAGAAATTATCTCTTCGAATAACGTGTTCACATTTTTTAAGAATTGATGCTGTAAAATGTTTAGTTGACAACTAATGACCTTATCTCTTTAGCATTAAATAGGTTTGATGCTTCACTGCCCTCTTCAATATGTAAATTGTTTCTTGCATAACTAAATCAAAGCATGGAACCTTCTAACCTTTGCCCTGCTTATGACCATGTGCGGTTTAAGTTGATTATTTTTGTTTCTTTTAATCTATATCTATTTCAGAAATCCCTCGTTATGCGAATTCGGATAGCTTACAAGTTGAATGATAAAGATGTCAAGGAGGAAGGACAAATAAGCAACTTTCCTCCTGGATTGTGAGCGGAAATCGCGTTTGAAGGCAACGATGCAAGATTCTTTTTGGTTAAACTGTGAAAGTGTCTTTGGTGTTGCAGCGTATAGGAATTATTTTCTCACTGGTAAAATCTTTTGGGCAAATTTTAGTAGTGATTTTGTTTTGGTTGAGGTTAGTAGTATTCATCAGAAGTTCTTTTCTGGCTAAATCATTAGAAGTTCTCTTTCCTTCCTAGAAAGTTGTTTTATACATCATAAAAGATATCTTAATGCGTGGATCAAATTTTGCCACATAAGGCATGTAGAACAAAGTGTAGAGATTGTTTTGATGACCAAACCATGTAGTAGAATAGTTATGATCTGTCTAATGTTAACAATTTCAGAAGTTGAAAAATAGTCAGTTTCGAATATCCGAAGACTGGAATAGTTGTAGAGTTGAATCATAAAGTTTAATGTCTGATATAGTGTTTCTTGTAAAAGTCACTAAGCATTATATCCTCTATTTTACATCTCCAAGTTACAGTTTGGCTTAGCCTAATAGGAGGGCTCTCTTGTTTCAGCTTGATTATCCGTAATTCTGATCAGTTGATTGTGATTTTTGCGGTTGACGCGGTTAAGCGGATTGAATATTCAGCCCTACTTATGACTTATAAGTTTGTAACAACTTATTGAAGAATGTTTAATAACCTAACTTATAATTAAATTTAAAACTTATAATCTGATAAGTTAAATGTTAGTACCGATTTATTTTTTCTCAACATATTCTTATTTTTTGCTTTTTACTAATTTTAGTTTAAAAAATATGTTTTCAAATATTAATTTAATCTAAAATTCACGAATTAAGATAATTATAATTAAAAATTATTTATTTGGTTTATTTAAGTAAAACAAAATCTTATTTATTAGAAAAATAATCAGAACATTTACATAACTTATAATGATTCATCTATTATAAATTATAAGCAATGTTCTAAAAAGCGCAAATCGATCCTAAGCGGCGGGAGGACCTTCTAGCGGTTAAGCGGAAACTTAAGCGGAATTTTAAGCGGGTCTATAAGCGGATAAATAATATTTATTTAAAATTATATATTTAATAATAATAATATGCGTAATACTAAAATAATGAAAATAAATAAAGTATCAAGAATAAAAACATAATTTTTTCTTAAAAATGTATATATTTTTATTTTTTAATCAAGATCATTGTTTTATTAAAATAAATATTAATAGTTAAAATTAAAAATTTGGCAAGTCAAAATCGGTTTGACCGCTTAATGACCGTTTAATCCGCTTAATAACCGCTTAATCCGTTTATAAGGCCGCTTAATCTTTAAAAACGCTTAATTATCCGATTAGTATAAAATCGAAGCGCTTAATGGTCCGATTCCGCTTAAACGGCCGCTTAATGCGCTTTTCAGATTATAAGTCACTTATTCATTTTAAGTAATAATTTACTTATTTTAAAATTTCTTAAACTATATATATTAGCTTGAATCCCGTGCATCTTCCTCTTAAGATTTAAATTTTTTATCTATCCTGTCATATTCTAATTTTAAAATATTTTTGTAAATATATGATAATTATAAATTTATAATGAAAATAATAGTATAACTTTAATAGAATAAGTAGACTGGTTTAACAATTAGTTGTTTGGCGGATATATAACACTGTTTATTTATTTTTTAATAATATGATAAGTTGTGATCGTAATTTAGTACATAAGTAGACTATACAGTGGTTTAACAATTTAATAGTTTAGCAGACGGGTTCGTTAATATTTAAATAAATTTTAAATTTTATCTATCTAATCATATATTAATTTTAATATATTTATATAAATATATAATAATAATAGATTTATAATAAAAATAATAAAAAATTAGGAAGGAGCTGTGTTCTTAATTTAATGGAATAAGTTTTGATCATAGTTTAGCGAGATAAGAAGACTATATCTAATAATTTAGTAGTTTAGCATGTATATAACACTATTTATTTTATTTTTAATAACCAAAATAAGGGATAACCGTTAAACCAAAATATAAGTTTTGATCGTAGTTCTGCGAGATAAAGAAACTATATCTAGTAATTTACTCCCTATGTTTCATTTTATCTGTCGCTTGACTTTTCTGCACACATCTCAAGATGCATTGACCGCATAGTAAAAATTATCATTTTTAAAATTTTCTTTTTGTAAATAAAAATATAAGTTATATATTTTTATTCAAAAAAAAGAAAATTTTAAAAATTATAATTTTAACTATTCAGTCAAAACACTTAAAAATGAGTGCAAAAAAGTCAAAAGACTATTAAAAAGAAACAGAGGGAGTAGTAGTTTAGCATGTCTATAACACTAATTAGTTTTATTTTTGTTTTTAATAACCAAAATAAAGAATAGCTGTTGAATCAAAATATATCACATTCCGATTATTATATTATAATAGTTTAAAATCCCGTGCGGTGCACGGGTTCCTATTAATATTTAAAAATTTTATTTATCCTGTTATATTCTAATTTTTTTAAATATTTTTGTAAATATATGATAATTATAAATTCATAATGAAAATAATAGTATAACTTTAGTAGAATAAGTAGACCGATTTAACAATTTAGTAGTTTAGCCGATATATAAAACTATTTATTTATTTTTTAATCATAGGATACGTTGTGGTCGTAGTTTACTAGGATAAGTAGACTATATCTAGTGGTTTAACAATTTAGTAGTTTAGTGGATATATAACACTATTTATTTGTTTTCTTTAATAACCAAAATTAAGGGATAATTGTTGAACCAAATTATACCTCATTCCGGTTATTATAGTATAGTATAGATATAAGTATAGATATGTAGTATAGATTAGTTATTAGATAAGAGGGTGTTCGCGGTGTGGTATGGTGCGTTTTGGATCAAAACCGCAAACCAAACCACGGGTGCAGTTTGTCTAAATTCTCAAACCGCAACCGCACCGCATAAATCTTAAACCGCGCAAACAACGCCACGAAAATGCGGTGCGGTGCGGTGCGGTTTAAGCGGTTTAAACTATTTAGGAAAGTAATAAATTTTAGTTGGGACAGTTTATAATTTTCAATACAACAATAAATGAATTAATAAATAAGTTCCAAGTTGATAATATTACTTCAAAATGCAATTTTAATAAATTTGAACCATGAGCTATAATTTCTAGTTTTTTGGCATACATCAGATAAAATTTAAAATTATCTTAGTTATAAATCTTGGCGACGTTCTTAAAAGGTGTATTGAAACCGATCTGGTTCTCAACTGGGAGAAATATCACTTTATGATACGACAGAGCATTATTCTTGGGCACAAGGTCTCTAGTAAGGGTCTTGAGGTGGACAAAGCAAAGGTGGGGGTCATTGAAAATCTTTCTCCACCAATTTCTGTCAAGGGAGTTCGCAACTTTCTTGGTCATGCGGGTTTCTATAGGCGGTTCATCAAGTACTTCTCAAAAATCTCTAAACCTTTGGGAAATCTTCTGGAGAAAGATGTCCCGTTCAAGTTTGATGACGAGTGCCTAGTTGCTTTTGAGTTCTTGAAGAAGAGTTTGGTCACGGCACCTGTCATAACTGCACCTGATTGGAATGAACCTTTTGAGATGATGGGCGATGCAAGTGACTTTGCAGTTGGAACAGTTCTTGGGCAGAGGAAGAATAACATATTTCATGTGGTCTACTATGCTAGTAAGACCCAAAATGTTGCTCAACTGAATTATACTACTACTGCGAAAGAATTTTTGGCCATTTTCTACAGGTTTGGGAAGTTTCGATCTTATTTGCTTGGGACGAAGTTGACAGTTTTCACTGATCATGCTGCAATTCGTTATCTCGTCTCGAAGAAGACCTCGAAGCCTAGATTGATTAGATGGGTTCTTTTTCTCCAGGAGTTTGAATTAGATATCAAGGACAGAAAAGGTACTGAGAATCAAGTCGCTGATCATCTCTCTCGTTTGGAAGATCCAAGTGCAACTTCACAGGATAAGACATTGATAATGAGTCTATTCCCGATGAGCAGCTGTTTGGAGTGCAAGAGGAAGAACCGTGGTTTGCAGACATTGTGAACTACCTTGTGAGTAATATCATGCCTCCAGATTTGTCGTACGCTCAAAGGAAGAAATTTCTTCATGAGGTGAAGTGGTACATATAGGATGAGCCATATTTGTTTAGGCAAGGAGCTGACCAAATCATCAGGAGATGTATTCCGTATTGCGAAACGGGGGGGGGGGGGGTCTTGCGAGACTATCATTTGACTGTTTATGGAGGCCATTATGGTGGAGAGAAGACAACAGCTCGTGTAGTTCAAACGGGATTCTTCTGGCCTACTTTATTTAAGGATGCGCATCACTTTGTTCTGAAGTATGATTGAGGCCGGCGTGTAGGTAATATGTCCAAGAGGGATGAGATGCCTCTTAATGTGCTTCTCGAGGTTGAAGTTTTCGATGTTTGGGGAATCGACTTCATGGGGCCATTTGTCTCATCTTGCAATAATCAGTATATCTTGCAAGCGGTCGATTATGTGTCGAAATGGGTTGAAGTCAAGGCTTTGCTGATAAATGATGCGAAGGTAGTGCTTAATTTTCTTCATAAGCAGATATTCATACGATTTGGGACTCCAAGAGACAAAATCAGTGACGATGGATCGCATTTTTACAATCGCAAGTTCACTGCCATAATGCAAAGGTATAATGTGAATCATCGCATTGCTATAGCCTACCATCCTCAGACTAATGGGCAAGCTGAGGTGTCTAATAGAGAGATCAAGCGTATTCTAGAGAAAGTTATGTGTCTATCAAGGAAGGATTGGTCTTTGAAGTTTGATGAAGTTGTTTGGACATAGAACAGCATACAAGACTCCGTTAGGATTGTCACCGTTTCAGTTGGTTTATGGTAAGGGGTGTCATTTTCCTGTGGAGCTTGAACATAAAGCATATTGGGCTTTGAAGAAGTTGAACCTTGATTTGGATGTAGCTGGTAAGAAAAGAATTCTTCAATTGAATGAACTCGATGAGTTTCGACTTCAAGCGTATGAAAACAACAAAATGTACAAGGAGAAAGTCAAGAGGTGGCACGATAGGGGTCTAATGCTCAAGTCATTTGTGCGGGACAACAAGTTCTGTTATTTAACTCTCGTCTCCGTCTTTTTCCTGGAAAATTGAATTCGAGATGGTCTGGGCCTTTTATAATCAAAACTGTGTTTCCGCATGGAGCTGTGGAGATTTTTGAGAATGATCCAAGCCAGGAATTCAAAGTAAATGGTCAGAGGTTGAAGCACTACTATGGGGATACGGCAACCCGTGAGGTGGTTAGTGCCGTTGTATTGTCTACTTGATCTCGAGATTCTACGTCAAGCTAACGACGTAAACCAAGCACTTCTTGGGAGGCAACCCAAGTTTATTGTACATTAGTAGGTAGAGGAAGCAAAAAGAAAAGAGAAAAACATAAAAAAAAAATCAAAAAATAGAAAAATTCAGGGCCAACTACAGTAGCACGGCGTGCCCGCGCTATAGAGCAGGGTGGCCACGCTATTTTTCTAGAAATTGCGCGCGCTCGCGCTGCCTGGAGGGGCGGCCGCGCTGAAATGTCAGAAACACGGCGCACCCGCACCAAGGAAGCGCGCGCCCGCGCTGAGTCCTTCTGTTCGAAAAAAGAACAACAGAAAATATGAGAAAATTGGGGACTTTATTCCAAAATCAATTCAAACCCAATTTTTACTCTTCCACATCACAAATTTCTCTCTCCATATCAAACCCATTATTTCCATTATTCCCATAATCAATTCTTACTCATTTTCCATAGCTAATTCTCTCCCAATCTCCTATATATACATACACTTATACACAAAATTCTCCATCACTTCTCAAAACTCTTAAACACACAAATCTCTCTTACAAACTTCTATTCTCTCAAACTTATTCAATCTCAATGGCACCAAAAAGACAGTGAACTCAAGTAAGCAGCAACACCACCGGTTCTTCGAGTGCGGATGGTGTGAGGCCTAGGTTTTCAACTCCCGAGGCTGAGGCGGAGTATGCAAGGTTGTTTTCGAAGCCTATAGCCAAGGAGCATGGTTTTCTGCCATCGGGGAAAGATGGTAAGTTGTTGGAGATGATTTTGGAGATGGGCTAGGTTGTTTTTTGCGAGACACCCGCTGTTGTGCCCATGAGTGTGGTACGTGAGTTTTATGCTAATGCTAAGGCGGATAAGAATGGTTTTACTGTGGTGAGGGGGATGACTGTGGACTACAGTGCTTAGGCTATTCGTAGGGTGATTCAGCAGCCCGAGAGGAGGGAGGAGCAGGAGAACTGGAACGAGAAGACTCCGGAGGAGTTTGACTTGGATTTGATTGTTGTTACCCTGTGTATGCCTGAGACTCATTGGAAGTTCAAGAAGGGAACGAACGAATATGCCATGTTCCCTACTTCTTGCATGAACAGGTTTGCACGGGCATGGAATTCTTTAATTTGCGCTAACATCATGCCATCTTCTCACGTGCATGAGATTACTATGGGGAGTGCGCGTTTATTGTGGGGGATTCATCAAGGGGACTATGTGGATCTTGGGATGGTTATTCATCAGGGTATGTTGAGGTTTCCACGAGGAAGTACTACGGGTTCGATACCCTATGCGTCCATTATGACGAAGTTGTGCACGGCGGTTTGTGTTCATTGGCCTACACATGAGCAATTGCAGCTCCCTAGTGCTCCGATTGATAGTTCGACACTGTTGAATATGACGGAGTGGTATGGTGTGAAGCCCGATCCTAAGGGCTTGGATATTCTTATGACCATCTTCCAGGTGGAAGGCCAGCTCCTCAGCCATATGCTGGTGGTACTGCACTGGAAAGCAAGGCAGCGTGAAGAGCAGAGTTGGGAGAGACTGGTCCTTTGGGATCGCAGCAGCAGCAGCAGCAGGAGGAAGCTCAGGGCAGTGCTGGTTTGAGTATGATGCAGTATAGGCGTTTAGGTAGGAGGATGGATGCGATGCATGACATCCATAGCAGGTTTGCACATGACCTCACCCAGGTGTTGGGGACTGCATTCAGAACTACTTGAATTGACATCCAGTGGCCAGTATTCGGTGAGGATTCCGTGTATCCGCCTCCAGACACTCCTGATACTCCACCCCTTGAGGGTGATGATCCTGATTCTGATTAGGTACGCCTGATTCCTTGCTATTACCTTCACTGAGGACAATGAATATTTTAAGTTTGGGGGTAGTAGTTAAGTATTATGTCTTTTGTGTGAGACACATATAGTTTTCGTATTCATGCTATTTTAGTTCATATAGTTGCATATTTTCCATGTAGTAGTTTTTTATTATTATTTTTTATAGTTTTTATGATAGTTGTTGCATATAGTTTCATGTATTTGCATAATAACATGATTCCTTAGATGATTTTGCCGATTGATTTGTGATGTTGATGCTAGTGTAGTGATGTCGTATTTAGTGATGTTAAGTCTTATTGAGTTGAATTGCATGCTAGAGACAATTGTATTTCACTAAGTCTTATGGGTTGCTTGAGGGCTAGATCATGGTCATGGTGTATTTGTTTGTCGAGGATTAATCGCTTGTTTATATTTAGAATTTAGGATATTCAGTTAATGATAAAACATCATGGATATTTAAAAATTGGAGGAATTTGGATATCATTGCTAATCGTTGTAGCTAGGTGTCAAATGGCTAGTAGCCGACTTATTTTATATGAGTAGTCTAGGGTTAAACGAGATGGAGCGAAACACACTCATTCAGAAATTATAAAAAAAAAGAAAAAAAGAAAAAAAAAAGAAAAAAATATGTGTTCATGCATAATTGATCACGAGTGGGCTCTTTAATACTCGAGTTATTAAGTTCTTTGGGGATTTTACCTAGTGACCTAAGACTTTTTATAGTCTGGGATCCACTAACCTAACGCTCGCCACATGGGTATTATTGTATAAGACTTTTGTGGACCTCACTCATTGCACGGTCAAATAATCATATTTGTGTTGTGAATAAAATCATGAATCCATGTACAACTCCATATAAGAATTGAAGTGTTATAAGTTATTTTGAGTTTAGCTTTTATTCTATTTATAACCTTGCGATTGCTTTGATGAATAGTGAGTCATGATTATTGATCTAGTTGCGATAGTATATCTTTAAGCAGTTGCACACACACACACACGTTTCTGGCTTGTAAGTTGATTTGTGAGATTTAATTGATCTTTGTGCGAATAATTACATTTATTGAGATGTTGCTTGTTGATTGGTTTAGTTATTCTATGGGGATCGTTAAATTCATGTAGTTGCATTCATGCATTTTTATTTCTTGTTCTTTGAGTTGTTTATGCTTGAGGACAAGCATCGGTTCAAGTTTGGGGGTATGTTGAGTGGCATTTATGACACTTTATAACGCTCCATAAAGCTTTGAATTGATATTTTATACTCAAGTTAGTGTTTTTAACGTGTTTTGTAGTGTTTTTGCATTTCAGGCATTTACCAGGAATACAGGTAAATTAACATTACTTTGATGCTAATATGGTGTTAGCATGATGTTCAAAATAAAAGCTCGTGAAAAGACCAACTCAAAGCAGCAAGAAAAGAAGAAGTCAGAAAAATTCTTCAGAGAGTCAGCGCGCCCGCGCTGTGATAGCGTGCGATCGCGCCCAAAGAACGGAAACTCAGCGCGCCCGCACTGGTCAAGCGCGCGGCCGCGCCAGGTCGAGATAAAATAATCCTGATTCTCTTGTGATTTTGATTGATGGACTTTTACTCTGCATGGGCTGCTATATATTCATAACTTAAGGTCATTTTGCATAAAGAGACGTACTAGAGCTTAAGGAGAAGGCGTAAGAAGACTATATAGCACAATTCAACCAAGGCGAAGAGGATCTAGTTTATACTTGTGATTCTTTATTTTAAATTATAACTTTGGATGTTAGTTTTCTCATTCGTGAACCTATACTCTTGTTTCGTACTTGGTTTATTATTTATTCAGTGTAAAGACTACGTTTATTATACCATGCTTTCATCCGAACCCACGTTGATGATGAGTCCGATTATGGGCTAATCGTTATCATGGGGTTCTAACGGATTTATTTATGGATTTCTTTAGCTAATTTGTTTCGATGCCTTAGTGTATGGTGATTGTATGATAACCTAGTACTGGTTGTGCTTATTCGTCTTATGTACTATGTATAAATGTTGTAATGCATTACTAATCCAAACAAACCTCTTCTCAGCAAATGTCCAGTTTTTCTTACAATTTTCACATCTAAACCTCCTCCCTTCTTTTGGAACATCTAATTTACTTTTCTAACAACTATAGTACCACCAATTGTCTACATCTTCAATCTTAAGAATTTTGAACGTGCAACAAACCTTCTTCTGAAATATTAGTAAAACAATGGAGTTAGTGAAAATATGTTATCATTTCAATTGTATAAAAATTGGAAAACGGTAGTACATTGATGATAAATATGAATAACAAACCTTGACACATAAAGTGGAATAACTGTCATTCAAATCTTTTAGACTTAACCTTTCAATGGAAGGTATAATTGCAATTTCGGTTGACATCTTTTAAGGATTTGCAGGACTTTTGAAACCTTCCTCCAACAATCTTGTTCAATGACAAAATTATGTTAACATAATAAGTGTATAATTAATTTCCTAAACTTTAATTTTTATATAAATATAAAATACCTTTCTCGCATTTCTACAACCGACTCAATGTTTAAGTTTATGTAGACCTTTGAAGATGGCAATGAACCAATTTGTACAGTTTCTAAAAAATTAATTTATTCAAAAAATTTGAAATCTATAAGGAATATATACATTGCTTTATATTTGGATAATTAAAATTAGACTAATTAAACAACAAAAACGTGTAATATATCGCAAAATATAATTAAAACTATTTTAAAAAATACCCCTGAATGTAGATAGTTTGGTACTGGTTACAATTTCTATGATTGGTTTCTCCTAGGCCTTTATAAAAGCCACATTCACAGCTATAGTCAATTCTCCCCAGATGCTCACTTTATGAGAAACTCTGCATTTATACAACATAAGATAATTAAATATTTTCGTCTATTAGTCTTTATATAAAGAGTTTTCATTCTTATCAAACAATTATAATTTATCTTCCATCCGTAAGCATAAATCTGACAACATCTTTTGGTCTATATTTGGTAGATATTCGATTAACTTTCTCATATTCGTCAATTACTCCTATTAAATCTATAATTATATGATTCAGACTATTAAGGATAGTCAGTGTTTCTCTATATGTGCGTTTAACATAGAATATATAAAATTCGCACAATGCTTGACATTGCAAAAATTCTTGTAACACTAAAAACTAGATAAAAATGTAATCATACCGGCGGCAAACTCAAGTTTCTCGTTATCTCCTAAATGTTTCTTTTCTTCCTCTAAGTCAGCCAAGTCTATGAATTCAAACTTATAACGCGGAATCATACCATCATCCTCAACACGTTGAATAATAGTGGAGCCCAATAGCCTTATACATAAATTAGTTGACACGGGCTTGAGCTTGCCAACAGTATCCCTTACGGTAAAGTTATCAAATCTGTAAACATGACCCTCAAACACATCTCTTCCAATCGCCTTCCAATTTTTATGGAAAAACATACCCATGTACATGAGAATTCTGTTTTTTACAATGAGAAATAAGGTTAATATGTATAATAAAAAATATACTGCATATATAGTTATTGTGCGATAAGTACATGGAAATTTATTATCAAAGTAAGAATAATAAGAATTATATACATCATCATCCAGAAGAAAGAGATTGTATCCTCTAACGGAACCATTTTCAGGTGATATAGTTTCCCAAATTCGTGTCACTCTAACTTTCAGTCGCCATGTAGTCTATTCTTTTGGAGATTTTCGATGTGATCAAACAAAAAACTCTCCATGACTCGTGATGAGTAAGAAAATGACTTGTGAAGATGAGTGTTATTTTTTCAGATTGATTATACTATAAATTTAAGGTAGAAGAATTATGTTATGTTATTGAAATGAATTTTGCAAAGTTAACTTCGATTATGGAGAGTGATTGAAGCAGTTCAAAAAAATATACGTTAAAATCTCAGTGAAGGACTTATCTATTAAGAAAGATTTATCCTAATTGATATGCTTTTTATAATAAAAAATAAATCAACTAATAAATAATATAAACCAAGGATAACAAACTTAGGCATTTCAATATAATATCATAATAATGTTATAAAAATATCTTCTGCAAATCTTTTCTCATAAGTAATATATCATGGCCGCTGATAATCTACATATTATCTATTATTCAAAAATGATTCCATTTTGTCCTTGATATAAAATTTAATAATTATCATTAACAAAGATAAAGAAATTTTAAACTCGTAACAAACAAATCACTTTGCCTTAATTTTAGGTTATAGAGATGAAGACTCAAAGTTATTTTGATGAGTAAATATTATACATTCGATTAACTTATAGTTATCACAAAGCGACATGGATCCTGCAAACGTGTTTATAAATAAGTTCTTGGCATGTATAGCGAGGGAAAACTATAAATCAAACGAAATGGTAATGTTTTTTGCATTTGTCATTATGTAGTTTCTAGACCTTGACATCTTTGAATATATTTGGTAGGCTGTTCCATACGTGCTTGTGAACGAAAATGGAAAAGAAGTATATTCAAGTGTAAAAATATTCTTAAGAAATAGATCTAATTTTGTGTTGGGATTTGACTAAGAAAGAAACGTGTTGTGTGGATTTAAAAGCTTGTTAATAGCGGTGGAATTACAAATTGGAAATTTCATGTTATTTGAATGTTTTGCAAAAGATTGTTTCTATCTCTACGTATTAAACCCCAAAAAATGTGAAGTTTTCAATTCAATGGCCGATGAACTTGTTGATTCAATGCTGAAATATCAAGGTACGTTCCACTGCATTATAATATGTTATTTTGGGTACCATTTTACTACGTAGATTCCACCGCATTCCAATAAGTTGGGCATTTCTAATGTAGGTTGGTGTTCAATCAAGGGTGTTGCAAAATTTGTGTCTGTTGTTGATTGTTCAAGAAAGTTGATAGATATCATAAGTTTCTTCATATAGTTCATTACCGCACGACTTCGATGAAACTATTATGATAATATGGTTTGTAAGTTGTAGCGTCTGTCGCTTTGCTTTATGGAGAAATATGCTCATAAAATTTCTTATAAAATATTTATAGTACTGAACAATGGTCAAGCATTTGAGGGACGTTTTTGTGCAAAGGATGGCAAATTGCATGGATTTTATGGAGTTATACACTTATAAGCCGTGGCAAAGAAACTCGCTTGGTTTTCACATATGATGTCGATTACATGTTCTATGTATCAGCATTTGATATAAACGAAACCGAAAAGTCACTGCTTAATACCGGAATTGAATATCCGGGTAGAGACTACTTAAATTATATAAATTATATGATATACACAGCCTTCTATGATACTTAATTTGGCTAATGGTACTTATTTTTATTTTCACATTTAGGATACAAAATATTTATTGAATTGGATTTTGAGATTGATTTCAGACGGTGTCACACACTCAAGAAGTTCTATGGAGTCATATGTTATATCTTTCTTTAAATGGATCCAAATATTATATTATGTATTATTTGTTGTACGGTTTATGATACGTACATCATATGCAGTATGTTAAATCAAATCATCAGCACCTGACTGATAACTGGAGAAATGCATCACAAATAGTTGTTTATCACGAAGACTCAAAGTGGCATATGAAAGTGAAGAAAAAGAGAAAAAGAATCACACTTACAGATGGGTGGTCTGAATTCTGCAGAGAAATGCAACTTGTGACCGGTGATTCTTGTTTTTTCCTAACGAGAGAATGTTACTTGGAATTTGATGTTGAAATCCTTAGAAAAGGTGAGGTCAATACATGAATTTATAACTTGGGCACAATGAATTTCTTTTCAGTAATACCAAAGTTCTAAATCTGCTTTGATGGGTTTGTTCATTATACACAAATTTTGTGGATACCAGAGTTTAACATTGCAGATTTGAAACTTAATTAGAAATATCTCTAAATCCAAACTGATTCAAACATTGCATATCTCTAAATCCAAACTAATTCAAAAATACTAGTATTGCAAAGCAGACTAATGTTTAGAAATAAAAAGATATTCTTTAACAACTATAAAGACTGTGGTAAAATGTTGAAATAAAAAGAATGTAGTTAACAAATACTTCTACATTTTAAGAACCACCAATAAAAAGTTATGACAATTAAAATATAATAATAGTAAGATAAAATTGCAGCTTCATCATATCCAGCTAATACATGTTTTTTAATACTAAAATATGATAAGAAAAGAGAGTTTATTTAATTACTTTTTCAAAATGTTCTTATCTTTTTTCATGGCCTTCTTCATGCGCTTCACATTATTATCCAAATCAGAAAGATCTCTTTCAACTTTCCAAAGGAGCATTTCTACAGTTTTTGTCAAATTTTTAACGTTGCGAGAAATGCGTATGATTTTGGATTCAAGTTTTGATATAGTCTTCCCCATTCTCTTCTTCCAGCGTTTGTTCCTTGTTCCCTTGTAGCCCGAACTACTAAAACTCCTGCTTGTTTCAACCCTTTCAACTACTGGTTTCTTAATTCTGCAAAAGCAACAAACAAACTTATATGACATGCTACTATTGTAGCATGTATACACTATACAATGGTATGATAGCATACACTAAAGCATTCCTCCTCTCAATCGGTGGAAATTTATAGGTTTGTGCTATTCCAACCTCTTCAACTTCTGGTTCCTTAATTCTGCAAAAAAACAAAGCTAAGTTATAAGACATATTATTCAAATTTTATATATACATGATGTAATGGTATGTTAGCATGCGCCAAAGCAGGCCTTATTTCTATAGGTGGAAACTTATTCATTGCTGCTCTGATAGTTGAGTAGAGAAGTATGGTGGTAGAAGACCGATGCTTTTTAACATATAAAATATGAAAACTAACTGATGAAACCTGTGGTAATATAACACAATCTTTCCAATTTAATTCCTATGTGCAAGTAAAACAGTAAGGCTACCTGCTTGACTTCAAATCTATTTGTAGTTGAGATACATTAATTGGAGAGTTATTAGAGTACATTGTTAAAATATTGAAGAATGCAGTGTTTGAAATCTTGCGTAAACAATAAGGATTGTTTATTCTTCCTTCAAACTGTTAATTTGTCCACTTACAAAAGCCATCCCTTTTATTATATATGTTTTCTTATGTTGCATACATAATGGAATTTAAATCAAATTAGAACTAATGGAAAACAATTAGCTTATTGAAGTATTAATATAAACTCAGAGTCAGAAACCAAATCCAAAATATTGAATAATGCAGAAAGAAAGGTAGATAATCTAAGAGTGACAGATACTCGGATATTTTAAATTTAATTGAGAAAAGCCAAATATGGAAAAAGTTGATAAAAAACAGAAATGCAGATGCAATCTTTAGGTCTCGACCATAGCTTTCACCTGAACTGTTTTAGAGTTACTCGATCGATGGTACTTCATCTTAATTGAGAATTCTGCAATATAGTGACATGTAAAAATAGGTCAGTTGGTCCTGTTTAAATATCAGTATATTATGCTTTATGCATATGAAATGAATTATACCTCTCTCTCCTATTGTTAACAGTGTCATGTGCAAGATTAATATAAATCTTGGTGAAAGGGATAGATGACAACAAAATATTACCTGAAATATAACATGAAATTAAAACTGCACGATGCTATTAAAGTGTATATGATTAAACAAATTACATGTCAATATCCTCATTATTGATAACTCTTACGATATAGTGGTAAGATACTAACTGCGCCCGCAAGGGTTGGCTCAGTTGGTTAAAGAGGGGATAACTATCCTCTTGGTCACAGGTTCGAATCCCACGGGAGGAGAATTTATGATTATGCCTTCTGATCCAGAGCCTGTCGCTTAAATGCGGTTTACCTTGGTTCACATGGTTGGCAGACTATTGCCTGAGCCCGTAGGGTTTATCCAGTGCGCACCCAAAGGGTTGCGGCTGCGGGTTACCTACGATAAAAATAATACTAACCGCAATATAACCCATTTTTGCAACTTGCAATAATGATGATAGCAGGCTCATTTACAATACTTTGTAATTTCTGTGGAACATCACCAATTATTGAATCCCACTTATTCACCTTGATAGAATGCCTACAAATACATGTAAATTATTAATCTTGTTGAACGTTACTTACAATTCTATGAGACAAACTGGAATTTTATTTATTACTTCATAAGGTACAAATTAGAGATTTTACCATTGGTCTTCAAGGTCGAAACGAAACAATATTCTTTTGCCATACTTTATGGCAATATTCCTTACTTGCTGAATATTAGACACAACACCAACAACATCTAGCAAAACATTTCACTATGTCATAACACAAAATAATTTAAAACATAATTCCTATTATTGAATAAATACATTTAACTGACCGCTTAAAAATGTAGCTATGTCCTTTCGTTCATCAAAAAATGAAGAATTATACAGACTTTTGAGTGTTTTGAGTTCAAACTTTTGCATAGGTATGTTCACAGGAGGATTGACTATTCGTTGACCTGTTATTACATGGGTAAAGATAATTTTGATAGCAGAAGAAACATGCCTCATCTTTCTAGCAACATCTACTGTCATAAAATCAATTAACTCATAAACACTTCCCTCATGAATGACTTCATTCCACCACTGCCAAACAGAACCACTAACAAAGGCATGAACATGATAATCCTGTCTAGAAAAAATTCAAGTGTAAATTCGTTTGAAAAAGGTCTCTACTAAAACTCAACTATAACATCATATAAAGATTGTATATTGTAACTTACATCATCATCTAGGAAAATCAAATTCATTCCCACAAAATTATTTCTAGCATCTCTGATTGACAGCCACATCCGAGTGACACGGACTCTAATTCTACGGTCCGTTGGTGACGTATCGAGCGAATGCAGAGAATGAAAGACATCTGTTTACAAAAATTAAAGGTTGTTTGTTAAAACTTCTATACTGAAAACTTTTAAGTGAAATAAATATGCTTATATTAAACACATGGATTCCTTAAGAAAAAAAGAAAATATGGTTCGACAATAAAATTAATAACCCATTAGCAGTAGTGTTGCGTATTGACAGGATGAAAAATTGTTTCACAGGGAGCCGATATATATTGGGTCTAATAAAGAATACGATCATATCAATCACACTCCTTAATATGCTCTATTTGTTAAGATATGCACAATCACAACTGATAGATATATGGATTGACATTATGCAACAATGATTGATTTAGTTACTTCTAATTTATACAAAGATTAATGCTTCAAAACTCTATAATCTGTGTTGTATGATCTAACATTTATGCGAATAACTGTTAATGCATCAATTCTGAATAAATTTCTAAAAATGTATACTTAAATAGTTGTTCAAATATTAATGATAGATAGTTAGACAAATATGCATGATATTTGTAACTTATGGTCAAGCCACTAATTATGTGTTCTGGATATTATCATTTCATTTTTTTACAAATTATTCATCTTGAGATCATGAAAATTAATATGCATTATCTTACAAATATCTCGTTCATATGTGTGAGTGATATCATTTTAATGATTCTTACCATGTTTTGACCATTGAGATTTTTATGTATAAATCATGGATTTTGTAAAAAATAGAAGATTCAGACAAATGAATACTGAATTATTAGTTATTTAGACGTACATAGATGAAGATAATAAGTTTTAGGGTTGAGGATTTAGGTTTTTTCCCAGGGTCTTTCCTAATATAGTGCTCCAAATGAAATTATTACATGGAATGAATTTCAATTTATAATTACACCATGATGCGGAGAATCTTTTCAAATTCAAATGGTAAATTGATTTTAAGACATCCTAGTTTAAATTTTTTTTTGCAAAACCTTACAAGTGTTCGTTATATATATTTTTAATAGAAATCCTTAATATAACAATCTCACTTGAACAGTAATATCTTTAATTTTTTATGACCAAATTGAGGAATAACCTACATAGGAAACAACGAAATATGTTGTTGCCAAAGTTGAAAATATATCATATTAAAAAAAAGTTTCATACGCCATTGTGTGCTCATACTATTTAAGATATATCATATAAAATCCATTTTAAAAGTATGATTTCAGTACAGTTTGTTAACATGTACAATGGCGTCAAATTGAGAATATACTAAAAAAATCCGGAATATATTAAATGAAAGAACCGTTATATGATTTAGATATACAAATGTGACGCGATTTGGTTTAAATTTTATATAGTTATACTAAAGCGCAATCCAATAATGCCTAAAAAACATTGTAGACATAACTATGCTTTATCTGTTTAATGACAAGGTAAAATCATTATCTGGAAGAAACATACTCCATTGTTCACGGGGTAATCATTGTAAAAATGGATCTAAACATATAGACTGTACAAATTTTAATCTTTAACATTTTACATTGGCATAAATAATCAGTTTCTCCTAATGTGGGTAATTTGATTGAATACAAAAAGAATGTTTTACAACTCTTAATATGGTTTTTGGTAAATATTCTTTAAAGCAACTTCTCAGAATGATGAGATAATCAGCATATTCTTTAAAGATACATCACATAATTTGAGTAACATGACTGTTGTAATCAGATAAACTAAAAAAATTGATAACTACCAATCAGTTATTCTAAATTTCGGTAACTGTTTAATTGATTATAAAAGAAAACTTCCCCAAAACTACTGGACATACTCACATACATATATACCTTTGGGTGTTTATTTACATTTTGATGTATACTGCATCTTATAAAATGACTTCACGAAGAGAAAAGAGGAAGAGATGGTCATGCATAAAGAATATAGCGGAGCAAGAGTTGTATAATTTAGCTATAATGTGCGCAGACTTTAATAATAATATAGAAAAAGCAAAAGTTTTCTACTCAGAGATGTATGCTACAATGGAAAACGGGCAATCTGAATTGTTTGCTCATACTATTGGCCTTGAGGAACAATTCAAGTAGTATTTAAATGTGTATCTGATTTTATGATTTACATTGCTTTATGTTACAAACTGAATAACATTAGTTTAAATGTTTTGTAGCGAATTAGAAGATACTCTGAAGAATGGATCAAGGAAAAAACATGGAGAGTCATCACAAAGTAGTACTAAAATTCCATATTCTTATACAGGGAATTCACTCAGATTCATAGGTGATACGTCTACATCTCTACGTGGTCATGAGAAAAACTTCAAACAAAACACAGAAGAAATGATAAGTGCATTTCCCTATATATTGTGATAATCAAAGTGTTATTGCAATGACAGGAAATCCAGTATAATATTCAATGACTAAACACATCAGCATAAGGTACCATTTCATAAGGGAACATGTGGAATAAAATACATTGGAATTGGTCTTCGTTCCAACAGATCAGCAATTAGCAGATATATTCACCAAGCCTCTCTGTGAAGCTAGTTTTACAAGATTGGTGAATGAATTATATATGATATCAGGACATTTCTCAAACTCTGATAATTAGGAATAACTACTGATAGTTAGAGTGTGGTAACTTATTAGTACGAATCAGTACTTGCTAAATACTGATGATAGTGTTAAATTATGATGCCATGAAAGCATATAATTAGATTCTATTAATCCCAGCCAGTAGCTGCATGTTAAACTCTAATTATGTGTATTCGATCTAATATTGGTCAAACTAGTGTTGATTGATGAATCCTGATAATTGTTAATTAAATACTGATATTAGTCATACTCTGATTGATTATTAAATTCTGATGATAATTTTTGAATTTGTTCAAATACTGTTTTAATCAGTATTTATAGGTGTGAAGTTATTTGCAAGTGGGTAATTTTTGCATGATTACAGTTGTTTATATAATGGTGTGAGGTTATGGAAACCGTTCAATTTTATACAAAACTTTATTCTCGGGAACTGTGCACGCAGTAACACACGTTTACATGATTACTTTTACAGTCAATTGTTTACAGCCATGTGTCCCACTAAATTGAAACGTTTTTGAATTAGTGGAGTGATATGTTATAAAAAATTAATTTTTGATTTCAATGAACCCTTTACTTATCTCTATTATTTTTCTTTCTGCTACTTTACTTTCTCTCACCCGTAAACTTTAAAACTCTAAATTCTGTTCGAATTTTTTTCTTGCAAATTACCCATGAATTCACCTGCTACTTCTAAACCATTTAATCATGGCGGTGCAAATTTTGTGACTAACAACTATTCTACAATTCTGGATAACAATAGTGTGAATATTTATTGTTATTCCCTAACAATACAACAAGAATTACAGAAGGGGGTTGAATGTAATTCTGACTACTTTTTTAAGATTTTTAAAACAATTCTAACTCGACAAATATATAAGTGTTTGATTTGTAAATTGCGGAATGAAGTAGTTATATAAATCAAAACACAATGTAATAAAAATACAAGCTTTTAAAACTTTCTGGTGGATTTGAAAGTATCCACCATATATATATCGAATGAGAACTCTGTGAAGCTTGAATAGCTCACAGCTGCTTACAAGTAGAACAAACAAACTACAGAGAAATTCTTGACAAGTACAACTTTTTCTATCTCTCTTTGAAATGTGTTTACTTAGTTGATTGTTCTACTAGCTACACTTCGTTTATATATCACCAAGTTTACATGGCAATAAGACAAGATAATAAAACAAAATATATCTAGTCTAACTTCATGCTGTTTCACTACTCTATTCCAGCATCTTTGAATAGCTTCACAATTGCATGGAAATGATAATGCTTCTTTGTTCTCAAATTCCTGCTTAACAGGCTGCCACATTCCTTTTGCAAATACCCAACGTATGTGATTGTGTTGTCACTGTCAACAGATATTTGAATTTGATCATCCGCCGGATACATGTTTGTCATCCTTCGGGTAGCTTTGTTGATCATCTGTTGGGTAGCTTTGTTGATC